>NC_143480.1:32201862-32523608 GCF_027475165.1 Benincasa hispida
TATCCATTTCTAGAGTTTGAACAAAAATTCATACAAACACCATCCATAAGGGAACACAAGCAAAGGTGTCTCAAGACCAAGCATGAAAGTTTACTACAAACTAGTGAACGAAACTGTGGGATGTGTTGACACACGTCCCTCTCTCATTTACTATGATCACTCTCTCCATCCACCTTGTTAATGACTTATACAAACACCATCCATAGAGGGACACAAGCAAAGGTGCCTCGAGCCTGAGCATAGATATCACGATGTGAACTATATAGGAGAAACGTGAAAGGAAATTGAAGTATCATATACAACATTTTACTCCCATTGAGTATCCTACCTAGAGTTGATTAACTTAGAAAATTTTTGCTAATAATTTTTACTAAGTGTTTGTTAACATTGCCGAATGTAATATTTACGTTAAATAGCTTAACAATGTTGATTATTGTTCATTAAACACTTTAACAAATTGTAATCATTCATTGCGTGTTTGTAAAAAATCTATCTAATTCTCTTCCAAGTCGATTCCCAAGTAGGGGTATACCATTTCCATCGGCTTAAATATTCCAGCCTAGACAGAATTGTCCTAAGAAAAAGACCGCTTATAGATACATTTGTTATAAATTTAATCTTTTATTCAAATTCAATTTAATCCTAGTAAACTAAATTAAAAAATAAAACATATTTCTAATCATATTAGAAATATTATGAACATAGGTGTAATGGTGTAATCAATTTTACAATATTCAAAATTAATTTAATCTATCTTTGCATGCAACTCATTATTATAGATTTTAATTATGGTTTCATTTAACTTATAACTATTATAAAGTTGAATGAAATAATTAAAACCTATACATGTATCTTAAGACATACTGTATATAATAACAATTATAATTCACTAAAGTGGTATCATGTATCATGCTTTTCTATTCTCATTACTACATACATAATATTTATATAATATGGCAACCAAACCAGGGATTCCCTGCTCCGATTGGGGCAAGGCCCCACGAGGACCCAACCTTGCGAGGAATTTTGTCAACCCTAATAATAAAGTAATGAAAATTAAATAACATCCACCCACTAATCTAAACTATATATTATAACATTTATAATATAAATGATACATGGACATGTTATTAATGCATGTCATCATATCATATCACTATTGTATAAATGATACATGACCATGTTTTTCATTTATATAACACTTATAATTCATTAATTTTGGCTATAAATTGAGCATGCTCATAAACTAATAAGAGGGTTTCAAGACATACCTTTGTAGAACCACTTGAAACTCAAATACAGCTGCAAATCTTCTCCAAATCTTCTTGTGAATCACCACAAGGTCTTCCCTATTAATCTCTTGGAACCTTAGATTGAGTGTGGGACTCAAAATAAGCCAGAATAAAGGAAATTTGGAGAAGAAGCTCATTGATGCACCATTGAAGAACACCTTCTTCAACCTCTCAAGCTTTTCAACAAAAACTCATGAAGTGCATTAGTTTGCATGCCTGAATTCCACTTCAATCTTCTCTATTTATTGCAGGACTATCATGCAATGAAGATTGCTGCATGAAGAGTAGCTCATGCTAGGAAATTTGACTCAAGAAGAAGGTGGGAAATGAGTGAGCTACTCAAAGAAGAAAGTGGAGTTCTCCTACTTTTTCCATTTTCCACCTTTTCCAATTTTTTATTTTCAAATTGATTTCCAAAATCAATTTTGTTTTCAAAATTGAAAATTTTATTAATTTTAAAAAACTAATTCATTAATTAATTTTCTAATAAAATTAATAATAAATAATTAATTAAATAATTTAATTAATTCTAATTAATTTAATATCAAATATTAAATTAATTTTACACAAATTCCACCATCATGAATTCTTATTCATGAATTTAATATTTAAATCATATTTAAATATTAATTGATTCTCCAATTTTGTTTAGTTGTAAAATTAAACGTGTAATTATATCACATATAATTACTATTTCCCTTAATTCTAATTTAAAATTTTCAAATTAACTTATCATGTGACCCTAAGATTAATCCATGTACGAGTTAGTAGGAGGACCTCGTGGACCTACAGATCATGTGCTCCAACAATCCGAGAATAATTGGCTAAACTCTTTACATCGAATTAACCCTCATTCGTTAACTAATTGGTCACTCCACTAAGGCCCAGAGTTGCACTCCCCTTGCTGTACATATATTATGTCCATTGAATATAACCATCATTAGTAAGTTAGCCCTTGACAGGTTGTTCGTAATAACAGTTGGGTTAAATGTCTGTTTTACCTCCGAGATTACCTCTTGTTTCTTAAGTTCCACTGATCCTCTAATGAACAATTGGTTTGTGATCCAATTAACAAACCAAATCCCTCTCGGACCAATAAAAGGGTGGGGTCCCTTGTTCAAGATCTGAAGTCAGTACTTAAGGAAACAACCTCTTTACTAACCCTAAAAGTGGGTAGGAGTGAATTTCATCTTGCACTCTATGCCTCCAACTATCTACCCGGTCTTACCCCTGAAATGGAGGTTTATTGAGCCGGCCCTGTTGAGCCAACTCTCACCTATGCAAATCTAAGGATGATTCTAAATAAACAGGAGTTCATAGTTAGCTCAGGATTAAGGTCAAGTTACCTAAGTCATCGCTTTGAATAGTTAGTCTTAAACAGTAAACAACATTATAAAGTAAGAGTGACTAATTTCGTGGTTCGATCTTGTATAAACCCATTGCACAGGAAACCCCCTCTCCTCATGTTATAACATGTACGAATTAGGATCACATCGTCTGTAACACTTTACAACTCCTTATAAAAACTACAAAGTGGGTTATATCCAATAGTATTACCAGAATAAGGCACCCAACCTTATTCATATACTATAGATCATTTTGACTATTTACTCGAACCTGATACACTTTTATGTCTCCATATAAAGCTCAAGTACTCATGTAATAGTCATGGATCTTTTAGTTTATTGGATAATTTCTAAAACGAAATAAGCAGTTCATATATTCAATAGCAACTTATTAAATTTTCAAAATAAGTTTTATTGTTTACAGACCATGAGTTTTAGGACATAAAACCCAATAAACTCCCACTTGAACTAAAACTCCAGTGGTAACTTATATATATGAATATATAAGACTAAGTTTTTGAGTTTTACAGAGAAATATAATAAACTAGGGCATCACATACCCATAGTTTATCAATCGGTATCCTATACCTGATTTTTTCCCACTTGTCCTAGGTTATGTACCTGATATTCCTAGTCTAACTAGGTGATTCTCAAACATTTTAGCCGAGAGAATCGTTGTAAACATATTAGTGTACAGTAGACTTCTTATTAAACTATATGGGGAATGTATCTTACTTCCACAACTCTTATTTCTCAATAATTGCTAGAAACTCATACATTCCTTCCACTCTTCATCGAGGTACTCTCAACTCTTTGAGTAAGATGTATCCGATCTATCTAAAAAAAACTTTTGTTTATAGTGTCAATTTTAATCGATAACTCTTTATCGATATATGCAAGCTTTTATGTAAACAAATAATACAAGGTGATTTCAAATAATATTCCAATACTTAAGGGTTCGATACTAACATTTATATCGATCTTTTCAGATTTCTGAAATATGCAAACAAGTTTTACCTATCATAAATAGCTTTTATGAGTTCTCCATATGGATTTCATAAATACCTTAAAATTGGAACAATTTTGGGAAAAACAATTAAGGTAATTAGAAAGTTTTCACTGGATTTCATATTCTATCAAATAGACCCAGAAATCTCAAACTTTCTATACTTTGATCCAATCGAAGTATTTCGGTTTTATTTTACCTAACAAGTTTTATTACAATTTGAACTTTTCAAGTGATCTAAACTTAGGTTGGTTAAATAACTACTTGCCTTTATTGATTTTCAGCCATTTTAAATATCTAAATATTTGCAAATAGGTTTTTTTTTTTAACAGGTTGTTCTAACAGAAGTTGCTATGCAGTAGAACAAACATAACTTTCACTAATGAACATTTCGTTTACAAAAATATATACAATTTGTTCTTTACAAACAAGATAAATTAACTTTTATTACAATAACAAAAGCTGATAAGATCATCTTCAGATAGCAACATCTACCACTGGTCATGTTGAGGACAGTAAGCAATCTTCAGGAACAAGTTTGCCTGTTTTGCTTTCTCTACTCTCTTCTCAGTAAGGTACTGAAGGCAGTTTTTCTTCCAGTGCCCTTCCTCGTTGCAATGGAAACACTTTCCTTTGTCTGTAGCATTAGTCTTGCCTTTTCTACCAGCGGTTTTCTTCTTCTCTTTCCCTTTGTTCTTCTTAACATGAATACTCTTACTCTGTGAAGAGGAAGTAACATCAGGCTTTTTGGAGGATGTTCCTCTCTTCTCAGCGGTATTCAAGTATACTTCTGGTTCCAGACCTTTAGCTCTCATTATAGTCTGATAAGCATGTACCTCATTTAGAAGAGTAGTCAAACTATATTCTATTTTATTCATAAGTGCGTTCGTGCAGAACTGCAAAAAACACTTCGAAAAAGATTCTAGAATAAAATCGACTTGACTCCTTTCGTCAACGACAACTCCATTTACTTCCACCACATTGAAATGGACCATCATGTCCAGGACATGTTCTCTAACAGAGACCCCTTCTTTCATACGGCAGTTGTAAATGTATTTAATAGCATCATGCCTAAGGAAGAAGGACGGTTGTCCAAACATCCCACGAAGAGATTTTATAATCTCTTTGACAATATCAATACTCTCGTGTTTCTTCACCAAGACATCAGATATGCTGGCAAGGATATAGGCCCGGGCTTTGTCATTCGCCCTGATCCATCTATCATTTGCATCCCGAATAGTTTGATTTGCATTTGAGCCAAGAATAGGAGGACAATCCTCTTTTAAAATGAACCATAAATCGTCTATCACCAGTATAGTATTCAGGTTAAGTTTCCAAGTGGTATAATTATCCCCAATTAGTTTATCAAACGTCAACAATTTTACTAATGAACTCGTCATTCTGAAAAAAAATATAAACAAATTTTATGAGTGAATTGCTTTTTTAAACCCTAACAAGTTTTAGCAAAGTAATAATATACCCATGATTATTTTTGCAACGATACTACAACAAGACATTCTTGACTAAATACTATCTCGAGAATAACTCATATTCTGATAGTCATTTAGCTACTCTTTTTTGTCAGAAATTACTAACTCTTTAGTAATTTTGTAAGTGTAACCCTCTGTTTTTAGACCTTAGAAGTCAACCCCAACAATGCTCCCGAAGTTCGAAAGTCAAAGTTGAAACTAACTTTAGAAATCCTATCCATTTCTGGAGTTTGGGTTGTTCCGAATCCTATGTTAAAATCCTCCGAATGGATACCTATCGTTAAACGACTAGCAAGGCCGACTTAAAGACGACAACCAGGTGAAATATAGGAATCTCACTGTTTAAACCAACAGAATAGACTGTAGGATATGTTGACACATATCCTTCACCCAGTTACTATGAACTACTTCCCCCATTCGCTTTGGTCGTGATCTCATGACGAACACTTTCTGAATGGAGGTCACTCCCAGGGTGACACGAAGTACTGCACGGCTCTCACAGTGAGAATTATCTAGGGATGTGAGAATTGAAATAAATATATTGTATATTTTATTTTTCATTGAACAGCTTCCCCTCATTCACCATGATCAATTCACGCAGACACTTTCTGAATAGAGGCCACTCCCAGGGTGACACAAAGTGTCGCATAAACCTTTTGGTGGGAACATCTTGAGAACGTGAAAATTTAAAATCAAAACATCAAATTTGATTTTAAGGTGAACAACTTCCCCCATTAACCAAAATCTCAATTCATGTAAACACTTTTAAAATGGAGGTCACTCCTAGGGTAACACGAAATACCACATAAATTTTGATTGTGAACTCTTAGGAACGTGAGAGTTAAAAATAATCATATCATATATGTTTATTAATCTCCCATGAAGCATCCCAACATATCATATACGTTATTTGATTTTCATTGAAGTGTTCTAATAGCATATCATATACGTTATTAAACTCTCATTGAAGTGTTTTAACGTTAAACGGGGTATACATTTTCTTAGACTTATTCCAGCTAATTAAACAACCTAAGTCTAGGTGTTTATCCAAGTATAACGTTTATATTTAGATTTAACGTACGATGTCTAGGTGATAAACCAGTTTTAAAACCTCACATCGCTCACGTATTACTCATAAAACCTGTTAACAACGCTCAATTATTCGGCCATAATCCCCCAGGTAGGAGCTGTTCCGTAGACCGTCAACTTAAATACCTCCAGCCTTCGACAGTATTATATAACGATTGAATTTGTAACTCGAGTTTTACAAGTTTAACGGCCTATTTTAACTATTAAAACAAGTGGTTAACTTACATGAGCATGCAATTGTTCTTTGTTATGGATTTTAAATGTCTAACCCAATTTTATAACAACTTACAAAATTTTAGACATGTAAACATCCACAACATATATCAAATGCATTCAATATTTAATATAACATTTATATTAAATAAAGCAAACCCTAAACATGCATACTATATATTATAATACTTTATAACATACTTTCAATGCATGTAACATGCTTCAACTACTTTATTTTAAAAAAAAAAAAATTGTGATACCCTATTCTTTTCATTATTTTCAAAAACTACATTATCCTTGAACTTAATCCAAACACAAAGTTTGTATTAAAAATTAAAACAAAATTAAATAGATTTATGTTTTAGAGTATATTATGATCTGAATTAAGTTGTTTTTTAGATTTTCTAAAGATTCACATTAATTGATGAAAATCAATATTATTGTACAAAAATAATGTTTTTATTAAAATCATGAATGGAAATTGATGTGGCTGTTGATTTAATAAAATTAGAAAGTATACATAATATTACTTATAACTCACTCTTAACTATATAGAACATTACTAACATGTAGAAATTAGGATCACATCGTCTATAGTACTTTACAACTCCTTGTAACAGCTACAAAGTAGGTCGCATCTAATAGTGTTAATAGAATAAAGCACCCAACCTTATTCATATACTATAGATCATTTTGGCTATTTACTCAAACTTAATCCACTTTTATGTCTCCACATAAAACTCAAGTACTCATGTAATAGTCATGTATCTTTTAGTTTATTGGATTTATTTCTAAAACAAAATAAGATATTCATATATTCAATAACAACTTATTGAATTTTCATAATAAGTTTTATTGTTTACAAACCACAAGTTTTAGGACATAAAACCCAAGATTTCTGTGTCCATTGGATATAACCAATCAACAGTGTATTGACTTTTCACAAATTGCTTATACGTACAGCTTGGCTAAATTATTGTTTTTCCCCTATAATTACATCTAACTCCTTAAGTACCATTGATCCATTTAATGAACAATAAGTTATAGTCCAACTATAAATATACCCCTTTTGGGCCACGAGAGGGTGTCGTGCCATATTATTCAAGCTATGAAATCAGTCCTTAAGGGAGCAATTTCTCTACTTACCCTAACAACAAGGAAAGAGTGAATTCCTTTTTGCATAGCTGCATTCCCAGCTCCCTAGTCAGACTAATCTCCAAAATGGTAGACACATTAAATCAACAAAACTGACAACTCTTACCCTTGCAGATCAAAGGACCGCCTTCATAGGCAGGAGTTCACAACTCACTCAGGATTCAAGTCAAGTCACATATGGTCATCTTGGTAAAATGTAAGTCTCTTCTAGTAACAGTGTTATACAGAGAGACTATTCATTTCATGGTATGGTCTTATACAAACTCTTTGCATAGAGTATCCCTGCTCACATGTCTCCACGTGGATGATCAAGATTAGGTCATTTGAAGCAGTTTACAACAATTATAACAACTACAATTGTAACAACGGTTGAAAATTGTGTATCAGGTACACGATTTTTGTCACAACCAAATCCATCCTATGTTTGCCAATATTTTGGTCTTTAATCTCATTTCTAAAATTTATTTCTTCAACCACTTTATTTTAAAAAAAAAAAAAAAAATTGTGATACCCTATTCTTTTCATTATTTTCAAAAACTACATTATCCTTGAACTTAATCCAAACACAAAGTTTTGATTAAAAATAAAAAATTAAATAGATTTATGTTTTAGAGTATATTATATAATATACCCTGACTGAATTATGTTTTTTTTTTTAAGATTTTCAAAAGATTCATATTAATTGATGAAAATCAATATTATTGTACAAAAATAATGTTACTATTAAAATCATGAATGAAAATTGATGTGGCTGTTGATTTAATAAAATTAGAAAGTATACATAATATTACTTATAACTCACTCTTAACTATATAGAACATTACTAAAAGGGAAAAAAGGACTATATAGAATATTAAAATCATTATTATTATTAGTTTCTATTTGAATAACATATTGATATTTTTCGCACGAGGTCATAGATTTTATGTAGTTATGGTTTGAATTGTTTAATGGACTTCTATGGACTTAGTTGATCCATGGACTCTAGACCCTAATTAAAAAATCTTTCAAAAAGCAAGTAAATAAAATATAGGACTAGTTGCATAAATAGAATTCAAGCCCAAAATAATAGAATATGTAGTACAAGGATAAAATAATTGCATATATAGATCAAAAAATGGTAAAAGACTAAAAAACCCATGTCTAGTCACCATTTTGTTCGCTTCTTCCCGATTTTCTCAAATTAAAAGCTATCACTGATAGTAGCTATCAGTGATAATCACTGATACTGATAGCATTTATCAGTGATAACCATTGATAGTAGCTATCTGTGATAACACTGATAGTTGCTATCAGCTGCTATCGCTGATAGCTTCTATCAATTTCTATCGATGATAGTTGCTATCAGCGATAGCTTTCAATTTGAGAAAAATTAATACAATCTTGAAATATTAGCTTTTAATTTGCTATCAATTATTAGTAGCTATCATTGATTCACTTTCATCAATTGGAATCAACGTTGAAATATTACTACTTAAAGCTATCAGTAGCTATCAATGATAGATTTATAAATAGTGATCAACTTTGAAAGAAGACCAACAACTTTGATTACCATAGTAGTTATCACTAATAATCCTTTATCATGGCTATCACCGATAGCAGCTATCAGTCATTATCACTGATAGACTTTCATCAATTAGAATCAACCTTGAAATATTAACACTTAAGGCTATCAATGATAGACTTCTATAACTGGTTATCACCTTTGAAAGAAACTCGATATATAGATATCACCTAAGTTTTATCACCGATATCACTAACATTACTCATATTGTGGTTATCAGTGGTAGCTTCTTTCACTGATAACATCACTAATAAGATGCTATCAATGATCTCACTGATATCATGCTATCAGTGATAGTTCTCTATCACCGATAACGTGCTATCAGTGGTAGCTTCTATCACCGATAACGTGCTATCAGATAGCTTCTATCATCAATAACATGCTATTAGTATTAGCTTCTATCATTGATAACATGCTATCAGTAGTAGCTTCTTCTATCATCAATAACATGCTATTAGTATTAGCTTCTATCATTGATAACATGCTATCAGTAGTAGCTTCTATCAATCATAGCCACTGAACACCTTTTTGCCCCTTTCTCGTCCTTCTCAAACATTTGTAAGTCCCTTTTCTTTTCGATGATAGCTTCTATCACTAATAAACATGCTATTAGTGATAACTTCTAGGTATTCCACTTATATTTTAGTTCGAGATTCAACTTTATTAATTAAATTTACTAAGTTGGCTATCAATGATAGATTTCTATATGTGGCTATTAACTATGAAAATATAATCAAAGATTAAGTTATCAATGATAGAAAAAATTAGTGGCTATCACTGATAGACTTTCATTTGCTATTTATATTTATTGTTTGTTATAATAATCAAACTTGATGATTGGCTTGTTGGTGTTAAGTCAATTATGAATTGAGTACTTTCAAGTCATGCGTATGAAACTCAGCCTCATGGTTAAAAAAAAAAGGGAAGAAGAAAAAATTCAAATAAAGGAAAGAAAATTTTAAAAATAAGAGAAAGAGAAGAAGCAAAAACTGGAAAAAAAAAAAAAAAAAAAAAAAAAAAAGGAAGCAAAAACCGGACAAATGAAAGAAAAATTAAAAAAGAAAAAGAAAGGGAAGAAGCAAAAAATCGGAGAAAGAAAATAAAATAAAATAATAAAAAAAGATAAGGGAAGAAGCAAAAATCGGAGAAAGGGAAGAAAATAAAAAAAAAAAAAAAAGAATAAGCAAGAACTGAAGAAAGAAAATAAAAAAAAAAAAGAAAGGAAAGAAAAAGAAAGTGAAAAAGAAGGAAATGGAAGAAAATAAAAAATAAAGGAAAGAACCAAAAATCGGATAAAAGAAAGAACAAAATAAAATAAAGAAGAAGAAGCAAAAACTAAGAAAGAAAATAAAATGAAAAAATGAAAAAAAAGTGAGGAAAGAAGTAAAAATCGAAAAAAAGAAAGAAAATAAAAAGACTAAAAAAATGTGTACAACAAGATAAGACAAGAAAGGCGAAATTAGAAATTAAAAAAAAAATTCAAAGATTGACTAGCCAACTCATCCATATTTACAAATATTTTAAAGATGTAATATATTTTTAGATTTTTTCTCTTATTCTACTATGTATTACAAATATCCTAAAGTATATGCTTTTACTTGAGATCTAAACTCGTGCACCTAGGTAAATTAGTCGACCGCCAGAGCCAACTTAACTGACCTACTTAGTTGTAAACTATTTGGTATGTTTAAAATAAAAATAATCGGCCGAGTCGATTTTTTGCAATTCAAAATTCTAAAAACCTAAAACAAATAAAAAAAAATATTCTATCTTCTTAATTTAAAAACCGAACCATCTTCAACTAGAACCGACATCGGTTTCGATCAGTTTGAGCAGTTTTTTCGATTTTTCAGTTTTCACTTGCACCTGTACTTTGATCGAACTGTCAAGACAAAAACACATGACATCATTTGAATTGGCGAATTCTTGTCTTCAATTTTAATCTGGAAGGTATATCAACCTTTAATTAGTTCTAAATTTGGTGATTTGTAATTTTCCATTGATTTGTGAGTGATCCAAAATTTCTCATTCAATAGACATCATTTACAATATAATATTTGTAATTGCGTTTATACATCAATTGATTATTATAAGTGATATCGTCATATTTGTCTTTTAGTATGTACATTGATTGTAGTGTCAATTTCTATCCATCATTTTGTTAAATGATATATAATTAAATTTACTTTCACTATCAACTTAAACTTTTGAATCAATCGGTAATTTAAGATTATGAGAAAAAAGTTTTCAAACATCAGTTTGTACGTATTCTTAAAATTCAAAAGCCAAAATAGAACTTTACAAATTAAAGTCTAGAAATGTAATTGAAGTCTACTCCAAACTTTAATAGTAATTTTTTTTAATTCAGCCAAAGTTTTAATCTCATATGAGTATATATGAATTGAGTTTAACAATTATAGAATGGAAGACCAAACCATCAATTTTTTTTTTTTTTTTTTATGATAATTAGTACCTTGTCAATACATCTATCCATTAATTATGTAGAATCCACCCCAAGCGAAGCAATGAAACTTTGTTTTACTCGAAGAAGGAAGGAGATAGTAAGGAGAATTCTATTCTCATTGATTGTATGGGGATAGAGGATGAGATTATATTTCTCGTCCTTATACCTGTCTCCACCTCATTGTATATTATGCATGCATGTATTTATATTTAAAAGAAAATTATATTTAAAATTGCTTATTTAAATGAATCAATTTTTTGAAATATTCCTTCTGATATAAATAATACAATAATAAATAGATACTCATTGCTTAGTATCTTAAAAAGCATGTGTCAATCTTCATGTTATCTATGTGTCTTGTATTCATGTTTGGTGTCCATGTAAGACCACATCCTACTTGCCACTTTGCCTATAAATAGTGGCATTTGATGGACCTTAAAATCACACATTACTGGATTAATCCACTTCAAAACTCCACTTAAATTTTCATATTGTCCAATTTTTATAGTTTTAGTTATTTTTATGATTTTAGTTTATTATTATATCATATTATATTTATTTATTTATTATATTTAAATATATATTATTATACTATTAAATTATATTTTCTTCATATTCGCTGTGCTCCTCAATTTCACATGTTATCAGCACGAGCTCTTATTGCTTCCATCGCTAAAGGTAGATCCTAAAGGTAGGTCGATTTTTTCATCTTTATTATAATTAATAAATTAAATTTTATTTTGCATATTTAGTATATATTAAATTTCTAATATGAATACAATATTTTTTTATAGTGTTGCTATGACAAACCTTACAAAATTAGAATTCGCAACCCTTGACATTAATGGCATTAATTATTTATCATGGGTGCTTGATACCGAAATTCACCTGGATGCTATGAACTTGAGAGAAACAATTAAAGAAGAAAATACGACATATAGTCAGGACAAAACAAAAGTTAGATTTTCCTTCGTCATCATCTTCATGAGAGATTAAAAATAGAGTATCTTACAATATAAGATCCTATCTTGCGAAAAAAATTGAAAGAAAGGTATGATCATCAAAAAACAGTTATTCTTTCTAAAGCTTATTATGAGTGGACGCATTTAAGGTTACAAGACTTTAAATTAGTAAGTGATTATAATTCCGCATTATTTAAAATCAGTTAAAAATTGTTGTTATGCGGAGAGAAAATTACTAATGTTGATATGTTAGAGAAGACATTTTCTACACTTCATGTCTCGAATATGCTCCTACAGCAGCAATATTGAGACAAAGATTTTAAACAATATTATGAACTAATTTCATGTCTTCTCGTGACAGAACAAAATAATGAGTTATAGATGAAAACCCACGAATCTCGACCAACTAGAACAATACCATTCTTTGAAGTGAAAGTTGTGAATGTTAATAATCGTGTTTGAGGTCGTGGTCATGGTCGAGGTCGTGATCGTGGCAAAGGAAGAAATAATTATTATTTTTGTGGTGGTTGATAATGGGCAGAAATGCATGTTATCATAGTGCTAAATCCTTAAACAATGTTAGATTGCGTTGATGAAATATGTTAAATTGCATCCATTAAATGTAAATTCTATAATATTGCGGTCGCATGCGTCTAATACATTAGAGCAGTTGATCTTTATATTTTTGTGCAGAATAATGCGTTAGTCCAATGCAAAGAATGCGATCATAGGAATACATTGGTCGAGCGCAACTTCACCGCAAGACTTTGCGTTTATCGTACTCGCAAACATGCACCCAAGAAGAATAACCGCAACATGGTGGACGCATTCGGACGAAAGGACAATTAAGATTGATGGAACAAAAAGCTGACGGCAGTCGGATCCAAATTAAGTTGACAATCAATAACGGTCACAAAGTACATCCAGCTTTATCAGTGACAATTATCCGGCGCATCAGTCAGGAATTAAAGTTGTCTCATCTGTACAACCAGGAGAGAGAAACCGCCTTTCACCTTTGATGCCCTATAAATACCAAGTGCATTCTTCAGAGAAGGGGTTAAGCGTCGATTACCTCATCAACATTACAAGTTCATACCTCTGTTCATAGTTTTCTTTTCTATTTTACGGCGGAGCAAGAGAAGAGTGGTGACACTAGAGATTGTCCAAGGTAGCTCGAGAGAGAATCATGGGGCGTAAGAGCAGAGAACGGGCTGACTCTCACGAAAGCGAGAATATCTTTAGAGCACAAGTAGAAACAGTGTAATGCCTGGCAGCAAGAAATTTCTCCAGACTCTTTACTATACTTGCATTGTTATTCTGTACTTCATCTTATATCTATTCAATGGAAATTCTATTTCTACATCTGCTCACTCTTGCATGAGTAGCTAAACTAGTTGAATGGGTTGAGAGGAACTAAGCTAACATGATCTAGGAAGTTCATTGCTTACGATTGTCTTGTTTTATGTTGTGCAAAATACCCCTTTACAATTACTCGAGAGAGAATCTAAAGAAATAACCTAATGTCTCGAGAGAGCTAGGTTAGAATCTGGATTCGAAAGAGCAAGATTAGGCTAGCATAAACAAGAGATAGGGACTTAGAGAGAAGCTATGTTTGTCAACTTGCATCGCATGCATCCTAATGATATTATGTGATTGCATATTTGTGTGAGTGTCATGTTGTCATCGCATAAATAGAGATAGAGGTTTATGTGTAAACCCTGTAGACTTATCGCATATTTATCGCATGCGTTCTAGCCTTAGAAGCCGTGGCATTCACGTCGAGAGGTGGTTTACTATTGTATGCATGTTGCATGATCGCAAGGCATGAACGCATCCTAGGGAGTGTTAGCCGAAACCCTTCTCAACCCGTTCACCGCATATTCATCGTATTTCTCGTTTACCAACTCTTTTCAAACTCTGCCGCATTCGTTATTATCTTCATTAACGCAACAACCCAACACTTATTTATTCAACTGGTTACCGCAAGTTTTCATAAAAATATCCAACGCAACTATTTTCACAAGTTCCTGTGTTCGACCTGGACTTACCAGGAAACTCAGAGGAATTTACAATTGGATTCCTCTGGGGAAACTTGAGTGCACAACGCAATCCACCAACACATATCATCCATAATTTCCACTTCATAAAATTCAAGCATCAAGTTTTTGGTGCCGTTGTCGGGGACTTCGGCAAAATAGTTGTTAACGATAAATTTAGACATTGAGAATATCTAGACTTAATGTTTTTGTTTTTCTTTTATTTATCTTCATTTTTTTAATAACTTTTGTTTATTTTAAGTGTTGTTTTTCTTATTGTAATTCTTTTCTTTTAATGAAGAAACATGGATCATTTACATATGTTAAGTGATTCAAAAATGAGCAAAGAATATCTACGTCTAGCAAACAATTAAACTACATACACAATACTTACAAATAAAAAATATTTTTCCAAATGGACAATGCTGAAAGCAAAAGTAAATACAATATCATATCTGCAAACTTGATCGAAGGTTTTGGGAAAGCAAATATTATTTTGCCTAAAGGAACAAAATTTACAATTGACAATGCATTATTCTCTAGTCAATCAAAGAGAAATCTTCTAAGTTTTAAAGACATATGTTGCTATGATTATCATATTGAGACTGATAGTAAGAATAATGTGGAATATCTATATATTATTTCTACTGTCTCAAATGAAAGACGCACAGAAGAAGTATGCCCAGCGCGCGGAGGATCCGTTGAGACTTTCTCTTGTCTCGATACGGAACTATACGATCTTTTCCCCTAATTGTATTGTGAATCAATAAAAAAAGAGGTCAGTGCTACGGCCCCCTATTGTTTGATCCAATACTGACCGGGGATGAGACCTGACTTGCATCATATCGAATCTCTCTACCATTTCCGTCTCTTTCACTTTGGCCAATATGAGTTTACTTGGTACTAGCAGATTTATTGGGGAATTTTCCATCTCAGTAGGAGGAAAATTCGCCAGAACACACCATAGGTTAGTCCAACAACCTGTGGGCTCCTCGCTGTATATTGGAAAAGTTGTGTGCTTTATCTTCTGGATTATATTATACTCATATACGAGTGATTGAAACATATGCAACAATGAACCTGAAGTTCATGAGTCCAAATATATTTGCTATTTGGCATGATAAATTGGGTCATCCAATGTCTATAATGATGAGAAGAATTATTGAGAATTCAAGTAGACACCCATTAAAGACCCAGAAGATTCTTCAATCTAAGGAATTAGTATGTGATGCTTGCTCTCAAGGCAAATTAATAATTAGACCATCACCAGCTAAAGTGGGAACTAAATCACCTACATTTTTAGAACGGATTCATGGTGATTATATGGATCTATTTGAAGTAAATTGGACTCATGATTTTCATGAGTAGCAAAAAAAAGATTATTTCAAATCACAATCATAAATGAACAATAACATTTACAATCGACTTCTAATAATCAATTATACAAATCATTACAGAAATTACAGCATGAAAACACTCAAATGAACAAAGAACAAATTCTACGCACATTTGAAGATGCATCTCCACGCTTCTTTGCACACGACCGCTCCAACAACAGCAACCTCGAACGCTCGATCTACACGACCGCAACTCCGCACAAACACAGAACGAACACTTCGTGCTCGTCCTCAACGATCGCCTCGGTCACAAACTCCTCCGCAATAGCACGAACTCCTCCGCAGCACCACGAACGGCCTCCACAAAACCTCGATGGTGTTGAGTTGAGCCTGACACCACCAACAAGACTACCTTGGTATTCTTGGTGTGAGAATCTAGAGGGTAGGCTCTGTTCGAACTTGGAATGAGGCAGACGAAGAAGGAAACACTTACAGCGTACACGATTGGGCAAGTGGGAGATGGCGGAGACCTATCGTATAGGTCGATGCCCAATCATTTAGATAAAGCTAAGCGATCGTTTAGCAAAAACTATGCGATCGTTTAGTTCATCGTTTAACTTGGTATATCACCTACAGACTCTACACGATCGTTTACTTAAGGCAAGCAATCGTCTAGTAAAACTATGTGATCGTTTAGTAAATACTGCACGATCGTTTAGCTCGCCACTGCACGATCATTTAGCTTACCCAGCCGTCTTTAATAAATCTGTATTTACTTGATGCCTACGTAAGTTTCTTTTGCGCAAGAGATAAAACTCAAAAAACTTTTTACGAAAAACGTTTCACTAGTTTGTAAATCATTCTTTCTGAAAATAAGGAAACCATTTTCCTTTTAAACTCATGGTTACCATGAATTCAATAACCACCCACTCACTTGGTTATTAAAGAAAAATAATTAATAATCCAATAATTAATATTATTATAAATATAAATGATAACCAACTTATCATACTATATTTATAACTTATAGTTTTAATATTTCATCTCATGAAACATATAAACCATAGTTCTTTTTCTATTCCATGGTACTTAATGTAAATATCATTTACATCAATCCTCCACTAGATGTATCTCATACATCATACCGATTATATCATATATAATCAAAATACCTCTTCTTAATTTGAACATTTCAAATTAATACCAAGAACTGATCCTCAACTAAATCCATTGAGCTACCAAGGGGACCTCATGGAACTGTAGCTCGAAGCTCCAACGGTACGTGAATAACTGACTAAACTCTTTAGTCACAGGATCCACCATCTGTTAACTGCCAGGAACTCCACTAAAGACCGATAGCTAAACTCTCCTTACCACAAATATATTATATGTCCATCTTAACCAATCAGCAGTGCGACAACCCTTCACAGATCGCTCGTAAGTACAACTAGGCCAATAACCGCCATCTGTCTCCTTAAGTACCACTGATCCCTCTAATGAACATAAGTCATAGTCCTACTATGACTAAATCTTCTCTTCCAAAGAGAAGCTATGGCCACTATGTTCAAGCCCCGGAATTAAGGGAGCAATCTCTGTACTTATCTCTGCTTCGGGAAACGAGTGAATTCCATCTTGTGGATTGAGTTCCCAGCTCCCAGATTAGACAAGTCCCAAAAAAGGTAGGCATGTTGAGTTGGCAATCTGGCCACTCTCACCCATACTAATCAAAGGACCACCCTCAAAGGCAGAAGTTTCCAAAACACTTAGGATTGAGGTCGTGTCACCTATGGTCATTTAGGTGAGATGCAAGTCTCTAGTATCAATGGCGTTATATACAGAGTCTAGTCATCTCGTGGTCCAAGTCTTATACAAACTCTTTGTATAGGACACCCCCCTTGCACGTCTCCACATGAATGGTTAGGATCTACCATCTATAGTAGTTTACAACACTTGCAAACTTCTACAAAGCGGGTCGTATCCTTAGTGTCACCAGGATCAGGTATCTCACCTTAATCCTTATACTACAGACTTATTTAGGTTATCACTTAAGACATGTTCCACTAGTATATCTGATGACATGCAGAAATGCATGTCATCTTAGGCCTTTTACTTAGAACTATGAAGGTTGTTAATCAGAATATGCGACAATTATGCTAGGAATTCACGAGAAAGTGAGCTTGCGTCGATCAGCATGATGAATCTCGGCTAACTCGTTATTATGCATTATTATGTGTTCAATGTTCTATTTTTGTAGCTAATACAAGAAGTGGACTCAAATGCAAAAACCGGACCACATCATAGATGACCACATGCTGAGAAACTCTCCATCGCAAAGGCGAACGCATCAATCAACGCATGGATGTTGCGGTAATCAGCCGTATCCATCCATCGTATGGAATTTGCGCTCGTCAAGCGATTGCGGTCATCGTGTAGAGTTGCGGTATTAAGCGAATGCGGTCATTGAATGATTGCAGCTACATGATAACACATACTAACGGGATCAACGCAAGGTTGGTGGAATAAACGCACCAACGCATCTACCTTGAGAAAATCAAAAGATGATGTTGACATTGCATACTTAGTCATGTGGATTAGGGATAAGAAGCATGTAGTAACCTACCGAGAGGTGTGCATTGCGTGAGTATGTGAGTAACCTAATTTGCTTAGTGTGAAGTTGCGGCAACGCCTATCTATAAGCTAACGCATTGCTTGTCTATGAGTAAAGTCAGCAACAACCAAATGCCTAGGAGGGTAAGTGGTTGGTCGCATTAAGCAATGTATGCATTGTTCACTAAAGATAGGATTAATCTTGCGTCAACCAAGTTCATGTGATTGTCTTGTTTTATGTTGTGCCCAACAACCTTTAGAGCTACTCGAGAGAAAGTCTAAAGAAAGAACCTAATGACTCGAGAGAGCTAGGTTAGAATCTAGACTCGAGAGAACAAGATTAGATTGGCATAAGCAAGAGATAGGGACTTAAAGATAAGCTCTGTTTGTCAACACTGCATCATATGCACCCTAGAGATAGGTATAATATTATGTGATCGCATATTTGTGTGGATGTCACCTTGTCATTGCATAAATAAGAATAAAGGCTTATGTGTAGGTCCTATAGACTTATCGCATATATTGCATGCATTATAGCATTCGAAGCCGTAGCATTCTCACTGAGAGGTGGTTTACTATTGTATGTATGTTGCATGATTGCATGGCTTGCATTGACTAAGGTTGCCCTTGCGGTCACTCTTAAGGGTTGCAATGAAGATATCTCCGCATTTTATCTATTTTTCCATTCATTTGTTTCATGTCAAGAGTTGTCGTGTCTCTACCTCTCATTCATATTCTCATTGCATTGTCTGTTAGTTAGGAGTAAGAGTAGTGTTAGTGTAGAAACCCCTCCATCATTCTTTTATTTAAACCGCCACATGCACATCACCGCATTCATTTTGCTACAAGTCCCTGAGTTTGACCTCGGATCACCCGAGAAACTTGCGTTCGCGTTATGCTTGGCATGAGCACAAGAAAATTTGTGACAGGACGCATGGTCATCGCATACATTTGTTAACGCATAATCATCCCAACGTATACCTTAAGAACATGCATCGCATATTGCATCCAAGGGATTTTATTTGTCGAGTAATTGACATCTAATTTCCTGTCATCAATTTTTCGGCGTCGTTGCCGGGGACTTGGCAGCTAATTATTTGTTAAGTTTTGTGTCTCTGTGAGCAAACTTTTTATCTTGGGAGTATTGTAGCTTGTGCGACCAGGTTGCAAACAATATTGAAGTGTAGGCGATACGCTGAAAGCCAGTATTGACCCCAAGGTAGAAGGGAGTTGCAAAAGAGCTGAAGATAATTCTAAGCACATGACGGCCGCATGCGCCCAATAATTGCCAGAAGTTCCAATGGTCAAGGCAACTTGACCCAAGCAGTTGAGAGCAATCTCCTGCACCGAAGACTCCTTGCGATGACAACACTCCTATTTTTCCAGGGACGTCTTCTACTCTATCTTTACTTTGCTTTCTTAGTATAGGTTATTTTTATTTTCATTGTTATTTTGGATATATGTCTGCTTCCTTGGGTGTGGTACGTTTGCTCTTGTAGGTGCAACAATAAGTCTCCTTGGTTCGCAGAACAACGGAAGAATTCCTTTCATCCTTCAACGCATGGCTTCAATCGCGTGAATTCCAACGTATGATCACATGCGTTGTTCCGCCTAAGATCTTTTCCTGTTATCTTGTATGACTTATCCTTTTGAAATTCTCTTTTTTTCGATTGTGTTGCTTTGTGATGTTTCTATGATGGTACGTATAATTCACCGCATTTTCTAACTAATCAATGCAAGGCATTCTTTACTTTTATTAGTTTCTTCAAATTTTGAAAGTCTTAAGTTTTATTTTGTGCAATCCTTTGCTCAAAAATTTATTACCACATTATTATAATTTTGTTTTTAGCTTTGCGGTAAGAACGCTGTCAACCTCTAAGTTTGTGGGTGGCAGCGGTCTCGGAGAATTGTGTTCATTATATTGCGATTATTTGGAAAAAAAACGAGTTTTTGAGAATAATAACTCCACTGCCAACGCAATGGAAAAACCCATGTTGATAAGAGTTAAGCTGTGAAAGGCACTTGCTCGAAGTTGGATGTCTGCATGACACACGTGGAGGCAAGCCAAAACGAAGGCAAGTCGCCCGGATCAGTGCATAAGCGCAACTTCTCTGTCCACCGCAAGCTAAATCAAACAAGACAAAAGTTGAGTTGAATATGGAATGCAACCGAAGTTGGATGCCCATATGACACACGTGAGGGTAAGCTAAAACGAAGAGCATAACCAAGTTCAACGCCGCATTTGAATAAGCCATCACAAATTTTTAAACTGTTTTGAACGAACGCATTCTCAAAAGCTAGATGCAAAGTTGCGGTGAATGAATAAAAAGTTTTTTAGCAAAGGCTTGCCGGATTTAAACTTAGAAAAGATCCTTTTGAAGAAGCAGCCAAAGTGGAGGAGAGCATTGCGGTGATGGTCAGAGGTGTGTATAAATTATATTCTGAGAAGCTGGTCATCGCAAAGGAAAGCGTGAAGGTGAGTTAGAATTTCTTGAGTGTAACGCATGCTTGAGAACAAGCATGATCTTAACTTTGGGGGTGTGATGACATGTAGAAATACATGTCATCTTAGGCCTTTTATTTAAAATTATGAAGGTTGTTAAGTAGAATATGTGGCAATTATGCTAGGAATTCACGAGAAAGTGAGCTTGCGTCGATCAGCATGATGAATCTCGGCTAACCCGTTATTATGAGTACAATGTTCTATTTTTGTAGCTAATACAGGAAGTGGACGCAAACGCGGAAACTGGACCACAGCATAGACGACCACATGCGGAGAAACTCTCCATCGCAAAGGCGAACACGTCGATCAATCCATAGATGTTGTGGTAATCAGCCGTATGCGTCCATCGCATGGAAGTTGCGCTCGTCAAGCGATTGCGGTCATCGTGTAGAGTTGCGGTATTAAGTGAATGCGATCGTTGAATGATTACAGCTACGCAATAATGCATACTAATGGGATCAATGCAAGGTTAGTGGAATGAACGCATCAACGCATCTACCTCGAGAAAATCAAAAGATGATGTTGACATTTCACCTACCACGCCGTTAGCGACAAAGGTTCAGAAAAGGACTAACGCGCCAAATGTCAGAATCAGAACAGTCCATTAATGTTGTCGGCGATCCAAGCTCTATAAATAGAAGCCGCTGAGCAAAATTCCAACTGGTACGGAGATTACCCCTGTAACCCAGGGTTTTCCCTACGATCCAGACAAAATGCATGAGAAGATGCTTGAGAGTTCTTCACCTCCTTCCTCCATTCCGAGTGACGGCTGGAGCTAGATCTCGAGAGAGTTAGCTCCACCGCCCATCCATGGCACTACCAACAATCTTGACGCACATCCGCTAGAAGCAAGTCTTTGCTTCCAGCCAGTCATTTCATTTTCCTTTCATTTCTTATATTGTATTGTATGACATTTTGTGATTAAGAAATTAATACAATTTGTTTTCAATGCATTTCTCTGTTTCCTTCGACTCCATCTCCATCTCCTTTGCTTAGCATCTTTACTTTCATTGCAACACCTAGTGAGATTGCTTGGGTATTGCATACTTAGTCATGTGGATTAGGGATATGAAGCATGTAGTAACCTACCGAGAGGTGTGCGTTGCGTGAGTGTGTGAGTAACCTGATTTTCTTAGTGTGAAGTTGCGGCAATGCCTGTCTATAGGCTAACGCATTGCTTGTCTATGAGTAAAGTCAGCAACAACCAACTATCCGGGAGGGTAAGTGGTTGGTCGCATTAAGCAATGTATGCATTGTTCACTAGAGATAGGAATAATCTTGCGTCAACCAAGTTCATGCGATTGTCTTGTTTTATGTTGTGCCTAACACCCCTTTAGAGCTACTCAAGAGAGAGTCTAAAGAAAGAACCTAATGACTCGAGAGAGCTAGGTTAGAATCTAGACTCGAGAGAGCAAGATTAGATCGGCATAAGCAAGAGATAGGGACTTAGAGATAAGCTTTGTTTGTCAACACTGCATCGCATGCACCCTAGAGATAGATATGTTATTATGTGGTTACATATTTGTGTGGATGTCACCTTGTCATCGCATAAATAAGAATAGAAGCTTATGTGTAGGTCCTATAGACTTATCGCATATATCACATGCGTTCTAGCATTAGAAGCCGTAGCATTCGCACCGAGAGGTGATTTACTATTGTATGTGTGTTGCATGATCGCATGGCTTGCGTTGGCTAAGGTTGCCTTTGCAGTCACTCTTAAAGGTTGCAATGAAGACATCTTCGTATTTTATCTATTTTTTCATTCATTTGTTTCATGTCAAGATCTGTCGTATTTCTACCTCTCATTCATATTTTCATTGCGTTGTCTATTAGCTAGGAGTAGGAATAGTGTTAGTGTAGAAACCCCTCCATCATTCTTTTATTTAAACCGCTGCATGCACATCACCACATTCATTTTGCTACAAGTCCCTAAATTCGACCTCGGATCACCCGAAAAACTTGCGTTCATGTTATACTTGGCGTGAGTGCAAGAAAATTTATGACAGGACGCATGATCATCGCATACATTTGACGCATAATCATCCCAACGCATACCTTAAGAACATACATCGCATATTGCATCCAATGGATTTTATTTGTCGAGTAATTGACATCTAATTTCCCGTCATCAATATCACATATACATGCTTAAGTTCACATAAGATAACCAAGGAGCTTTGTTTATTGGATATGAGTAAATGCCATAATTAAATAACACTTATTTTATTCATTAAACAATGAGTATCTTTACAAAATAACGAGACTCTGGGAGAATTATGACACCAATCCCAACACTATTAACCCACCAAGTGGACCATTTAGATATTTTATGGTATTAATAGATGCATCCAGTAGATGGTCACACGTGTGCTTATTATCAAATCGAAAACTTTCATTTGCAAAATTACTTGCTCAAATAATTAAGTTAATAGCACAATGTCCTGATTATACAATTAAGACTATTCGTCTTAATAATGCTAGTGAATTTACATCCCAAGCTTTTGATAATTATTGTATGTCAATTGGGATAAGTGTTGAACATCATGTAGCTCATGTTCATATACAAAATGGTTTAGCATAATCATTTATAAAACATTTGCAATTAATTGCAAGACCATTACTTATGAGAGCTAAGTTTCCTTCATCAGGGGGCATGCTTTTTTCATGTAGCATTACTTGTACGCATTAGGCCAGTAGTTTATTATAAGTATTCGCCATTAGAATTAGCTTATGGTCATGAGCCAAATATTTCCCATCTGAGAATTTTTTATGTGCAGTATATGTTCCAATTGCTCCACCACAATGCACTAAGATGGGTTCTCAAAGGAGGTTAGGAATATATGTTGGATATGATTCCCCATCAATTATTAAATAGCTTGAACCTCTGACATGTGATATATTTACTGCATGATTTTCTATTTGTCATTTTAATGAAACAAATTTTCCAACATTAAGGGGAGGAATTAAGACATTGGAAAAAAAAAATTACATGGAATACATCGTTATTGTCTCATTTAAATCCTCGTACAGATCAATGTGAATTTGAAGTTCAGAAAATAATTCATTTGTGAAATATAGCAAACCAATTGCTAGATGTATTTATAGATGTAAAGAAAGTAACTAAGTCACATCTACTAGCTGCAAATGTTCCATAACAAATTGATATCCCAACACAACAAGTTGTCACTGATGAGTCTAGAACATGCCAGAAACATGGTAGACCAGTGAGTTCCAAAAATAAAAATCCTCGAAAACAAAAAATAATTAATATTCAAAAAGACTTGGTTGAGGATATAAATATCCATGAAGAAATCCTCAACATGACTAGTGAGGAAGGTGAAATACCTAAAGATAATAATGAGATTTCAATAAATTATGTCATGATAGGAAAAAGATAGAATCGAACTAATGTAGTTATTGACAACATTTTTACGTATAATGTTAATCTTGATATTATATATGAAAATAAGGATCCTGAACCAAAATCTATTGAAGAATGTCGACATAGAAAAGATTGGCTTCAGTGGAAAGAATTAAACTTACTTTCAAAACGACAGATTTTTAAACCAGTAGTCCAAACCCCAAAAGGTGTCAAACCTATGACATACAAATGGATATTTATGAGAAAAAGAAATGAAAATAATGAGGTCACAAGATACAAAGCAAGACTATTGCACAAGGTTTTTCAGAAAGACATGGAATTAATTATGAGGAGACATATTCTCCAGTAGTGGATGCAATTACACTAAGATATTTAATTGGTCTAACTATGTATGAAAGTCTGGATATGCATCTTATGGATGTAGTCACAGCATATCTATATGGATCTCTTGATGATGATATTTATATGAGGATCCCAAAAGGATTTAAGGTACCGAAAACATATACACCAAATCCCTAGAAATTGTATTCAATAAAATTACAGAGATCACTATATGGATTGAAACAATTAGGACGGATGTGGTACAAACACCTGAGTGGATATTTATTGAAAGAAGGATATTAAAATAATCCAATATGTTCATATTTTTTTATAAAGAAATCACAAACAAGATTTACTATTATAACTATACATGTTGATGACTTGAATATAATTGGAACTCTTGAAGAGCCTTCAAAGGCAATCGAATATCTTAAGATATAATTTGAGATGAAAGATCTTGGAAAAACAAAATTTTGCCTTGGTTTGTAAATTAAGCATTTAGCAAATGGAATATTTATTCATCAGTCAACTAATACAAGAAAAATTCTGAAAAGATTTTATATGGACAAAGCACATCGATTAAATATTCTAATGGAAGTCCATTCATTGGATATAAAGAAAGATATATTTCAACCTCGAGACGATAATGAATAACTTCTTGATCCAGAAGTACCATGTCTTAGTGAAATTGGTGCACTTATGTTTCTTGTTAATAATACAAGGCTAGTGATTGCATTTTCAGTAAATTTATTAGCTAGATATAGTTCTTCTCCTACAAAATGACTTCGAAACAGAATTAAGCATGTATTTCGTTATCTCCAAGGAACAATCAATATGGGTTTGTTATTGAAATAAATCAAATTTTGACCTAGTTGGATATGCAGATTTTGGATATTTATCTAATCCATGTAAAGCTAGATCTCAAACAGATTATTTGTTCACATGTGGAGAAACTGCTATATCATGGCGATCTATGAAACAAATCATAACGGCCACTTCCTCAAATCATGTTAAAATTCTTGCAATTCACGAGGCTAGTCGAGAATGTGTATGGCTAAGATCAATGATTCGGCACATTCGTGAAACATGTGGCTTGTCTTCTGATAAAAATTTTCCAACAATATTATACAAAGACAACACAGCTTGCATAGCCCATATCAAATGAGGATATATTAAAGGAGATAAAACAAAGGATATTTCACCGAAGCTTTTCTACACTCATGATCTTGAAGAAAATGACGACATCACTGTATAACAAATTTGTTCGAAGGATAACCTAACAGACTTATTTACAAAGATATTACCAAGCACAACTTTTGAAAAATTGCGAGGGAGTGAATATATTGTATTCTTTTAGGAGTATATATTATATGAAATATGTACTCTTTTCCCTTCACTAGAGTTTTTTTTCATTGGATTTTTCCTAGTAAGGTTTTACGAGGCTAGATCATATATATATATGAGCATCTAAGGGGGAGTATTATAAATATTATAATAATAAATAGATGCTCATTGCTTAATGTCCTAAAAGTCATGTATCAATCTTTACGTTATCCATGTGTCTTGTAGTTATTCATACTTGGTATCCATGTAAGACCACATCCTGCTTGCCACTTTGCCTATAAATAGTGGTATTTAGTGGATCTTAAAATCATATAAAATCCACTTCAAAATTCCACTTACATTTCCATATTGCCCAATTTTTATAGTTTTAGTTATTTTATAATTTTAGTTTATTATTATATCATATTATATATATATATATATATATATATTATTTTCTTCATATCTGTTGTGTTCTGTTATATTCCTCAATTTCACAACACCTTCAATATTATTAACATTATTAAAAAAGTAATAACGGGAACAGTTACTTGTGAAGAACTCGGGCTCATCTCAGTTCTTACCATTTCTAAAATTAAATGAGAAATTTCACAAAAATAAATATTTAAATGGAGACCGGAGATGGAGATACCCTTCTTCGATTTTGCAAACATTTCTAATAATCTTATATTTATATATGATATGTATTTAATTCTCTCACATGATGGTAATATTAGTTAAATTTTGTTAACAACCCAAAAAAAAAAAAACAAAACAATAAAACAAAATTACACAAAATCATTCACGGATTCTCATTGGATCCCCCTTTCTTGTTTCTCACTACAAACCACACTTCCCACTTCCCACTTCCCACTTCCCATCCATTTACTCTGAACCAAGCTCCTCATCAATGGCGGATATGGAAACCCAGAGTCGACAACACCCATCAATCTCCAAAGATACAGCTCTCCAAGCTCTCAACACAATAATCCAGCTCCATTTCGAGAAGACCCTTGAGAAGAAACGCGCCATAGATCTCCAAAAGAAAGAGCTTCACAAGCTTTTCCAGCTCTTCTTCATCTTCCTGGGTCTCATATTCTTAGCCCAATCTCTTTCCCCTCGCCTCGAATGCCGCCATTGCTGGATCCCCATTGCTCTCCTCTCCATTTCCCATCTCAGTTTCTATGTCTCTGTAGCTCAGACTCTCCGTTGCATCAATGGCTTCAAGTATCAGCGCCGTTGCCATAAGCTCACTCTGGGTTTCGCCACTGAGCGCCTCAGAGAGATAAAGATGAAGATTTCCGCCGCCGCCGCTGCCGGCGGAGGGTTCGATGGGGGCTTGGTGGATGAGGAATTTGAGATTCATTACCAAGAACCACCAGAGAGCTATTTGGGTAAGTTTAAGAGGAATTGGGCTCTGTATTTTGGGTTCTTGATTTTCATCTATGGCTTTATGATTTCTTCCTCTGTTGTTCTTCTCTGTTCTTAATTTTTTTGGGTGAAAAATTGGAAAAAAAAAATAGCAATTTTTGGATTGGGATTGTTCATTCTTTGGTGTTTGATTTTACTCCATTTTAATTTTCATTTCATCATTGGATTTTTTTATTGTTGCTCATTTGAATTAACTTGTGCTCGGTATTATAGTGAATCAAGTTAATGTAAATAATTAATCAGCTTTTTTTTTCATTGATACTGTATTTAGAGAAAGTTTACAAATGAAAAAAATGTATTTTTTTTTCAAATTTTATATTCTGAAAAATGTATGGTGTGATGACTAGTAAGTAAATTTTATTGGGAAGTCAAATTTAAATATAATTACATAACCCTTTTATTGGAAAAAGGAATAGTCAAAATGATGGTTGAGAAAAAAGGGTGGGATAAATAGTTGATTGGAATTTCAGCCCTTTATGAAATATAACGTATGATGGTTGCCATGAACTTTATGACTTTATGGAAGGCTTTTCAGAGTAAATGGTGGTCATTTCAATTTTTCCTTTTAGTTTAATTTTTTCATTTTTAGCTTTTCACTTTTTATGATTGGCCTATAAGATGCCTGTCCTTTTAATTTTGTTTGGTTTTAATATTTATATAGTTTTTATAATTATTATGTCATTTTAGTCTTGATTAATGAGTAGTAATATGCCCCTGTTTTAGTGATAGGATTTTATTATTAATAATTTTAAATGTTCGAGTTACTGAAAAAATTTATGAAGGTGTGAGTTTTGAATGTTTGGAGGAGTTTCGATTAACTTATAAAATTGAATAATATCATTTTTATCATAAAGTTTGGAATTTATCTAATTTTAGTCTCTATATTTTCAAACATCTCATTTTAGTCCAGTCCATGTAATTTCAAAAAATTTAAAATTTTAGTTCATAATAATAGTTTATTGTTGATATTGATTTTTTTTAAAATAACTTTTTACTATCTATATATAAACATTTTCACTACAAAATTTGGAAGTACTTTCATATATTGTAAAACTAAACTAAAACCGAACAAACTGTTTCAAAGTTTGTAAAAACCAAAATGGTATTGTAACCATTTTTCTTGAGCTCAATAGCGTTCATATAAAATTGAGAGAGAGATATGTCTAGACCAATCGAATTATGCTCAGACTAACCGTAAAAAAGTAGTTTGGTCCAATATTATTAGAGCAGATTAGATCATATGCTAACAAGATGATTTAGCACACAATTCAATATCACATGATAACCAAGACAAAACTTGTAACTTATTCATTCATTTGGTACTTGAAAAAGCATCAGGTTAACTCGTCGTTCGAATTACAGATGTTAAACGAAAAGCACAGACAACAACTGTAACAATAAGATATCAACAACAAGTAAGTAGATAAAGACACACAGAAGTTGGTAACTCAGTTTGGTGAAATCCACCTACGTTTGAGGGTAGTGAGGTGGGGAAAGATAATCCACTTATATGAATAAGTTAAGCAGTTTACAATAAAGTACTTATATGTAATACACGACTACTGCAGTGACTCATGTAGAGCTCAACTTATTGATCACCTACACTCTCCCTAGATGTGAAACTCCCTCTTAAATGCACTTAGACTCCCCCAAGTTTGATAATACTGGTGTTGAACACTTCGGCTTCCCGCAATGTGTGAGACTCCTCTCGACGTTGTTATCTTTCTTTCAAATTAACTAACTCTCTTCACTGAGAAATCTTAAGATCCCCCTAAGATAGAGAACTCCTTCTCCGTAGCAATGGCTTCGGCTCCCC
This sequence comes from Benincasa hispida, assembly GCF_027475165.1. Classification (NCBI taxonomy): domain Eukaryota; kingdom Viridiplantae; phylum Streptophyta; class Magnoliopsida; order Cucurbitales; family Cucurbitaceae; genus Benincasa; species Benincasa hispida. Next base: position 32,231,200 of record NC_143480.1, read on the forward strand.
CTAAGACCGTGATTATCTTTAACGTATTGTACTCAACGGATGAAGAACTTGCACGAGTAAAGAGCAAAAACACAATGTTGCACAGTTCGACCTAAGCTCCCCCTAAGATTGTGAGAATCCCTTTTTGATAGTGATGGCTTGAGCTCCCCCTAAGACCGTGATTATCTTCAACGTGTTACACTCAATGGATGAAGAACTTGCATAGAAGAATATGAGTAGAGAGCAAAGACACAATGTTGCACAATTCAGCCATAGAATAGAAAACGACTTGCTCAAATAACAAAAGTGTCAACCCTAAATGAGGTTAGAATTCTTTTTTTAAAAGCAAAGCCAAATAATAAAAGAATTTCTAGAAAATTAATATTAAGATTTCATTTGAGACAATTGTGAAAATTCTTGGAAACTGCCTTAGGAAAAATATAAAGATAATCGGTAAATCTTCAACAATACTCATGATGAAACACAATCATGCTCAAAACAATTCAATGTAAAATTTCTAGTTCAATAATACGTAAAGATGGAGATTCGAACCTTTAACATTTTTTTCATCAATAACAGATGATTTTACCTTATATTCAGATTGACGACTATCCTTATGCCTTATAGCATTGTATCTTTAAAGGAATTTAACTAATTAAGATATTAATTTCACATTTATTGAAGTTTATTATTGGGAGATCTTATATGAAAATTAAATAGAGTTTGTTGGATGAATTATTATTATCTTTTCTTGGATGAATTGATTAATCATATGATAATGGCCACCCACTATTTTTAATTATAAGCTGCCCACAAACTTTGCTTCTATGCTTTAATGAGCCCAACGCAACCAAATTATAATAGTAATATAATGAATGTGTTTGTATAAAAATAGAAGTATAATAAATGTGTACACGTACTTTTTATCTTTATTTTTCTTGAGAAGTAAGGCCGGCCTTAAATAATAGATTGGCCAGTTTTTTCCATTTTATTAGATTTATTGATTCTCCCATATAGCTATATTTGCTTGTACTATTGTATTTTCTTTAATTATTATTGTGTATTATCATATTTAATATTTAAATGTGATTGAAAACATTCTCTTAGTAGGAACATAATGTAGAGTTTAAAAAATAATTGTAGCAGAACTTACATAAATAAAAGTTTGGTTAAAATACCATTGTGGTCTCTATATTTTCGATTTGCTTAATTTTAATCTCTATATCTACTTTCTAACTTCTCTTCCCACACACAAATTAAAAAATTTATAATAATACTATAGTAGATACTACTCTCATTCATAATTTGACCCGTCATTGATTGATTTATTAGTGTAAACTTATTTTGTGAACCTACATTATTTTAAATGCTACTTCTCTAACAAGGAATCAGTATTTAATTTCTTTTACCACATAAATTTTTAATTCTACGCTATTTTAAAAGATAAATTTAGAGTTAAGATCAAATGATTATCCATATTTATTTTCTCATTTTCTTTTAGTTATAATTATAATCGAGAACTAATCCAATTTATTTATAAATAGATAGTCCTTTCATTTTTTCCAAAAATTCGTTGTACTAACAAACCCATTCAAAATGTATATCCAAAGATACATCTTAAAAGAGGCGAAACAAAACTATAAATTAAAATTATGAACTTTTAAAAAACATAATTAGTAATAATAAATACTCAAAGTTTTTGGAACTCTAAAGATAAAAATATGAAGTTTTGTAAAGAAGAGAGTTAGAGGAGATGGTAGAAGATAATGTAAATTAATTAATTATTTACATATTTACTTCTTTTGATGAATAAAATTTAGAGTTCGTTGGTAATTGAAAAAAGAAAAGAAAAGATCCGTATAAAGGAAAATTACGCATCCCAAAATAATAGTGGCGAAGCCAATTAAGTGGATCTTGAGCTAGTGAGGCATTTTTTTTTTTTTAAAAAAAAAAAAAAAAAAAAAAAAAAAAAAAAAAAGTTTAAAAAACCAAGACAAAACTAAAGATTAAAACAAATCGGAATAAAGAAATAGAATTTTTCCAAGGAAGAATATCTTCGAGCCATATTACTGAACAACGACGTCTTCAAGCATGGACAACTAAGTCATGAGCAACATAATTAATCTTACGATTAACTAATATGAATCCCATAACAGAGCTCCTATGATAAAGATCACGAATAAAATCAACGAACATCTGAACCTCATTCGCATATCTATATTTTTCAACCAAAAGATTCCAAAAGGTTTTTGAGTCACTTTCAGGCCAGAGAAGGAAGATGTAGCTTTAAGAGTTTTGGAGAGACCTTCAAACATGACGATGACCACACAAACTCAATAGACTAAGTCATAGAAAAATATCTCTCCATGGCCAAAATAACATCTCCCTTAAATCACAAACAATTAAACTAATTCCCACCTCGCCATTAACGAAAACTGCATTAGAATTCACCTCGAAAGAATTATGGGGAAAGACAGGCCAACGACCTAGCTTCCATAAGGAGTAAAGAAGGACCAGAAAGTTGTGAAGAACCATCTCAACAGTCAAGAGATCTATCTAGATCTCATAACTACTTAATAATGGGACAAATTTCTAGTACTATGAGAATATAAAAATTTCTATAAACTTTAAATTCATTGTGTCACATTAACATGTTTTTATCAATAGAGTAGAACCTACTAATATTAATGTGGAATACACTAATATTTATAAATATAAGTTTACGCGTAAATGATCAAATTGTCCAACTATAATATTTTACACATGGAATGTTCTATCTAAAATTTCAAGTTACAAGATTCTAAATATCCAAAGATTTTTATTTCTTTCATTTGGGTCTCTTGGTTCTAGTCATCCTCTACAATTTTTCCAAAATAACTAAGTGCATATTTAAATTGTATCTACCTTTATGCCGTTCACTCAATTATATAACCACCGTTTCTCACGTGGCAATGTTTTAAATACTTTTAATTGTTTTTTATTACGTTTAAAATGCCCCTAAATATTACTCTTTCCAATATGCCAATCTGTAATTTGTAACATTACACAACACAACAAACTGATTGCTGAAGATGCTATAATATTCCCAAATCCCACCTTCTTTCTCTCACATTTTCCTCCCTTGTTCTCGTCAACCCTTCTTATTAAAAATTAAAGAAAATTAAAACATATTTCTAATTAATCTTTTTTAATTGAATAATACACAATTTACAGCCTGTGAGTATACAATTTCATATTCATATATATTTTGTACATATACGTTCTAAGCATAAATGTTTCAGTTTAGGGTTTTTTTTAAAAAAAATATTAAAAAAAAAAATTGTATTTTCATTGTTTCTGACCAATTGTCCGAATCTCAAATTGCCGAAATCCCTCTTTATAAATTATTACCCTCATTTTCTCTCTGTTTCTCACTTTCATTTCATATACAGAGAAAAAAAAGAAAAGAAAAGAAAAGAAAGATGGGAGCTTGTGCCACTAAGCCAAAGGTTCTGAAGGCGGAGGCCGGCGAGGCTCCGGCACCGGCGCCGGAGCCTTCTCCGGAGGAGGTGGCGGCCGGAACTAAACCGGAGAATGTCGGCGATGGCAAGGCCACGGAGATCGTCGATGATGACAAGGTGGATTCTAAGTCACGTTCTTTAAGTCATTTGTTCACTGATCAGGTATTTTTTTTTTTTTTTTTACAAATTTTTCGTAATTAATAAAATCTGCTTTTTTTAAAAAAAAAAAAAGAAAGAAAAATTAATCTGTGTGTTGTTGATGATGATGGGTGTGATTTCATTATTTTTTAAGATGTTTCTGAGAATGTGTTTGGATGGTGAGAAAATTTGAGAGAAAAAAAAAAAAGAAAGAGAAAATAAATAAGGAAAAAATAAAGAATTATTGATGAATATTGGATATGTGTGGTAAAGCAATGGTAGTTGTCTTTTTCCTTTCATTTGCTCTGTTTTCCTTTTTTTCTCTGTCAGCTGCAGTTTTCTTTTTCTTTCTCTCTTTTTTGTTTTTACAAAAATCATTTGGTTGGACATTTCTGAAGAACAACCAGATGGCAAAATTTACTGTTTTTTCGTTTTTGTAAAAGCTGATTAATCATTAGAAAAAAAGAAGTTAAATTATTAATTTACTTGATGTTTGTTTAATGTGTAATCAGTCAATTTTAGACTTACCATTTGATAGGTATGGGAGACCCAAAATTCAATTATATGTATATTAGCTTCGTTAATTTTTTTAAAATTTTGAACAAGTTAAATACAATATCAATTTATACTCTAACTTTAGCATTTCATTAACTAAAATTCTAAATTGTCGTAATTTATCAATTTAGTCTCTTTAATTTAGTTATTATTAGAAAAAACATTGGTTTATGATTGTATCAATTAAATTCGTAAATGAATTTAGACTATTTATTAAAATTTTCTTTTAAAACCGTCCATTCAATTTCTAGACTACATTAGTATGTTAATAAAATCAAATAATAGAATTGATGGATGGATGATTTAAAAAAAAAAACGTGATTGAGAGTAAGTCTATTAATATTTCATAGAACAAAGTTCTCAATTTTGTACCTAGTAAGTCTGTTGATTATTTTTTTTAAAAAAAAAAAAAAAAATTCAAATAGTTCAAGAATCTTATTGAATAAAATTGAAAGTTCAAGTATGGACTAAACATATAATTAAGGAGCCTTTTGTTTTAAGAGCATTTGAATCACCTCGTCTATTTTACGGTATTATAAGATACCATAACATTTGGAGATTCTCGAGCATTTTACGATGCTCACATAGAGGGTATCTTGAAAATTTTGGATATCATCCCAAAACATGAGTTTTTTGTATTCCCATGTGTAGTTGTTATTATTTTTTTTAACAAGAAATTTAAATTCAAATTCAAATTAATATTTATTTTATAAAAAGTTATAAAATCATTATATATTACTTTGTCGAGAAAAATAATACATAAAATAATATAAATTGTATCAATCTAGAAAGAAATTCAAATCAATAAAAACAAGTACATTATATAAGTTAAAATTATATTAAATTAATTAAATCAATAAAGAGCGTACAAGCTTTGGAACATATGTAAATTTAAGACATTTTCGAGTAGAAATCCTACGAAATAAACAAAGTTATCAAAGTATCTCCTCAAATTTGTAAAAAAAATTTTAAAAAACATATCTAGTCATCTAATGATACTAGAGATCTATAATTCTAAGTATCTAAATATTTCTATTACCAATATTCCCAAAAAAATAAAAAAATTAATAGACATAAAATTTATATTATCAATTTAGGAATATAATGAATATTTTTAAAGTCGAGGGACCAAATTGACAAGATTTAAAAGAAATGAAAACAATAGATACAAATAAGTAAATAATGAATATAACTTAACTGACATAAAATTTATGTTATTGATTTCGAGGTTAGAAATTAGATTAGTCTATAGAATATAATAATATATTGTTTTAAAAAAAAGGGAAAAATAAAAGAGGTGTGGAATGGGTTTGGAGTATTATGAGGAGAAGCAGCGGCAGTAGATGGGCGTGTGCTGGAAGACAAAAAGTTAAAAAGATTCCATAATTTTGTTTTTGTTTTCCATTGTTGGTTTCTATAATTTGGTTTCCCCATTGTCACCTAATTAAATAAATACTGTCTGCCTTTTTTGGACCTTCTTCTTCTTTTTCTTTTTCCACCGAACTCCTTTGTCTAATTATTATACCTATGTTTCTTCTATTCTTGCACCAAAATGTTGGGTTAATTATCGTCGAATTAAGTTTATTTTAACATATTTTTTTCAATATTATTTCTTCATTTTCCTTTTCTTCTATAATTCTATTTGATTTCGTTCTTGTTAAGTCATTTTATTGGGATGCAAATTAATTGGGGTAAAATTGTCTTTTTGGTCTTCTAGTTTCAGTTCGATCTCTAATAAGTTTCAGAATGTTACACTTCTATCCCTAAGTTTTGAGTTGGATTTCCATTTGTTTCTTATGTTTGAAAATGTTATATTTTTGCCTTATGTTTTGAGTTTTGTATCCATTTGATTCGTTGGTTTCAATTTTGGTCCTTAATATTAATGTCTATTAATTAATTAAAATTTCATTTTCATTACTACTACAATTACCTTTAAAATTTTGATTCATAATTATCTTAAATTAATTATCTAATAATTACCACCAAAGACCAAAGTAAGTATCAACCAAATTTCGAAAGTAAAACTGTAAAATATCGAAATATAGAGATAAAATGAAAACTAAACACAAAACTCAAGGGTAAGTAGGTAACATTTTGAAACTTAAAAACTAAAGGAAAATTAAACTCAAAATATATGAGTAAAATATATAGTATTTTAAATTTAAAAACCAAATGAAACTAGATTTAAATCCCAAAAACGGAGTCTCCGAGTTTTTTTGGTCAGAGATAAAAACAGCAAATTTAATTCAAGGCCCAGCCCAATATCCTTAACTGTTCTTTGGACTCAAGTTGGGCCGGCCCAACATCTGACGGCTAAGTCTACATGCCTATTCTATCAAAAGCTAGTTCATTCCATTGAGTAAAAGTTGGAGTTACGTAGGAAATTTTAAATATATATATATTTTTTCTTTCGGTTCAATTATCGTGGGAGGTAGAATTTGAATCACTGATTTTTAGAGTAAAAATTTATGCATTTTTTAACTACATTTTTTACACTACGGTGTAGCACGAAAAAAATTCCCCTTTTAAATCAACACTATTGGATTGTAATGTAATGTATGTGTTCATAAAAAAGAAAAAAAAAATTGTAATGTATGAATTAGCTAATTAGATAGCTATTTTATTTTTTTATTTTTTTAATTTTTAAATCGATTGACTCTCTGTTTTCATTAAATATTACCCTGCATTCTTTTGAAAAAAATTATATAAATAATCAAGATTAAATTAAATTATATGAAATGTTTCTAGACTTTCAAAACGATTCTTACGTTTAAACTTTGAAATTGTTATAAAAAAATATAAGATTGAAACTGTTATTAAAAAAATATAAGATACGTCAAAATATATGTAAATTGGCGTGACACTAATGTGAAAAAAAAATAGAAAATATATGTAATATTATTACAATCCTAAATAAAAGATTAAGTTCATTCTTCCCATTTTTTTTAAGTCAAAAGATTTAGGTCATTTCGTTTTTTTTATTTTGAAAATTAAGTCTATTTTTTCCTAATTTCTTATCATGATTTGTATCTTTTTTTAGTACCATTATTGAATTCTTAGCTAAATTCTAAAAACAAAAATAGGATTTTAAAAACTACTTTTGTAAGTTTTAAAATTTTAGCCTAGTTTTTTAAACTATTGGTAAAAAATTGATAATGTATGTAGAAATTTTAATGTACAAATAGTGTCTATATGTTTAATTTTTAGAAATAAAAAATAAAAAACAAATAGTTACCAAATAGAAATTAAAATCATTTACAAAATCACGTTTTTTCAAATAATTATCAATGTCAATCCATAATATTATGATTGATGTCAAATATGTATTTCAATTTTCATTTTATTTTAATGATAAAATTTCTCTAATTTATAAAGTTCAAAAGTAAAAATGAAAATTTTCAATATAAAATTCTTGAGCATTTTGCATATTTTAAATAGTAATTTATTGAACTTATTTAAAAGAAAATCAATTATTGCAAAAAATAGTCTATAAATGTAAAATAAAAAAAAAATAAAAGCAAAGAAATCATAACTATGAAGGTTTATAAACTTAATTCTCAAAAATATCATTCTTTAAGAAAAATAAAAAATAAAAAATAGAGTTTTTATTTCAAAATTAATTGATAATAGAAATAGTTCTTCTTTTTCCTTTTTCTTTTTTTGGTACAAATATTTTAAGACTATTTTCAAATAAAATATTTATAAATATAACAAAATTTCACTCTCTAATTGTCTATCTGCAAGAAAATTATTATATCTGTCTATCTATGTCATAATAGACATAGATAATAATTTATCACATTATGTCACAAGTTGACTGTTATATTTTACTATTATTTATAAATATTTTCGTCAGTTTTTTCATTTAAAATAATTTTTCTAACATTTTTATATACATACATAAATATACACATAAGATTTGAATTAAATGTAATAATTTGGATTTGTATAGAAGGAAGGTAAGAAGGAGTCCAATGAAAAGGAGAAGACAGAAGATGAAAATCCACCGGAGAAGCAAGACACCACCCCACCGGAAACTGCAAAGCAAATAATAAAACCACCGCCGGAGGAGAAGCCGTCAGAAAACAACCCACCGGAGCCGGAGCCACCAGTTTCCGACTCTGTTACAGAAAACAAGAAATCAATCGAAAGCCCAAATGAGTCAAACAAAGAAGATGACCCAAAAATTGAAGAACCAATTGAAGACAAAATCAAAAAGGAAGTTACCAAAGAAAATGATCTTCCTCCTGAAAAGACAGAGTCATCGGAGAAACCAACCGAAACAGAGAAAGAAGTTAAGGTAATTAGCAATTAAGAAATTAAAATTATTATAATAAAAAATCCCTTAATTAATTAGCAGAGGAACCAAGATCGAATTGTTTCATTTTCATCCTCTTTTTTTGGTTGTTATGGGGGAAAAATACACACCTTCTGCCTTCTTTACTTCTCTTAACTACTTTTTTCTGGTTGTTTGTGTTTCTGTTTTCATAAGCCAAAGAGATTACTTTTAAGAAACATATATAATTAAATTTATCATTAACCATCGTGTTCAATTTTTTAGTTAATCGATGATTTAACATGTATCAATTTTTATTATTGAAATTATTTTGATTTAATATGATATAAGAACAGTTAAAATTAGCATAGCTCAATTGACATGATACTTATATTATCAATTTTTAAGTTAGAGGTTCAATTCTCTCACCTACGTATATTCATTAAGTTTCTTAAAATTTTTAAGTCCAGAGAAGTGTTAAGATATTAAGTAATTACAATGGATATGACTAAATTTATCCTTACTCATTACAAACTACATTGGGTTAATTTAGTGCATATAGTTTTATTTTTTAGCTTCAATTTGCCACATATACATTATTGAGGTATTTATATATGTTTTTTTTCCTTGAGTTCAATAATGGTAGATGATATAGAACATTAATGTCTTGTATATTCAATAAGATATAGTCATATTGACATTTAATTAATGTATTGGATTTGGTTCATATAATAATTTAATAAGAGTATACACCTCTAGTAAATATATGTAGATTTAGGTTGGAAGTGGACACAAGGTAGATGAATGCTGGTAAACAAATTCATTCATATTTCTTAATGAAATATTAATTATATAGTCCCCAAACAAACTCATTCATGCTTATAATTAATACTATACAATTCAAATATATGAACTAACTTGCCCTTGATAAATCATATAAATCCCCTCAATCTCTTATGAGAAATATACAGCTCAACAAAATCTTCTGTTAATGGCACTTAAGCTTATGAAATGGATGCAACTTAGTCTTTAAATGTATTATGGTTCTCAAATGAACTAAGCCCCACCTCTAAATGAATTATTATTCAATCTTAAAAGAACCCAATAACTCTCAACGTCCCATATTTCACACTTCTAAATCAACAAATATATAATGCATTTTAACACATAAGCAAGTCCAAACTGATTATGTATGAACTAAACTAATGGACCTTATACTACAACTTCTAGAAACTGTTTAAATTCAACTTAAAATAAATCAATAATGTTCTTGTAGATTTGCCGTGTGTTATTTAAAATCAATTTTTAAATATCAGTGACATTGGTGAAAAAATGTAAATCAAATATGAAGAATTAGTAGTGGGAAACACCACAGACCATAGTGGATTAAAAGTCCCATCTTGGAAAAAAAAAATATATCTTATAATTCTTACAGAAAATTTTTGTGGTATGGTACCACACTACCCACAAATGAATAATAATGAATCAACTAAATCTTGGTAGGGCTGAATTGGGACCTTCTTGTTTGGTATAAAAATAAATTTATGATTATTTTACTTCTCGTAATGAGTAAGCTGTACCTAATCTTATATTCCATTTTTTTTACGTAGTAAGAAAAAAATAATTCATTTTTTTTAAATAAAAAATCTGCCCAACTTTTTGGGTCAAGCTGCATCCAATATTTTTTCTTTTGTTTCCACCTACTATTGTTTGCTTTATTATCAACTCACTATAGAGTACCATTATTTGTCCAAATATTTCTTTTTCTCCTTTTGCAATTATGTGACAATTCAAAGTGAATTCTTTTCATATTTATATGTTACAAGTTGTGTCACTTGCAAGTATTTATTTAAATGTTTTTCATTTGAAAAGAGTAATTGTATTTAAATGTTAAGAAGAATACAAGCTAAATGATGAATATGCTAAAACTTCTAAAAATGGGAGCAACCCTAACAAGTTAATTATAGACAAATAATATATTTCTCCTCTTCCACAGGATGAGAAGTGATCAAATTAGTAAATAATACAGAGTAATAAAAAATTTGGAGATAAATACAACATAAATTGTTCCTAAAATCAAGATTATGTCCAATCTTCTGAAAAATAAGATTCGTATATGGGAAGATTATATGCAATGCAACGTCATGTTACAAATCACACTTCAAGAAGGCCAATAATATGATCAACAAATGACTACTTTTACTTCTAAGTAAAAAAATAATGATTTCTTAGGCTACACTAAAGAAATAAAATGCCCTCAAGCCCTCATACAAAAATGTTATAATGATGTATTTTTAAGAAAATAATAATATTAAGACCGCTACGAAGTTTAGCATCAATGAAATATTAAATGAGGTGTGTGACGATGTTGAATACATATTTACAACAATATTGTCTTAACATTATAAACTCGGTAATATATTTTCTTTGTCATTTATGATAATATCGCAATACTCTCTAATAATATCTCGATGTCGTCCTCCCGACTATACAAGCTATTTAACTAACTTTGGCTTCACAAACCCGATATTAAATATATATTTTTAAGGTATGGTAGTTGAAACTTGGAAGGTTTGTAAATTGGTTTTAGAGGTGTCTTAAAACTCCAAACATATGCTTTAAGTATACTTTTTTTTTTTTTTTTTTTTGACAAGAATTAAGTATACTTAATTTACGGATAACATAATTAATTACTTAATTAGCAAGTTTATTATTAATGACACATTTAATATTAGCGCACCACACCCCAAAGCCAAGAAGTAATGATAAGAATTAAAATATATAATAAGGTCATATTTGAAACATTATTTTAATGTTATCATGTCTTTGTGCTATGCTAGGATTTTATTTTATTCATTAGAATTCTTTCCAATAGCTATTGATGAAAGTTCATGAGACAAGAAGAAAAAAAAAAGTGTGGGGACACAACTTTGTAAAGAAGAAAAAGTTGATGTTTGATTTATAATTTTTTACAAATGATAGAAGAATTTAAGAAACTAATAAATCATCAAACAAAGTATATTACATACTCATGAAAAAAATGGTTCAATGTTTCTTTTAAATGCACTTTATATTGTTTCTAATTATCTTCTAAAATTTCTCACAAGTATCCAAATTTTAAAATTCTCTTTTAATTGCGGTTAAAAGTAATTTTCATTTTAAAATTTTAACTAAATGTAAATGCTACCATATTTTCTTTAAATTAATTAATTATACTTCTCTCATATATAAAATTACATTCTTAGTTTATTTGTAACCTTTTTTTTAAAAAAAAAAAATCAGTTGTAACCTATTTGTCATTATAAATGATCTAATTATTTCGGTTGGGAAAAGAACTTTTTTCGAAGTTGCTTGATAGTTCTCTGCCTAAAAATCAAAACTAAAGTTATTTTTCCCTTTATTTTTGTATATGTGGGGTTTATGATTTTATTGACTACACATTAGAAAGTTCAATAAATTTAGACCATTCCTTTTCAACTTTCAAAGGGAAATACATTCACACATATTTACCTAAATATAATAAATTTGATTTTTTTTTTTTTTAGTTTTTCAAAAAGGCAAGGTTGAATGTTTGCCTCGTGGTCTGAAAATTTTCATAGGTTGAATATGTGTTCAAAAGCATGTCCAAACATATCTATATTTAATAATATATACACATTTTATTAAAGAGTGTCCATACTTTTAAATTACGATATGAAAAGCACCTGACATATTTGAAATTATTTTCAATGAAATGAAGGGTCTATTGTGATATAAATACTTTATCACTTTTTAAAAGATGAAGAAGAAAAAAAAAAAAAGAACAAACCTATCTTAATCTTGTGGATTAAGAAATCTCTTTTCGCTGAAGTTTCAAGTCTTTTTCTATTAATTTTTATTTTAAGATTAATTAATGAAGTAGTGATAAACATTAAAACTTATTGTGAGAATTCAATAAAGTTGCTGTTGAATATATTGTTTTTTAGAAATCCAATAATCCTAAGTCTCTTGATTATTATATGAGTACTTGAACTTTATGTGGAGACATACAAGTGAATCAGGTTTGAATAAATAGTCAAAATGATCTATAGTATATGAATAAGGTTGGGTACCTTATTCTGGTAACACTATTGGATGAGGTCTACTCTGCAGTTGTTACAAAGTGTTGTAAAGTGCTACATACGAAGTGATCCTGATTCGTGCATGTTGAGACATGAGGAATGGGGGTGTCTTGTGCAAATGAGTTTTGTGTAAGATCGGACCACTAAACTTGTCACTCTTACTTTATAAAGTTGTTTACTGTTTAAGACTGACAATTTCAAAGCAATGACCTAGGTAACTTAACCTTAATCCTAAGCTAACTATGAACTCCTGTTTGTTCGGGATTACTCTTTGATCTGCAAACGATGAGAGTAGACCAATTGCCTCTGCTCAATAAGCTTATCATTTTGGGGATAAAATCGGATGAATAGCTGAGAACATGGGGTGCAAGAGAGAATTCACTCCTAACCGATTATGGTTAGTAGAGAGGTTATTCCCTTTAAGTGTTGATTTTGGGTCTTGAACAAGAGGCCTCACCCTCTCATTGGCCTGAGAGGAATTCGATTTGTTGATTGGATCACAAATCAATTGTTCATTAGGGGATCAGTGGAAGTTAAGAAACAAGACGTAATTTCAGGGGTAAAACAAAGATTCGACTTAGCCGTTATTACGAGCAGCCTGTGAAGGATTAACTTACTAATCATGTTATATCGAGTGGAACGAGTGGACATAATATATCTACAATGAGGGGAGTTCAGCTATGAGTTTTAGTGGAATCACCCATTAGTTAACGAATGGGAGTTAGATCGGTCTAATGAGTTTAGCCAATTAATCTCGGAACGTTGAAGCCCATGATCTGTAGGTCCAACGTTCAAATTAAACGGAACAAGAGAATAAATATTTAAATATGATTTAAATATATAAAGATGATTATTGTGCAAAAATTAATTTAATATTTGATTTTAAATTAATTTAAGAAAATCTATTTTTAAATTAAAATGATTTAAAAGTCATTTTTTGTTTTAAAAAGAAATTGGAAATTCGTTTGCATGGGTTGCACATAATGGAAAAAGAGTTTTTTTCATTATCATCATCTTTATGCTCACACACAAACCATGATCTTCTCTACCTTGATTCTCCAAGCATGAGCTGCAAGCCATGCACTCCATCTCTTTGCATGTTCATCTTGGTATATAAAGAAGATTGAAGTTGTTGGAGAAGTAGATGGATACAGAACTCGGAGAGAAAAATCTTGGTGAAGAAGAAGTTGTTTTCTTCAACTTGCTGTTGTGAGCTTCCCTTGTTTCTCCACATCTACAAGTTGTTTTTGAGTCCCACAACTTTACCTAAAACTCCAAGAGCATAGTAGGGAAGGTTTTGAGGTGGTTCACGTTGACATCAAGTGAAGACAGCAGCTGAACAGACATTTTCTTGAAGAGTTCATCAAAGGTATGTTCTGAAAACCCATTTTTACGAACAATATGCTTTAGTTTTTGTCAAAATTAGTGAATTAGAATATTTATGGATCCTTGATACTTCCGTTGCATGCTGTTTAACTCTAACAGTAGTGACCTTAAAGTCAATTAAGGGTTTTGGGTACATTTTGACCTTTACTGACTTTATATATTGTCATGATACAATTAACATGGAAAACATTCACACTTTAACTAGATGTTGGTTTCACATATCAAAGCTCTTCTCGAGTTACAACCTTAAGTCAATCTCCCTTAATCCTTTTTGCTTTTATGTAATTTTCCCCTTTCTCCCGTGGCTTTCCTTTAGCCACTCCCTTTTATCTTCTTTTTCGTATCTTTTTTTTCTTAAAAAAAAATATTGTGATACAAAATTTTCAACTCATTTGTCAATCTAATAACTTTTAATATATTTTAGTAAGATCCATAAAGTTAGTAGCCTAGCAAACATTCCCAACACTTTTCTTTATAATTTCTCACTGATAATCTATGTCCATTGATTAAATATAAGATTGAATAATGTAGAATAACCTTACTTTATGAAGTTATATTTTATATCAAGGAAATAGTAAGTCCATCGTAACCACCAAATAAATAGTCTTCTTTTTCATTTTTTATAAATTGGTGATTCACACGTCATTAATAGGAGTCACTTTAAAGTCTACTTTTTATCACTATTTTTAAAAATCAAATCAAATTTTTAAAAATTAAAAAAAAATTAAAATACTTGTTTTTGTTTTTAGAATTTGACTAAGAATCTAATTTTTTTATTTAAAAAAAATGAAAATATTATGATAAAAATTTGAGAGAAAATAAACTTCATTTTCAAAAATTAAATATAACTAAATTGAGATTTTAAATATTAATGATGGATGACGGATATTATTTTGTAAGTCTGCTTACTTTTAGAAAGATAATTGATACATTAATACGTATTAATATTAATCGTTGTTTAGTGGGGTTGGAATTCAACAAAGGCAAAAGGTGTTGCACAACAAAACAATTATATGAGCTCTGATCCAACTTTTCTATTAAATATACACAGATTGATACAATTTTGAGAAACTACTTTAAGGGTTCTAATTTTGATGCATATATAAATATTAGAAAATACTACACAAAACTTTTAAAGACAATTTGAAGGAGAAACCATATGATATGCTTAATTAGCAAATAATTAATTATACTTAGTATCTATGGCTCAGCAGTTGGTCTCATCTCTGACAAATCTTTTGGTAATTCAGGTGAAACAAATACATCTGAATGATTATTATTACTATTTCTATTATCAATCATGTTGAGCTCTTTGCTTTTTCCCCATAATACACTGTAAAGGCTCACCACCAACAAAATTGCACCAATGAGACTGCATCACCAACATAACAAGAAAAATATTATTGGTTAGGATATTTTGAAGGTTGGGATGTAATATATAGTACAAATTTCTATTCATGAAATATTCTTATTCTTCTCGGGTTTTTTTTTTTTTTTTTTAATTCAATCTTCCTTAACAAGATAAACACGTATACGTTGTTCGATAACGATGAGAAATGTGACCTTTTCAATTTTCTAAATAGATTTGACACAATTTTATATTAGTTAAACATGAAGTTTTATCTCAATTTGATATGTTTATGGATAGGACGGAATTAAAAATGACTTTTCCATTTCTACAAAATTCTCTATTTAATTTTGTAGAGATTTATATGGGAATTCCCGATGTCCGACAAGAAATCCAAGTTGCTCGCAGATATTTTCTCCCATTTTGTTTTTTTTATTAAATAAAAATTGATTAATTTAAATAAATACTACTCGAAGGTTTTAATTTATAGTTAATTTTTCATTGAAAATTTTCACTTAAATAATTATTTTTCTTTAGAAAATTTGAATTTAGAAATAAATTACTCAAATTTCATAGTAAGGTAAAATAACTATCTATCAAATTATATTGATATATATACACTAAATCTAAATATTCATTTAAAGTATATCCATTATCTTATCTATTAAACGATGAAATTTGAAATTTAAATATAATATTTATATTATAATAATAATAACATAACAACAATTATAATAATAAATTAAAAAGAAGTATATAGGGCAGGAATACATTTCTCATCTTTGTTTAGCTAGTCCCCTCTCCCAAAAATGGTATGTATTTAATCATTTTTGGGTTGAATTATTCCTTTTTGTTTCTTTGTTTTGTTTCAATTTTTTTCCATGGACTCTAATCCAAAAACTTCATTTTAGAATCAATTAATAATGAGAGAAGAAAGTCATATTTCTAAATTGTGTGATCTTCCATCTTTCTAACTTTTTAACAT
Source organism: Benincasa hispida (assembly GCF_027475165.1). Lineage (NCBI taxonomy): Eukaryota > Viridiplantae > Streptophyta > Magnoliopsida > Cucurbitales > Cucurbitaceae > Benincasa > Benincasa hispida. Next base: position 32,247,467 of record NC_143480.1, read on the forward strand.
GAGATCCTAATCAACACCAGTCGTATTTTATGAATTATTCTCATAATAGTTCTTAGAGGTTACAACAAGCCATGTTTAAAAAATAAAAACAAAAACAAAAGCATTGGCCATAAATGATCGTTCATAGAAATTTCAAAACGTCCCTTTTTTACTTTTTTTTTTTCCTTTGAAGGACTGCATAAAAGCATTCTGAATAACTTTTTCTTGTGAATGGGAATCGAATTAAAAGAAATAAATAAATAAATATATATATATATATATATATTAATAAAAAGGCAAAAAAAAAAAAAAGTAGAAGGAATTAATTTTGGCATATATCAAGTTGAGTAAGGTTTAATAAGAAAATGAACAAACCTTCCCAAGTTGATTCCTTCACCTAAAAGCAATTCAGAGCCAATAATAGTGGCAATGACATTCAATGGCGTTGTCATGGCTTGAAAAACTGGCCCCTTCTCTTTGATTACCCAACATTGCAAGAAATTTGAAACAACAGTTACAAGAACTCCCTATTTTGTGTTAAGACAAGGAAAAAAAAAAATCAAATTAAGTGTCTGTTTGATAAAATTCTTATTTCTAGTTTCACGTTCTTCAATTTTCAGTCTCTGGGAAAATAGAACATCTATAGCTATCCCTTATTCTTAAAAAAATAGAAACAAAAACATGACTAAAAATGGTTCTTTATGTCAAACAAGAATAATAATGAGATTCGGTGTTTGGTTTGTTTTATGAACATTTAAAAAATAAGACAAAAAAATTGAAAAGCAATAAAAAGTTAATGAGTGTGTTGTTACGCAGTAAATAACAGCAAGAAGCCGAATGTTCCAACCCAACTTCCACTCAGAAGGGTCTCTTTCCATTGCAATGGCGATCACAAAAGATTGAGCTGCACTTAACAGTGTTTGGTAACTTATAAACTCCAGTGGTGATGGATAAGTCTTGAGAAAATGAGCCTGTTAAAAACAATCAAAATCATAACCCATTTAAACTCAATCCAATTTTTGAGATCCAAAAGTCTCACCCTCCAATCCTACAGTTGTTGGATTCAAAGAACACAATCCAATATGTATAAGATAGATGAGAGATTTGAATTTACTTTAAGGATAATAGAGTAAAAAGTGCTTTTATTTGTTTAAGAACTTTCTTTTGCAAAATTAAATTACTTTAAAAGTAGTAATTATGTTACTTTATTTAACGGTTTTCCTATTAGTTACTCCACATTATAATGATTAGGTTACAATTTTAATTTTGTAATTATATACTATACAGAAAAGTTTTAATTTTTTGTGTATGTATTTAAAAAAAGAAAAAAAAAATTAAAGAGACTTCACGAATCACGAATCTATCTGTTTAGCCTATATACGTTAAATAAGATTTAATAAACTTCTAACAATGTTATTATGTTTTTTACTTTAACATTTATGTCATCAAACACTTAAATTTGATCAAAATTAGTCTACCCATTATAGTAGGGCATACCGATTAAACTAATGAAATTCGCAAACACTAACCTATAAAAAAAATTCTAAAATAGAAAAAGCTAGATAAACACAACTTCAAAAGTTTGAGAACTGTTAGAAGTTTCGACTGTAACAAGTAAAGAGACAAAATAATAATAATAATAAAACAACCTGAAGAACAAACCACAAACCCCAAGAGATACTGGAGATGAAGAGAAGAAAACAGCCGATAATCCAAGTTCTAGAAGAATGGGAATGAGGTTGATGAGCATGAGATTTGTGGAAATTCAAAAGGTGATGGTTGATGAGTGGCTTCAAATAAGGACCTTTGTAGAATGCAAGTGTGATCACTCCTCCAATGCAAACTAATATTCCAAAAGCTTTTGCCATCCCAGCCACTGTTCTTAACTTTACTTTCTCCATCCTATATGTCATTAAAAACGTTTGACAAAGTAATGAAATTTTTAGTAAAGTTCAAACCCAAAAAATTAAAGTCTAGAAATGAATAAGCAATCACTTTCATATGTGATTCAAGTTTTGTATGTGAAAAAGAAAGATCATTAGCTCCTTTTTCTGCTTTATTTTCTACTTTTCTAAAAGTATATGTCCAAGACAAAATAGTCCCAACTTGAAAAATGTTTTCTTTTTTATTATCTTTTTCCAGTCTTTAACTAGTTAAACTTATCTTATTCAAGATTTAACCCAAAAAAATGGTACCTTAATAAAACAGCGAAGAGAAATGTTGTGACAGGGAGGCAATTAAATGCAGCAGCTCCCAAATTTGCAGATGTATAATCAACAGCCACACCATAGGCATTAAATCCAATAGTCATCCTAAATTGAAAAAAAAAAATGAAAAAGAAAAAAAAGTTCCAACATATAAACTTCATGAGAAAATAAACTAATAAGAAAATATAATTTTTTTCTATCCTAATCCCATTTGATATGAAAATAGAATGTTGATCATAAAACAAAAACATACCCAATCAACGAAATCGCGAAAATCTTCAAGAAATCTTTAAGAGAAAGAGATCGGCTCTCTTTTCTGGCAAACCCAAGAAGAAAATTAAAAAAAAAATGGTAAGAACAAAAGGGATCAACAAGAAAATTAAAAAAAAAAATTAAAAAACAAATTGCCTTTTCAAAAAGAACATAAGAGGAAGGAAAAAAACAGCTCCAGCAGCTTGTCTGTAGAAGACAAAGACAAAGGTATTCATGCCAGAAGCAAACGCTGCTTTAGAAAGAAGACTCATTCCTGCTAGAAAAATCTGTGTTGAAACTGCTAGAAAATAGGGTTTTTTTGAACCCATATTTTTTTAATCAAAATTTTAAATAAGAAAGAAGGGGATTTTTTTTTTTTTCCCTTAATGGCTGAAGAGAAAAAAAGAAGAACAAAAATGAGGGAAGTGAGAGAATATGATGTGTTATTGAAACAATTTATAGAAATTAGAAGAGAGAAACAAACAAATAAGTGTTGACTCATAAAAGCATCGTTAGTTTGGTCATGTTCAGATGGCTTTTTCTTTTTCTTTTTTTTGGTAGCAAACTTCAATGTTATTCACGAATAAGGATAACTATAATTTGGCAACTCACCAGAATTTGTGGAATAATTAGAAAGTTACATCCTATATTTGTAATTTTTTTTCTTATAAGAATATAAATTAAATACTTTTCCTTTTTTTTTTTTTTCCTAAGATGCTCATCATAATTTAGAGGCACTTAGGACACCAATTGAAGTTAGTATTTAATAGAGTGGGTTATTATAGCTCACTTCATATTTTGAATATTGAATATAATTATAACATTTATAATTATTAGTAATCAACAATTAAGTATATTATTTAAATACTATTTCAAAACCCTTTTCATTACAGTATTTACTATTTTTTATTCATTTTTTATTTATTTTTTATTTATTTTTTGTTACGGTCTTTACTATTTTTTATCCAAACACAAATTCATTAACTATAATAACCAACTTAGCATCTCAAATGCTCCTTAAACAATATTTGGTAACCTCTTGATTTTTTCAAATTAAATTTATAAACAAACTACTTATAATTAATATTTTAAAAAAATAAGTCGAACTTTGGGGATAGGTGGAGGAACTAAGAATTCAAGTCTTTTTTTTCATGATATTAAAAATTATAGTACGAAATTTTAGAAAAAAGCAACCATAAATTTCAAATTTTAAAATCTAAAAGCATAATCACCAAAAAATGAAGATTTACGTTTTTTAAAATTAAATTTATCAACATTTCTTCCACATATTATTTTTGTTTTTTTTATTTTTTTTATGACAATATAAAAGGGAAGGAATTGAAAGTTATCAAACATATTGGTTGAACTATGTTCATTTTAATAAAACTGATTTTAGTATTGAAATATAAAAAACAAAAGTAATTTTTAAAAATTTGTTTACAAGGTAAGATACGGACACAATTTTAAAAAATCAAAGATGGTGATAGGGACAACGACCCTCGAACTATCTCCACAATTGTATGATATTATCCACTTTAGACATAAATCCTCATGACTTTGTTTTTGGTTTTATCCCAAAATATCTCATACCAATGGAGATAGTCATCCTCACTTATATACTCATGATCCTTCTTTTATCTAACTAATATAGGACTTTGGTCGCATTCCCAACCGATGGAAAATAAAATGATTATTCTAGAAGTTGTTTGTTTTCCTTTTCTGAAAATATGGTAAATGATGTAGTTTTTTCTTTTCTTTTCTTTTCTTTTCTTTTCTTTTTTTAATAACCAGTAAATAATGGGACACGTTTTCCCACTTTTAGGCTCACTAGTGTGAGACATTATTTAAAAAGAAAAAAAAGGAAAATTAATACATTATTAGGTGTATAGATGACGTCATTTCTCTGCCCTTGTCCTTTTATTTTCTTTCTTTTTTAAAAAGGTCCGTTATTTCTTTTCCTTTTGCTTCAATTCTAATTTAATTTCTAAGTAGGGTAGTGCAATCAATTGGGAATTGAAAAATAAATTTATAGTATATGATAATTCATTCTTCCCTTTTTTATGTTTTTATTATCATATTAAAATATATTGCAAGTAAATTAAGACTATATGTATAGATGAAGTGAAAAAAAAAAAACATTTGAGACGAAAAGAAAGTGAAAAATGGATAAAAAAAAGAATTGAAAAAAGTATATGAATGTTCGTAGGAAAGTGAGAAAGCACAGAAAGAGAAAAAGCATATATTATGTGTCAAAATTGAAAAAGGTGATAACAATTAGGAGCAACTAGAGATTTATAAAAAGTTGTGTTGAAACGTTTAAATTGATTTTTTTTTTTTTTTAATAAATAGAAAGTGAGAAGAGAAAAGAAGAAATAAAGGTAGTAATTAAGAACATAAAAATTGTGGGTATAAATTTTTTTAAGAAGTTGTTGTCAAGTGACGATTCTTTGTTTAATTTTGAACATAAAGAATGTGATATAGTCTAATTGAGTTTTATGGAGGGTTATATATTTGGTAAATAATTTATAGAAATTATCAAGTATTAATTTAAAAGAATAAGTGTGTAATTAATATGATAGGTCTCCAATTATGCTGCAATATTTAAAAAGAAAGAATAAAGGAGATAAAGGGAAGTCAGCGGTTGAGTCGGTTAAGGAGGTTGGAGGATCACAGCTAAACTACTTTCAATTCTGTTGGAAGAAGTTGAAGTTTAAAAGAAGAAAGAGACCGGAAGAGAAGGCAGTGAAGTCTGAATATTTGGAGTTTGGAGTGAGGAATGAGAGCTCTCGAGAGTGGGAGTTTGGAAGTCTCTATCCTGTAGAATTTGTCGTAGTGTGCCGCTCATCGTCTACCTCTTCTACTAAGCGATCAAGTAGTAGAGCCCAACGATCATATAATATTTGGTAGGCGATCGTATAGTATTTGGTAAACGATCGTGTAATATCTTGTAAGCGATCGTCTAGTATTACTCAACGATCGTGTAGAGACTGTAGACGATCGTATAGAGTTTTGTAAACGATCGTTTAGAGTTTGATAAGCGATCGTCTAGTTTTTGTTTGACTCATATCGTTTATAAATAATTCATTCATCGTTTAGTTGCTATTTCAAGAGATTGTACCAACTCGTTACGATAATAAAGTCTTTTAAAGATCAGAGTTCTAACATAATACAATGACTTCTTCAAATGCATGAATGACAATACGTTGATCAACAAACATCACACCTTAATTAATTAAAATAAGCATTATAAATAATCATGTATGAACTCTTGACTTTTAAGTTAATTAACTTGTATTTGAATTTTGAGGTAGATTGATATTGAAAATTACAGATGAAAAAATAATATAAGAATATTATGTTGGAATAAATGGTATGTTATTGTTGGTTGCATCTTTTCAATTCTATAAGTTGTGTTCCTTCATGAGATTGCATCATTAAAGAAAGAACATGACTATTTGAATAACCATGAATTAGTCTATAACATGTCATTTCTTCAAGCTGAAGAAGTTGATATATCTACAAAAATTTAGTTCGTTGATCATGTGGACATGGTGTTACATAGGAAGGTAATCTATTCTATCTTAGAAGATAATTACTCTCTAAACTCAAATATTAGGGTGAATAAATTTGTCTTAAAGAGATAACGTGAATTCATTGGACTCAGATAATTTCTTATATATGAATGTTATGGTTTTATGTCTTTTTGTAATCTATTCAATAACATATTAATGATTGAAATTTACTTGAGCATGAGTTTTTTTTTTTCCTTGGAGACTAACTTTATAATATTTTTCAAATTATTTAAGCTGATTTAATAACCATTTCATTTTTAATTTTCTATTTTTAAATTTAAATTATCTTTGTCAAAGTGAGTATAGTTCAATTAGTATATAGATGTGTTAACGACCAATATGTCTTCCGTTAAAATCTCGTACTTCCATTGTATTTTAAAAAATTATGGTTGTCTTTTTTTCATTTTTCTCAACATGGTTTTCACGTTTCCTTAAATATATATATATTGAACTCTTAGTCAAATATAAAAACAAAAACTATTTAAAAACTAATTTTGTTTACTTCATAAAATCTAGAAGTGAAAGTAGAGCTTATTATATTAACTTAGGAACCATATGATAACGATTTTGTTTTTTGTTTTTCATTTTTGACATTAAGCCTGTTTTTTTTTTTTTTTCCAATTTCTTATAATGATTTTTGCACTCTTAAGTATAATAGTTGAATTTTTAGTCAAATTTTAAAAATAAAAATAATATTAAATTTTTTTTTTTTAGTTTTTAAATTTTGGCTTGATTTTTTAAATTATTGGTAAAAAATAGATAATAAAAGAAGAAATTTGGAAGTGAAAATAATGTTTATAAACTTAAATTTTAGATAAAAACAAAAAAAATTAAATGGTTATCCAATAGAAACTTAATTTTAAAAAATAAAAGACAAAAACTGAAATGATTATCAAAACCGTCCTAAAGACTAGAATTCTATACCCTCCCTAGGGGGTGTTTTAGTAATTAGCATTATGAAGTCTTAAGACGTTGAAAGTGGTTTATTAACAAACGCTTCCACTGAATAATCATTTTATTTTAAAAGAATTGTGTTTAATTTTCCTATTCTTTTATGTAAAATTTTCACATTATTTAAAAATATATTCGAATTCTAAACAAAAATTTTAAAACAAAACACAAATTTAAAATATTTTAATTTACAAAACTTGGTTTGATTTTTTCTCTCTTTCTTTTTTTTTCAATATTTTCCAAAAGTAGGTAAAAAAGCACAAAAACTATAAGTGGAAGTAGAGTATTTATATGCTTAACTAAAAAAAATAATAATAAAATTGTTACTAAAGCATTATATTTATATTTTTGGTTTTTGAATCTATATTTATTTTCTCACAATTTATTTTTATCTTTTTAAAGTAAAATTTGAATTCGAGTCCACTTTCAAGAAAAAAAATTAAAAAACTTTTTGTTAATTTTCAAGGACATTGTAAGAATTTTGAGAAAATAATAGAAACTAGTAACAAAACAATTAGAAAAACCCACTAGTGAAAATACAATCAGTATAAACTTAATTAAAGAAATAAAAAAAACTCAAATGATTAACAAACAGCTCTCAACATATATATAATTTATATTTCTTTTTTCAATTATTAAATCTAAATTTTAGATGGAATATATTGTTGGATCGATATGGCAACCCTAAAAGGGTGAATAGGGTTTAATTAAATTTTTTTTCTAAATTAACCCAATTAAACTAATTAATACACTTTTTATAAATAATAAAAAAAATTCAATTTATGCAACAAATAAGATGACAAAAATGTGATAATTTAATTCTATCGAATTTTAACAAATAAATAAGAACAAACTAAAATATACAATAAATTGCTTAAATTAATTGTAAAAATAAAAAGGAAAGAGTTAGAGAAGATGACACTGTATATTTTAGTGGTTCGGTCAAACTCGATCTACTCCACTCCTCAAGCGCCTCTTGGGAATTTGAATAAAATCTTTCCGGCTCTTTCCACGGATTAGAGCCCAACCGTTACACCACCGCTCCTTTTACGGGTTCAAGAGCAAACCCGATCCTTTCCACGGTTTAGGATCAAACCGTTACAAATGTTGGAATTTTTGAAGAACACAATACAACTCTCACTAGAGTGGATTTACAAGTTTAAGCACTCAACAAATTTATCCTCGCAATACAATAATACTCTCTCAAGAATAAGATGAAAAAATTTGGGAACTTAGAGAGAGCAACAATGGAACTTTTGAGTTTTGGAGGATTATGAAATGTAAAATTTGTTCGTATAAAATTTGGGGAGGAAGATGGTTTATATAGAGATGGAAAAATTTTTAGAAACAACAATTAATTTGGACCATTGGATTTTGGAAAAGAAAATCAATGGTGGAGATTTTAAATTAAACTAGTCGTTAGATACAAACAAAATATAATATTAAATTTCTTTTCTTTTTAAACTTAATCCAAAAAATAAAAAACATACCATGTGTCAAAAACTAGCCGTTAGACACAAACATAAAATATATTAAATTCATTTTCCTTTTAATTCATTTTCTTTTTAAATTCATTCTTTTTTAAAGTCAATCCAAAAATAGAAAACATACCATGTGTAAAAAACTAGCGTCGGACACAAACATAAAATAATATTAAATTTATTTTCCTTTTAAATTTCTCTTAAATTTCATTTTTTTATTTTAAATTAATCCAAAAATCAAAAGTCCATCATATGTTAATCTTTTAACGATCCACCATTCAACCAATATGCTGCCACATGTCTACATGCAAATGGTTCCACCACGGTGTTTCGGTCATATCGTCTTCGTTTTAGCTCTGTTTTGAGTGACTCAAGAAGGTTGGAATCGTTATTCCGAGCTCTACGCTATGGACATATTAAAACACTAAGATTTTCAGTAATTAAAAATTAAGTTTGTTATTATCAAAACATTGATCAATTAATTAATTAAAATTAATTAATTTGAGATTAAGGGCCAAAAAGCCAACAATCTTTCCTTTTTGATGATGACAAACCATTCAAGAAAAATAGCTTGAAATACATGTAAACCATATGTAACACATAATAAAGATCATTCTTGAAATTCACTCAAAAAAATAAATTCTCCCCCTAATTAATACAATCAAAATCATAACAAATTTATAGCATATTTTTCTTAAACTTCTCTCCCTTTGGAATCATCAAAAAGGATAATTAAGAAAAATTTAGAACTACATAAATGTTTCCCTTAAAAACATGAACATAAATTTAGCACAACTTCCCCTAAGAATGATAACACATGCTTTCCATATCTCCCCTATCAAAATGTCTTCTAAAAGATTTAACAAGCAAAATTATAAAATCAAGATGCATCACAACGAATAATACCGAGCTCAAGCATATTTTTGCAAAAGTTTTATTCATTCAAAGGCTTGATAAAAATATCCGCTAATAGATTATTAGAGCCTACAAATTCAAGAGTGATATTATCATTTTGCACATGCTCTCTAATAAAGTGATGTCTAATATCAATATGCTTAGTCCTAGAATGATGTATAGAATTTTTAGTCAAATTAATAGCACTAGTATTATCACAAAATATAGGCACATTATTAAACTTTAATCCAAAATCACAAAGAGTTTGTTTCATCCAAAGAATTTGAGCACAACAACTAGCAACTGTAATATATTCCGCTTCGGTAGTGGATAAGGCAATCGAATTTTGCTTTTTACTAAACCAAGAAACTAAGAAACTACCAAGAAATTGACAAGTCCCACTAGTACTCTTACGGTCAAGTAAACTACCCGCAAAATCCGCATCAGAATATCCTACCAAATTAAATTCAACATTTCTAGGATACCATAAGCCTAAATCAATAGTACCAAGCAAATATTTAAAAATTCTTTTAATGGCATGTAAATGTGATTCCTTAAGACAAGATTGAAATCTAGCACAAAGACATACACTAAACATAATATCGGGTCTACTAGCGGTTAAATAAAGTAAAGATCCAATCATACCTCTATAAGTTTTTATATCCACACACTTACCTTTTTCATCCTTGTCAAGCTTAGTTATGTGCTCATAGGAGTTTTTGCAATTTTACCTTCATTGAATTTGAACCTTTTGAGCAAATCCCCTGTGTATTTTTCTTGACTTATGAAAATACCATCCTAGAGTTGTTTGATTTGGAGTCCAAGGAAGAAGCTAATTTCTCCCATCATACTCATCTCAAATTCACTATGCATACATTTAGAAAATTCTTCACACAAAGAAGGATTAGTAGAACCAAAAATAATATCATCCACATATATTTGTACTAAAAGCATATCATTTTCTTTAGTCTTAATAAAAAGATTAGTATCAATTTTACCCATTTTTAAATCCATTCTCAAGCAAGAAATTACTAAGTCTATCATACCAAGCTCTTGGAGCTTGTTTTAAGCCATAAAGAGCATTTTTCAACTTATAGACATGATTAGGAAAATCAAAACTTTCAAACTCCAGAGGTTGTTCTACATAAACTTCCTCCATGATATAACCATTTAAAAATGCACTTTTCACATCCATTTGATACAAAATAAAATTCTTATAAGAAACAAAAGCAAGCAACATTCTAATAGCTTCTAATCTAGCAACGGGTGCAAAAGTTTCTTCATAATCTATTCCTTCCTCTTGACAATAACCTTGAGCTACAAGTCTAGCTTTATTTCTAATGATATTTCCATTTTCATCCATTTTATTTCTAAAGACCCATTTAGTTCCAATTATAGAAGCATGAGAGGGCCTAGGGACTAACTCCCAAACTTTATTCCTTTCAAATTGATTTAATTCTTCTTGCATAGCTGAAATCCAAAATTCATCATTTTTGACATTTTTAAAACTTTTTGGTTCAATTTGAGAAACAAAAGCAAGATTATTAATCATATTAAGAGAGAAACGAGTTTTCACACCTTGTTCGGGATCACCAAGAATTAATTCTTTGGGATGGGAAGGAGCATACCTCCACTCTTTAGGCATGGATGAAGAACCAACTTCGTTCTTTTCGATTAAGCTCACCTCTTGCTTACTTGAAACAATTTCTTTGTCTTTGTCACTAACAAATAAATCTCTAAAATTTTCTTCTAAAACATCACTATAAATAGACTTATTAGAAATAACATTGCAAGATTCATCAAATACTACATGCATAGATTCCTCAATTACTAAAGTTCTTTTATTGAAAACTCTATAAGCTTTACTAGTAGAGGAATAGCCAAAAAATACCAACATCCGTCTTAGAATCAAATTTTCCAAGTTTTTATTTGTTATTCAAAATAAAACATTTGCAACAAAAAAACTTTGAAATACCCAATATTTGGAATTTTGTTATGCCAAAGTTCATAAGGAGTTTTATCCAAAGAAGGTCTAATTAAAACTCTATTTAAAACATAACAAGCAGTGTTAACGGCTTCCGTCCAAAAGTATGTAGGTAAACCATACTCATGTAATATTGATCTAGCAAATTCTTGCAAAGTACGATTTTTCCTTTCAACTACACCGTTTTGTTGAGGAGTTCTTGGAGCGAAGAAATTATGAGAAAAACCATTTTCTTCACATCAATAATATAAACATTTTCATCTCTATTTCCAACAAATATAACTTTTCTATCACTAGCATTTTCAATTATGCAATTCTTTTTATCAAACACAACTCTAAAACCTTTATCACACAATTGACTAATACTAAGTAAATCATGCTTCAAACCATCAACCAAAAGTACATTTTCAATGAAAATAGAAGATTCATTATCTATACTACCTTTACCAATTATTTTACATTTCTTGTTGTCACCAAAGGTTACAAGATCTCCATCTTTTTTGGAGAGAGAGACAAACTTGGATGGGTCTCCCGTCATATGCCTCGAGCAACCACTATCCAAGTACCACTTGTTTTTCTTAGAGGCTTTCAAACAAACCTACAAACACAAATGTTTAAGTTTGATTCTTTGGTACCCACACTTGTTTGGGTCCTAGATGGTTATCATTGACAAACTTGTGAATCCATTTCATTTTTGCATAGACATTTAAGGCATTGGATTTAAACAAGTAACAAGAATAAGTTGTATGTCCAAACTTGCCACATGAGAAACAAACAACATTATGCAAATATTTATCTCTTACAACAAATTTATGCACTCTACTTTTCTTGGAGAAATTATTCCTTGGAGCATTGTGAAACTTTGCCTTTTGAGAAAATTTTCTTCTTGGATAAGTAGTATGAGCATATTTTAATTTAAAACACTTAGGTCTAATATGGCCTTCAACACCACAATAATGACATATAGGCACAAAGTTAGATTTAACATGTTTAGACACAACCTTAGGCATATTAAGCTTAGGCATATTATGAGATGCTAGAACTTGGAGGAGTAGAACATTTATCAATATAGCCTAAACCTCTTTTTATCACCAAAATGCTTGCCTACTTCAATTATCTTGTCTAATCTTTGAGCACCTATTGTCAACTTTTTAATAGATTCTTTAGCCTTATCAAGTTCTTGCAAAACACTAAATTCCTTTTCTTTGAGTAATTTAATCAAATTATCTTTTTCACAACTATCATACTCAAGAAATTTAACTTTGTCAAGCAAGGCATTTTTCTCATCACAATCAAAAGCATGCTTGTCACAAGAGATATTCATTTCATCAATATGCATAGCATCATGCTCATTCTCTTTTAAGCAAGCAATTTCTTCAAGTAAAGACTTATTTTTACTAGATAAAACATTGTATTTCTTTTTAAGTACAACATACTTAGAACTAAGTTTTTCTAAATCATTTTTGCATATTTTCAAAAGCTTCGAACAATTCATTATAAGAAAGAAGTTCTAGAGTTACCTCAGCATTTTGTTCATCCTCTTTGTCACTATGAGCATGAAGCAAAAATTAGCCACTTCTTCATTATCATTCCCACTTTCTCTTTCATCGCTATCATCCCAAGTAGCTTTCATTGCTTGCTTCTTGGATTTCTTGGATGATTTGAGAAAAGGAAAAATCGGTTCTAATATGATCCGACTTCTTGCATTCATAGCATATTACCTCATCATTTTTGCTCTTTTCATCTTTTGACTCTTTTTGGTTAGAGAGATGCTTCTTGAATTGTTTCTTTCTCTTGATGAAGTTCTTATGTTTACGTGAAAGATAGACAACATCATCTTCATCAAGGACATCTTCATCTTGGGAGTCAACTTCTAAAGAGATGGTCTTTAAAGCTATACTCTTTTCTTTCTTTTTCTTCTCATCCTCCATGTTTTTCTTAATTTTTATCTCATGCATCAACAATGAGCCCATGAGTTCATCAATGGAGAGAGATTTGAGATCCTTTGCCTCTTGAATGACGGTGACTTTAGGCTCCCATTGTTTAGGCAAAGACCACAATAGTTTCTTTATCTTCTCAAGATTTGAGTACATTTTCCCAAGTCCTTCTAAAGCATTGACAATGTTAGTAAATCTAATAAACGTATTGGAAATTACTTCATTTTCATCAATTTTAAACATTTCATATTGATGAACTAACATGCCAATCTTTGTTTCTTTTATTTGACTAGTTCCTTCATGAGTAATTTCTAATTTATCCCATATCTCTTTAGCAGTTTTGCAAATAGACACTCTATTATACTCAACTTCATTCAAAGCACAAAATAAGCAATTAATAGCTTTGGTATTTAAAGAGCATGCTTTCTTTTCATTTATTGACCATTCTTCCTTAGGTTTTATAGTGCTAACACCATTAACATCTTTTGTTGGAATTTTAAAACCTTTCTAAACAATATCCCATGAATCATAATCAATAGAAAGCAAGAAAAATCTCATTTTTTTTTTCCAATAACTATAATTAGTACTATTAAAGAAAGGAGGCTTTGTAATAGATTGACTATCGGTAAAAGGGATAAAACCTAAAGTTGCCATAGCTAAAAAACAATTAAGTTTATCAAGAAATAAATATTTCAAGAAGAGCAACCCACTCTGATACCAATTGTTGGATCGATATGACAACCCTAGAGGGGGTGAATAGGGTTTAATTAAACATTTTTTTTCTAAATTAACCCAATTAAACTAATTAATACACTTTTTATAAATAATAAGAAAAATTCAATTTATGCAACAAATAAGATGACAAAAATGTGATAATTTAATTCTATCGAATTTTAACAAATAAATAAGAACAAACTAAAACATACAATAAATTGCTTAAATTAATTGTAAAAATAAAAAGGAAAGAGTTAGAGAAGATGACACTGTATATTTATAGTGGTTCGGTCAAACTCGACCTACTCCACTCTCCAAGCGCCTATTGGAAATTTGAATAAAATCTTTCCGGCTCTTTCCACGGATTAGAGCCCAACCGTTACACCACCTCTCTTTTTATGGGTTCTAGAGAAAACCTGATCCTTTCCACGGTTTAGGATCAAACCGTTACAAATGTTGGAATTTTTGAAGAACACAATATAACTCTCACTAGAGTGGATTTACAAGTTTAAGCACTCAACAAATTTATCCTACAATATAATAATACTCTCTCAAGAATAAGATGAAAAAAAATTGGGAATTTAGAGAGAGCAACAATGGAACTTTTGAGTTTTGGAGGATTATAAAATGTAAAATTTGTTCGTATAAAATTTGGAGAGGAGGATGGTTTATATAGAGATGGAAAAATTTTTAGAAACCACAATTAATTTGGACCATTGGATTTTGGAAAAGAAAAATCAATGGTAGAGATTTTAAACTAAATTAGTCGTTAGATACAAATAAAATATAATATTAAATTTCTTTTCTTTTGAAATTCATTTTCTTTTTAAAATTAATTCAAAAAATAAAAAATATATCATGTATCAAAAACTCGCCGTTAGACACAAACATAAAATAATATTAAATTCATTTTCTTTTTAAATTCGTTCTTTTTTAAAGTCAATCCAAAAATAAAAAACATATTATGTGTAAAAAACTAGTCGTTAGACACAAACATAAAATAATATTAAATTTATTTTCCTTTTAAATTTCTTTTAAATTTAATTTTTTTTTTATTTTAAATCAATCCAAAAATCAAAAGTCCATCATATGTTAATCTCTTAACGATCCACCATTCAACCAATATGCTACCACATGTCTACATGCAAATGGTTTGGTTATGCCACGTCATCCACCACGGTTTTTCTCTATAGACTTGTTTCGGTCATATCGTCTTCGTTTTAGCTCCGATTTAAGTGATTCAAGAGATGTTAGAATCGTTATTCCAAGCTCTACGCTATGGACATATTAAAACACTAAGATTTTCAGTAATTAAAAATTGAGTTTGTTATCATCAAAACATTGATTAATTAATTAATTAATTTGAGATTAAGGACCAAAAAGCCAACATATATAAAATTTATTATTGAATATGTTGGTTGGAATTGGAGGGTTGGTTGATAATTTTAGGATATTTAGATATTTTATTAATTGAAGTGGAGAATCTATTCGAATCGTGGTCATTATTAGAGACATGATCCTCTCATAAAATTTTAGTGACGTGGATGGAGAATACAAATAATATCATTACATATTTTTCATTCCAACTAAATATGGTCACATTCTTTAACTATAAAGTTTAAGTATTAAGATATAACAAGCATAAAATCTAGTACTTCACATCTTTCCTTTACCAAAAATATTTAGTTTATGCCTTAAAAGAACAATACTTGTTTTAGTGACACAAATTCGTATTCTAAAACTAAACAATCGATAAACCATAAGCTGATTCACTGATTTTATTTATTTTTTAAATATAAAATTAGACATATGTTGATTTGTACGTAAATTAAAGAAAACAAAAAAATTATTGATTCGATTTGATATTTTATTAACAAAACTAGTAAAAACCGAACAAAATAAATGGTGTATTTGTATATATATAAACTTAGATTTGGATGGACAATGTATTTTTAGTATTTTATTTTGTTAGATGAACAATTAACAATAGTATTAGTTTTATATTTACTATTTTGATTTTTATGGTACGTGTGTTGATTATTTAAAAAATGCCCAATTAGTATTATCTAAAAAAAATAAACAAAAAAACCAAACTTTAATTTATATTTTATTTAATGGTTTTGACGTAATTTTTTATTTTCCAATAATAATATTATCTTTTTTATGATATATTAAGTATGAGTTATTTTTTATCATTTATCTAAATGATGTGGTATTAGGATTTTCTTTGGGAGACTATAAGTTTGGTCTTTGTCCTTCTATCAAGTTTAGTGAAGAGAGCTTCTTGATTTATTGCAACTCTATGTATATTGAGTTGTGTATCAATAACATTCAAGTAGAATTGATTATTCCATCTTGTGGAGTGTTCGAATATTAATCCAAAGAATCTGTTCTTTGTCTCAAAGACTTTGATCTAAAGGCAATCCGTGTATAACCCCATCTTTAGGGTTGAAATTATATCGATTTGGAGATTTTAATAATTACAAATTAGGAATTCTTATACCAAAGGGATTTCTAATTTCAATTCTCTAGAATTTTTGTATCATCCTATCTAGGTGGATATTAGTTTCAAATGAAATTTCAATGAAACACTAAAAAAAAAAAAAAAGAGTCATTTTTAGGTACTCTATCATTACATATAGGTTTCTTCAAGAATAGTTTTTAAATTTATATGTTGGGTTTTATTTTTTTTTTCTTGAAAAAAAAAACACTTTTGATTAACTAAAATCATTTAATAAGCTATACCAATCCCACTCTAAGTTATTAATTTTTCAAATGTGTTCATAAAAAAAAAGAGTTTGTTAAAAAAACAAAATTCAAAAGTTATGGATTATGATAAACACACGAGTTCACAATGTTAAATTTTAATATAGTTGATGGAAAACAATTGACATCCTCTAAAATTGGGATAGAAACCTTTCTAAACATTCTAATTTATCGACCTAACTTTTTTATTACAATAAAAACAAGAAAATTTAACCACATATAGTTAATATATTGTATATTATTTGAGCTATGTCTTCACTTTAGCATTTATTGACCTAACTTTGTTTTGTGTTTCCTTTAAAGAGAATATATAAATTTAAATTAAGAAGATAAAATACGGTTATAGTTATGAATTGGGTTTCAAAAAATTGAAAAGAAATGCTTACAAATAGTTGGTTTATAAAATGATGCCGATTAAGAAGAGAGCAATGTTTACATAAATAATTAAGAAATGTCGACTCTAAAACATCAAATCGAATAGATATCAATTTCTGTTGAGCTGATTAGTCCATTAAACTACCTTTATTAATAATGATATGTAAAGACAAACTAATCAATTTAGAAAGAAATATATATATATATATATACATATATATAACTAGCAAGTTTAATTCTATCTCACTCCCTTTTTATAAGTTAGATATGCGCATTTCTTTAATCTTAAAATAGAAAAAAGCTTTCCTGTTTTAGTCTTATTCTCCTTTTCTTTTCTAACCTTGTAAAAATTGGTTAATCTTCTGAGTTTATGCTTCAAAATTGACCTTAAATATTATATTATATTATATTATATCGTCCCAATCATATAAAAATTTGCTTTTAGTTTCATTATCCTTTGTAAAAGTTAAGTCAGAATAATAATGATAATTTAATCAAAATTACTTTTCATTCAATCATGTATATATTACCTTAATTTCATTATTAAAATTTTAAAATTCAAGAACAAACAATTCTTCTCATGATCCACTAGAATAAAGCAAAGATTCTTCATTTTAGGGAAGGACAAAAATGGAAGAAAATTTATCCTGGTTGGAATTTTTGAGATGGAGATATATGGAGGAAGAAATGAGATATTTGTTAAAAGATTTTTTTCCCTTCTAAAGTTAAATTTCGAGGATGAAACAACATTTTATCTTTGATTTTAAATTTTTTTCCATATTTCATAATGGGAAGTCTATCAAAAGCTAATCTAGTAAGGGGGGTTGTGACATCAATGGGTAGGGTTTTACATTTAAAGTGCTGATTTTGTGCATTTTTCTTGAGTCACATATATGTCTTTTTGTGTAACTATTTTTGTTTTTCCCTTGCATTATTTCTTTGGAAACAAGGCTTATTATATTGATTTTGGAATTAATTTAGAATTGTGGTGTGTATATATATATATATATATATATATATATGAGGAAAAATTATTCAAACATGGTCCTGGCCTTTTTTTCCCCACTTTTATTTCCTCTCTCACAACTCTTTAGTATTCTATGCATGATAAAGAGAATTAGAGGATAATCTCAATGAATTTTAAAATAATCAATATATTTAAGTTACATCTTAGCAACAGTGGTCATTTATGGATTTTGCATACATGTGTGCATTGGGGAGAAATTGAAGAAACTTTGGAGAATTTTTATGCTTTTAAATTTTTACATTTTATTTTCTAAAATTTTAGTTATTTAATTTTATATCTTATTATATTTTATTATAATATTTTTTCAATATCCGTATTTCTGTTATACCTTGTCTTCTCCAACAATTTTACAACAAATGCATGTCTATCAATTATCAACATTTTTTTAACTCTACGAATCTAATTTTTCTAGTTGATAAGATTGACATTTAAAATGATCAAAAATAATATATATTAAAAAAATTTCATGAAGCCGAACCTGATATTCGGTTTTAAAAAAAAAAAGAATGTGACCCAAGAATAATATTAAACTTACATAAACACACATCTGACATCTTGATGCCATTGTTGGCCAAATTTTAAATTTCCACCATTTCTTATGTTTCTTCATCTTAATAATCATATTAAATGTTAGTTTGTTAACAAAGATTCAATATTAGTATTACCATATCTCAAAAAGGAACCAAATGCTCGAAGACATGATGAATCATTCATGTTTTAATTTTCGAGCTTTATTATACTTTTTAATGTTTATAAATTTCTAGAGGTCTTTTTAAATATTTAAAAATATTTATTTTTGAAATTTTTTTTCTATAAAATGTAAATATTTTTTAAAAATTTCTATTTATATGATTTTTTTATGTATATATAATATAAACATTTTAAAAAATTTAGGCCTTGTTTGGCATTTATTTTATTTTTTTTTTTTGAAAATTAAACCTATTTCATTCATATTTTTTACTTTGCATATGTTGGTTGAATATTTAGCCAAATTCGAAAAAAAAAAAAATTTTTTTTTTGAAAAACTACTTTTTTTTTTTAGTTCTTAAAATTTGAATTAGTTTTTTTTTTTAAAAAATTATTAGTAAAAAGTATATAACAACAAAAGAAATTTGGAGGTGTTGGTAATGTCCATAGGCTTAATTTTCAAAAAAAAAAAAAAATAGTTACCTAACAAAGCCTAAATTATTAAGTAAATTCAAAACTTTGTAGACTAAATAGTAATTAAAATAAAATTAAGTTTTTCATATTTGTATTAGCGCAGTGAGGTTGCCTAGCGTGGTGGATAAAATATTCATTGATATGTCAATATTTCGCTAATATATTCGTAAATCGAAAGGTTATTTGATATCGATATTAAATATTTAAGGATATATCCACCATCCTTTATAAATTGTTGTAAAACATAAAAAAAGCATTTATTTAGTTCAATATGAATATGACTACTAATAACAATATTCATATAACTTAGTTTTGGAATAAAAAAACTTAATTATTAATCTAAATTTTATGAATTTCTTGATCTATATAAACATTTATCTATATCGATATTTTATCGATATATCTGTAAAATAGAAATCTCGATATCAATATCAACATTGATATTTTAATAAACACATGCCATATTTTTACGCTCTTTCATTCAAAGATTTTTTTTTAAAAAAGAAAAAAAAAACAGATTTTGAGTTTTATATTTCAAAATTTAGATAAAATATATTACACATAAGAAAATTTATCTAATAATGTAGAGTTAGCATATTTTTTGAGATGGTTCTTTCTTCTCTATGTTTTATCCCCTATCTGGTTGGTTTGTTGGGTTGGGTTCTATAAATTTAGGTCTTAAAAAAACAAAAAAAGAAAAAAAGTTAGGCGTATATAAGGGAAATATATAAGGGAAATTGTTACACCAATTGGACGGTTGGCGTTTAAAGTGGTGATACTTTTTTAGGATTTATTATTATTATTTATTTTTATTATTATTATTATTATTATTATTATTATTATTATTATTATTATTATTATTATTATTTGTATTTATGCACTTTCCATATATGTCTGTTTTTTTTTTAATCCCTTTTTCATTATTTGTACCTTTTTAAATTGCGGAAATGCTACGAGAATATTGTAACTTCAAGACTGGTTTTAACATTTATTTATCCCACTTTTATTCTTTTCCATTGTATTACTCGAGCTAGTTAAATTTTATGATAAATTATGCTTTTCGAATTTTAGTTTTTTTTTTTGGAAAAAGAAAATGACAAAATCCTCATTAGATTTCTGATTTCAAATTTACATATTAATTAGGAATGTTTTGAAGCTATAGGAGAAATTCTCATAAACACATTAACTTTGTGGGCCTAAAACAATTGCTTGGTTTACCTAAATTAGTTGAAATACATTGAGTTTCAACTTTGCCCAAAATGTTTTATTATTACTCAGCATCATCACAGTGTACTTACCAAAAAAAAAAAAAAAAAAAAAAAAAAAACCCTTCATATTCCAATCTGTTTCAACGTCTAATCTTTTTATTTTTATTTTTAAAAAATTTAATATATAAAATGAATAATAAATATGAAAAATACATCTAACTTAAATACACTTTTATGTTTTTATAGTTGAGATGGGTGTTGAGCTTCCTTTATAGATATGGATCACTTTGAAAATCAGGTTATCCCATGAGCCAATTCATTGGGGTCATATTTGAATCAAACAGTCGTGTTAATCCAATAGACTCGTTATTAGGTCAACCCAATAATGTATTTGTGCATATATGTTCCTCGAACTAATAGAAAATATAATAAATAAAATACTAAACGGACTTTATAATATGATGATTTAATACGTAAGCATTATAAAAATACCGAAATTTTAAAATAAATCCAATAATAAATAGAAATTTATTAAATTTAATATAATTTTGTATAAAAAAAACTAAAAAAAAAATGTATATTTTGTTTTTTTTTTTAAAAAAAGAATACTATTCAATAGCCAATTCAATGAGCTGACTTAAGCCCAATCCAAACTTCCAATGAGGCAAGACTAAGACCATCAACTTGTCTATGGAAGGTTGGGCCGATCTAATTATGGGCCCAAATAGTGGTTTATGTATCTAGGCTTGGACTTGGGAATACTTGAGCTTGGATTTCACGTTTTAGGACCGGGTCGAGGTGGTGAATTTTGACGTTTTAAAATTATTTTCTGGGAAAAAGCATTTTTTTTAATAGCTGCAAAATAAAAATACAGATATTTTCACATAAAATGACAACAAAATAAATCCCTCAAAAAAAAAAAAAAAATGAAGAAAAAAAGGGCCCAAATCTGTTCGCCAAGCCCACTTTAATTTACAAAAAGCGAAGGGGAAAAAATGGGATAATTAGTTGTGGTGAACCACGTAAATGACCAAATCCAAATATAAATGGTCAAATGAAAATACCCTTCATAAAATCGAATAAAATTAAACTCTAAAGGAGTGTTTGACTCACCAACATGAGTTGAGTTGGTATACTAACTCAATGTTTGGCCCACCAACTTGAAATATTGGTGGAGTTGAGTTAGTTATTTTACCAACTCACCCCAACTCTCCCTTCTTCCAATGATTTTGATGGCTCCACCCATTTGCCATTATCGACAACTATCGTTGTCACACTTGGGAATCAACTCTGAGCTCCGATAACTACCTTCGATGACAATTCTGGCAATCAATTATGGGCTCCGACAACCACCTCTTATGACAAATTTCGTTAACCCAACTTTGACGATCACCTTCACTAACCAACTCTGATGACTAATTTTGAGCTCTGATAACCACCTCCGACTACCACCTTCGTAGGCTCCGACAACCACCTTTGATTACAAAATCCAACAAAATCAAATTCGATGACCACCTTCGAGCGAGTAACTCTGGACTTTGACAACCACAACCGATGACCAAACTCCGACCCAAGTCCATCACCACCTTCATGCGATAAACTTCGAGCTTTTATAACCATCTTTGACTACAAACTTCGACGAAAATCATTTTCGATGATTGTTTTCAATGACCATCTTCGTGCGACCAACTTTAGGCTCCTAAAACTACCTCCGACGACAAACTCTGGCTATCAACTCCAATACCATCTTCATGCAACCAAACTCAGGTTTCGACAACTACCTCCAACTAAAAACTCCAGTGAAAATCATCTATGATTATTTAAGAAGCACAAACATAGATACAGATATATGATACAGATACGATATATGTTAATTTCTAAAATACTAAGATATGGATACGTTGAAGATACGTTATATTTATATAAATATATATAATGTTATAATGTCTAATTAATTGTTATAATACTTATTTTAAGTTAGATTAAAATAGATTCAAGAAGAGAGTGAAAACTTGAAAAAAAATTCAATAACTTCAGGTGATTGTTGAACGACTAGAGTAGGCAGTAGGAAAGAAGTAGAAGATGAAGATTGAAGAATGAAGTTGAGGATGAAGGGGGGTGTGAATCATGATTTAAATAGTGAGAGAGAAGGGAAAAATGAATATTTAATTACGTTTCGGGTTTTTAATTTTTTTTTAATGTTTTTATCATTTTTAATTTATTTTGTTTTGGATTGTTCAATTTAATTGGACTTTTATGTTTGGAAGTGATTTTAAAATGGTTGAAATCACTTTTGTCATTTTTAAAATCACCGTAAAACATGTTTAATCATTCAAAACTAATTTTGATGATATGAAAATTGCATTTAAAAGTGTAGATTTGAAAACTAAATTAATTTTTGAGTAATTAAAAGTGTGTTTTTGAATAATTTTGAAAAAGAAAAAAAAATGTTTTTTTGATGATTTTAAAATCATTCCTAAACATGCATTAAAATAAAATGGATTGTAGGTTGGGCTTCTTAAGTGGTTGAGCTTAAATTTGAAAAAAAAAAATTTAACCCACGTATCCCTTTCACGTATCTGGAAGCAGATGCGCGTATCTTAAAAATAAAAATAATCAGATACTTCAAATCACGTATCAAACATGTATCTATCACGTAGCTGGACGTATCCATATCTGATATCGATTCTCCGCACAATTAGAAGTATTTGTGCTTCCTAGATGATAATCAACTTCGACAGCCACTTTCAACTATTATAAGACCGATGATTATTAAAGTATGTTGTAGGGTTGTTGATTATATAAATAATAGTATTTTGTCTAGACTAAGCGCAATATTTATAGTTAGAAATCTGTAAAATATATTTTTATTTAATTGAATTCACATATCAAATGAGTGTTAATAATATTTGGAAAATTATGTATGTAGTTGATTAGTATGTAACACATAACAAAAAAATAAAAAATAAAAATAAATGAATAAAATTAAGATTTTTTCCTTAAACATTTTGTGACAATAAATAGTGAAAAATATAGATTTGTTCTTTGATGATCCTCCACATTTGGAGGAATTGAAGATAAAATTATTAAAAAAATGTAATAGTATTCTATTGGTTGCTAAGATGATGGGGGAGATTCAGTTAAAACAATTCATGATAAAAAAAAAAAAAATACAGAGTAATAAGAAGAAGAAGATGATGATGAAATTCAATAAGAAAAAATTAGGATTCAAAAGTTTTGATCTCTCTTTGATTTCTCATTTTATTTAACTATATTCTTGTAAGAAATATAGTGGTTTAATTGTTTTACATTACAAAAAAAAAAAATTAAAAATTAAAAGAACAAAATTGCAATCCATAATATATTCAACACAAAGATGAATAGAATTATTGAATAAAAAAGTTTTAAAAAAATAGTCATCATAAAAGCAGATTATTTAGAGTTAAAAAAACTGCACTAGATACTCTAGACACATGAATTCAACTTTGTACCCCAAACACAAATATACATACTCAGACCAAATAACTTTGCAAATAACTTTGCACCCCAAATGCAGACGTATAAACTCCACAAATATATGAACTTCACATACATATAAACTTCAGACATTATTGTAGTGCCCCAGTTCCAAGATTCAGACTAGGATTCGGCACTAGATGCCCCCACAACATTCTTACAGGTCCTTGCAAGATGCTTTGTCCTATTTCCAAGAGGTCACCCAATAGGATCGCTTCAAGCCAAGCATGCTTAACTTTGAAGTTCTTATAATTGAGCCATCGAAAAGGAAGGTGCACCTTGTTGGTATAGGTAGTAATTTTCAATAATACATTTCTTAACTATATTTTCATGTCCCGATCAGAATTCCTCTCATTCAAATGTGATATCTGTTCATTAATATTCCCCTTCTAAACTCAGATTGTTACACATATTGAGTACTCATCTTCACCATAATCCATTAAAACATATTTCCTTTTGCAATAAACAAATCATAGACATTAAATCCATTGAAAGAAGTCAATTTTACCTGATTTTTTAAGTACTTAACAAAGTGTTTTTAAGTGGAAAAAAGTATTTATAAGCCCATACAAATCAATCCAAACACTCTTGTTTGTTTTAACTTTTCAAGTGTTTAATTTTGAAAATGAGTCATTTAAAAAAAAAAAAATGAAGTATCTAGCAACCACTCAAAATAGTAAAACACTTTCAAAGGATATTTTAAACAATTTTTATAAAAAGAGTTTAAATAAAAATGATTTTTCTAAAAAACTTTTTTCTTTATTCATTCCCAACCAATCCTAAATCTATCTTTGAAAAAGTGGATTTTAGATTGAGGCTGAAAGAAATCTATTTGATATAGGTTTAATCTACACACTAGGAAGGATTATGGTAGGACATCTAAAGCCAACACGAGTCTAGCTCAACTGACAAACTTGTATTATGGTATGAGGTTCAACTTGTCACCCTATATATTGTAATAAAAGAAAAAGAAAAACTATTGTAAGACATCTAAAATAACCCACAATTTGTAGAACTTAGGGATTAGAATAATATTAAAATTTTATAATACTGAATGAAACTAGAAGAATTTTGTAGCATATGATTGATATCCAGAATGAAAATTAATCTTATAAACACTACTTTTTTTTGTTTTTATTTTTTTTTTAAAAGTTCGAGTTTCTATATTTTGTTATCCACTTTCTATTAATATGTTAAAAAACCAAGCTAAGTTTTTGTATGAAGGAAAAAAGTTTTCAAACAAGATTGTCTTTAGAATTGGACTAGAAATTCAAGTGTTTCTTTAACAAATGTGAAAATCATAATTAAAAATTGGAAGGAAAGACATAAATTTCAAAATAAAAACCTAAAAAAAGAAATTATTATATAAAAAAAAAATGGTGCCTCATTTTCTATTTAAACAATATATTTGTTGGGATGTATGCCCTAAAGCCTCATCATTTATATGTTATTTGAAATAATTGTTGATTATTTTATATATGCAATTATCCATTAAAGAAAAACCAAAGGTTATTTTTATATAATTTAAATATGTATGTGGTTGACATGCAGGTACATCATGTTTAAGCAATAACATAAATGGTCTGTAGTATATGCATAAGGTTGAGTGTCTTATCCTGGTGACAATACGGGTATGACTCACTTTGTAATTGTTATAAAAGTTGTAAAGCTTACAAAAAATTTGATCTATTAGTCATATGGAGACATGCGCGTGAAGTATCCTATACAAAGAGTTTGTATAAGAGCAGACCACGAAATGATTAGTCTCTCCTTAACTTCTTCTATGGCCTTCACCATACTTCATAGACCATACTTAGCCATAATACTCCCTCTTGGACTTCCAACCACATAGCTTGACATGAATTCGTCGCATCAAGCTTTCTATTTTAATTTTAAGTGTTAATTCCTCTCCATTTCACCCAAAAGCTTAACATTCCAAACTTAGAATATTTATTTTGCTCTACACTCCAAGTACTCGAGAGCCGCACATTCTAACACTTATAATATTTTCCTCATATACTACAAGAAAAAGAGACTCTCCCGATGTCTAAAACGCCATCGAGAGAACAGTCATCGAGAGATAGGGTCTCTCCCGATGACGTAAGAGAAGCATCGGGAGTTAGAACTAACTCCCGACGCCGTATACTAGTCGTTGGGAGATTGGACAATCTCTCGACGATTGGCCACTGCCCGTTGGGAGTTTGGAGAACTTCCGACGAGCTATTTTACTCGTTGGAAGTTCCCAACGGATCTTCTGATGGCAACCGTGAACTGTCGGGAGATCTATTATATAACATTTCCTACAAGCCCTAGCCGTCGCACATTCCTTCTTCAAATCTTCTTCTTCAAATCGATAACATAGCATCCGCCGAATGTCTTTTTCTTCTTCTTCCTTCGTGCCTCACACCTCACACCTCACTAAAAACGCCGAACGTCGAATGCCTATGCCTCACGCCTCATGCCGTTGGTGACTGCTGTTAAGCTCTTTGTCGACCAGCTCCACCACCCGTTTGACCTGGTCTGCAACCCGTTCGACTTACTCTACAGCCACCGACAAGTACTTCATTCGCCATTTTGTTTATTGAATATATGTGCTTTGATTGTTTTTGTGGCATAATCAAAATCAAAATCTAATATTAGTTTTGTTATTGTTTTGAATATACATATTAATTTTATTATTGTTATTGTTATTGAATATACATATTAATTTTTTTTTATTGTTATTGTTATTGAATATACTTATTAATTTTGTTATTGTTATTGTTATTGAATATACATATTAATTTTGATGTTGTTATTGTTATTGAACATACATATTATGATTGAAAGTTTGTTTTGATTGTTTTACACCATGGTTGGAGGAAAAATTATGGTGCATTTTTTAACTTTGGAATTGAGTTGAAAATGTTATGATGCGTTTTGATCATAACAAGTTTAACTTAGAGTACAAGGGTCGTAGGGAATGTGGGTGTATATATCTTTCATGAGAAAGAGGACATGGACAGAGTGTTTGGAGATTTGGAAAGTCTAAAGGGTAGGAATAATTAATGAATTTATGGCATATGGAGTGTTTTATTGGAGATCACAATGTCATTATTTTGGTGGAATGGGTGTTGAGGTGGTTGAATTAATGCTTAGTTGATTTTGCCTAGAGTATGAGGTTTATTATTTGATTTGAATGTTGTGAGGTAGTTGACACGTGGTATACATGAGAAAATGGGTTATGTTTGATATAAATTATATTCCACAGATGTTGTGTATACATAAGTCAAATAA
Source organism: Benincasa hispida (assembly GCF_027475165.1). Lineage (NCBI taxonomy): Eukaryota > Viridiplantae > Streptophyta > Magnoliopsida > Cucurbitales > Cucurbitaceae > Benincasa > Benincasa hispida. Next base: position 32,274,767 of record NC_143480.1, read on the forward strand.
TCTATTAGAGATTATTTAAAATTTTAAATTCCCCGAACAAACTTGGAATTGTTTATTAAATTAATCAGAATTCAGGCTTAATAAAGACTTTGTACTTTGTCCCTAATCTAGGTTATTGTTTTGGATTACAAGTTAGTGAGAAAATATTTATTTTTAAGGATGAATAAAGAATGGATTAAACTAAGGAACAAGTTATCAGTAGATTATAGAGAAGAAGTATCCCAGTTTTTAGATATGACGAAGTTTCATGTTAATGATTCCGGACGAATAAGATGTCCATGCAAGAATTGTATGAATTCAATTTGGGAAAAATTAGATATCGTGGAACGACATCTATTAACATATGGAATATCTCCTTCATACTGTAAATGGGTATATCATGGTGAGCCAATAAACTTACCTAGAGGTTTTGCAAGTCATACAACTCATTCAATACAGAATGTTGAAGTAGATAGTATAGAGGGTAGTGTTGTCGAAGAAAATGAGATGTTGAATCTTATAAACGATCTACAAGTTCCAATTGAAAACGAAGATGCAAATGAAGAAGGGATTGAAAATGAAATGTCCTCTAATGGTCAAAAAAGAGATACCACAAACTTATTCGAGGATTTAATGACCGAAACACGTAATAAACTATACCCTGGTTGTTTGCAATTTTCATCCTTGAACTTTGTAGTAAAGTTGATGCATATCAAAGTTCTTAACGGCTGGAGTAACAAATCGTTTGACATGTTGCTGGAATTTTTAACAGCAGCGTTTTCAGCTGGCACCACTATACCTACTTCCTTTTATGACGCTAAGCAAAAATTGCGTGATTTAGGCCTAGGTTATGAGTCTATTCATGCGTGCAAATATTATTGTGTATTGTATTGGAACGAATTTGCAGATTTGCAGATTTGCAACAATGCCCCGTTTGTGGTGAGTCTCGGTACAAAGTTAATGATGGCAAGGGTAAAAATATACCACATAAGGTATTGCGTCATTTTCCATTGCTACCAAGATTAAAACGATTGTTTGCATCAAAAGAAAGTGCTTTTGACAAGAGATGACATAAAGATAAGCGAGCTGAAATGGATGATGTATTGCGACATCGAGTTGATACAGAGGGGTGGAAATATTTTGATCGTGAATTTTCTCATTTCGCTTTAGATCCCCGAAATATTCGTTTGGGATTAGCTTCAGATGGGTTCAATCCATTTGGAAATATGAGTACTTCTTATAGTATGTGGCCTGTGGTGATAATTCCTTATAATTTGCCCCATTGGAAATGCATGAAGGAAACAAACTTCTTCATGCCTTTGCTCATACCTGGTCCAAAATCTCTCGGAAAGGAAATTGATGTTTACTTGCAGCCGTTGATTGAAGAGTTGAAAGAGTTACGGACAATTGGTGTACGAACTTATGATTCTGTTACTGGTGAATTTTTTTAACTATATGCCACCTTATTATGGACTATTAATGACTTCCCTGCGTACGATGACCTATCTGGGTGGAGTACAAAAGGTTATCAAGCATGTCCAATATGCAAAGAAAATAATTCATCTTTCGAGATAAGAGGAAAAATATCATTTATGGGATATCGACGTTATTTTCCAGAGAATTATAGTTGGTGCCGAAGTAGGCAACATGATGGAAAAGTTGAACATAGACCTCTTTCAGTCGTAATGAATGGAGAAGAGATCTTGCAACAAATAAATATGTTGGTCTTTTTTGTGCTTAGCAAACATCCATCGAAGCAAGATAAAAAAAAAAGAAAACGAACTCTAAACTGGACTAAGAAAAGTATTTTTTTTTCCAACTTTCATATTGGTCCAGACTATTGTTACGACATAAATTGAATGTAATGCATATTGAAAAAAACATTTGTGACAATTTGGTGGGCACATTGTTAAATATTGAAGGAAAGACAAAGAACACAACGGACGCTTGATTAGACTTACAATATTTGAAGATAAGAAAGGACCTACACTTGATACAGGTTGATGACAGATTGCTAAAACCACATGCAACGTACACATTAACTAATAGTGAACAGATTTCGTTTTGTAAGTATTTGAAATCAAGGAAATTTCTTGATGGATTCGTGTCTAACATATCACGATGTATGAATGACAAAGATGGAAAATTATCGGGGCTAAAAACACACAACTGTCATGTGTTGCTTCACAGACTACTCCCCATTGGTATTCGAGCATACCTACCAAATAATGTATCCACTACTATTGTTGAAAAGTGTACATTCTTTCACGACTAATGTGCAAAAATAATACGTGTAAGTGATTTGAACAGATTACAAGCAGACATCATAGTCATACTTTGTAAGTTGGGAAAAATATTACCGCCTGCCTTGCAGTTCATCTACCATATGAAACCAAAGTGGCGGGTCCAGTTAGTTATAGTTGGATGTATTCTATTGAAAGAAGTTTACGAACATTAAAACAATTTGTACGGAAAAAAGCACGTCCTGAGGGGTCTATAGTGGAAGCATATGCAATGAATGAATCATGGAACTTCTGCTTGCGATATCTAAGTGGGATTAAAATGAGATTCAATAGAGATGAACGAAATGAGGATAACATTCCCAATCATGAGATATTTGGTGAATTTGATATATTTAGGCAGAGGATACGACCATTAGGGGCGTCAACTTTACGGACGCTATCAGCGGAGGAAAAGCGTATTGCTGATGACGAAAATTAGTGAACACAATATGCAATGCATTTTTTAAGGTATGCGTTGATACTCATGCGTCGGTGGTCATGCGTTGGAATGAAACTATGAGTTAACGAATGTATGTGATGACCATGCATTCCCGTCATAAGATTTCTTGCGCTCACGCCAAGTATAACGAGAACGCAAGTTTCTCGGGTGATCCGAGGTCGAACTCAGGGACTTATAGCTAAATGCTATGCGGTAATGTGTTTGCGACGGTTGAATAAAAGAATGATGAAGGGTATAAGCTATAAAAACCTCCTACTCCTATCTAATAGACAAAGCATTGAAAGTATACATGAGAAGTAGAGATACGACAACTATTGACGTGAAGTAAATGGATGGAAAATAGATAAAATGTGAGGAAGTCATCATCACAACCTTTAAGAATGACCGCAAGGGCAACCTCAGCCAACGCAAGCTATGCGATCATGCTACACACACTCGAGCCTAAATCTAGGACGTATGCGATGTGTATGCGAAGTATCCAGAGCCCTTATTCCTAAGTCTCTATTCTTGCTCATGTACTCTCACACATAAACAAGATGACTGCATACCGCCACCATATCCTACTTCTTGGACGCATGCAATATCCTCTCCGTAGGGTGTATTCATTGTGTAATAGCAAACAGAGCTTATTCCTAAGTTCCTTATTCTAGCTTATGCGATCCAATCCACTCTCCCGAGACTTAGATTTGGTTTTTAGACAACTCTTTCAAGTATGCCTAAATGATGAATGATGCACTCATAAAACAAGGTAATTGCATAAACTTGGCTGCCGTAAGATTATTCCTATATCTAGTAAACACTGGCTTACATTGCTTAATGCGACCAACCACTTACCCTCAGGGGAAGTTAAATGTTGTTGACTTTACTCGTAGACAAGCGTTGCGTTCGCCTATAGACAGGCATTGCTACAGCTTCACACTAAGCAAATAAGGTTTTCTCACACACTCGCACAACGCACACCTTCCGGTGGTTTGCTACATGCTTCATATCTCTAATCAGCATGATTAAGTATGCGATACTCTAACAGTCTCACTAAGTGATGCAATGAATGTTAAAGGTGCTAAAAAAAGAAAGATGGAGATGGAATCGAAGGAAACATAGAAATGCATTGAACACATCATGTATTATTTTTTTAATAAAAAATGTAATACAATACAATATAAGAAAAGAAGAGAAAATGAAAGGACCAGCTGGAAGCAATGTTTTGCTTCCAGCGGATGTGTGTTAAGGCTACCGGTGGTGCCATGGAAGGGCGGTGGAGCTGACTCTCTCGAGATCTAACTCTGACGAAGGCTCCGGTCGTCACTCGGAATGGATGAAGGAGATGAAGAACTCTCAAGCTTTCTTCAAATGCATTCATCTAAATCACAAGGATCCACTTGAAGGTAGGAAACCTTGGATGATCTGAAGTTATGCTCAACGGATTCTATTTATAGAGCTTGATCGCAGACAACATTAATGGACCTGCTCTGATTTTTACATTCACGGTGCGTTGGTTCTTTTCTGAATCTCGGCTGCTAACGGCGTGGTAGGTGAAATGTTAACATCATCTTTTGATTTTCCCGAGATATGCGTTGATGCTTCCATTCCACCAACCTTGCAGTAATCTTGCTATTATGGCTGTCATCGTGTAGTCGCAATCTTGAAATGACTGCATTCACTTCATTACCACAACTTCTACACGATGACCACAATCGCTTGACAATCGCAACTCCTATGCGATGGACGCATGTGGTTGATTACCGCAACACCCATGCGTTGAACGTATGCGTTCACATTTGCGATGGAGAATTTCTCCGCATGAGGTCGTCTATGCGATATCCCGACTTCCGTGTCTGCGTCCGATTCCTGCGTTAGCTACAAGAATAGACAATTGAACCCATAATAACGCATAATAGTTGGTTAATCGAGATTCTTAATGCTGAATGACGCAAACTCATTTTCTCATGAATTCCTAACATAATTGCCGCATATTCTGCTTAACAACCCTCATAATTCTAAATAAAAGGCCTAAGATGATGTGCATTTCTGCATGTCATCACACCCCCAAACTTAGAATCATGTTTGTCCTCAAGCATGCATTATACTCAAGAAATTCTAACTCACCGTCAGGCTTTCCTTTACGATGACTAGCCTCTCAGAGTGTAATTTACTCATACCTCTAACCATCGCCGCAATGCTCTCCTCCACTTTGGCTGCTTCTTCAAAAAGATATTTTCTAAGTTTAAATCTGACAAGCCTTTGCTCAAAAACTTTTTATTCATTCACCGCAACTTTGCATTTAGCTTTTGAGAATGCGTTCGTTCAAAACACTTCAAAAAATTTGCGATGACTTATTCGAATGCGGCGTTGAACCTGGTTACGCTCTTCGTTTTGGCTTACCCTCACGCGTGTCATGCGGGCATCCAACTTCGGTTGCATTCCATATTCAACTCAACTCTTGTCTTGCTTGATTTGGCTTGCGCCGGACAGAGAAGTTGCGCTTATGCGTTAATCCTGGCGACTTACCTTCGTTTTGGCTTGCCCTTACGTGTGTCATGCGAACATCTAACTATGGGTAAGTGCCTTTCACAACTTAACTCTTATCAACATGGGTTTCTCCATTGCGTTGACAGTGGAGTTATTATTCTCACTTTTTTTTTAAAAAAATGATCGCAATGTTATGAATGCAATTCTCCGAGACCATTGCCACCCTCAAACTTAGAGGTTGGTAGCGTTCTCACCGCAAAGCTAAAAACAAAATCAATAGGAATGCGGTAATAAATGTTTGAGCCAAGGTTTGCACATAATAAAACTTAAGACTTTCAAAATTTGAAGAAGCTATTAAAAGTAAGGAGCACCTTGCGATGCTTAGTTAGCGGATGCGATGAATTATACGTACCATCATAGATGCATCGCAAAGGAACGCAATCAGACAAGGAGAATTTCAAAATGATAATGCATAAAAGATAACAAGCAAGGACCTTAGGCGGAATAACGGATGCGATCATGCGTTGGAATCCACACGATCGAAGCCATGCGTTGAAGGATGAAGGGAATTCTTCTATTGTAACTGCGTACCGAGGAGAATTATTATCGCACCTACAAGAAGCAGACACATCACAACTAAGGAAGCAGCTGCATATCTAAAATAACAATAAAAATAAACTAAACTAAGAAAGCAAGGTAAAGATAGAGTAGAAGACGTCCCTAAATAAATTGGAATGTTGTCACCGCAAGGAGTCTCCCATGTAGGAGATTGCTCTCAACTGCTTTATTCAAGATGCCTTGACCATTGGAACTTCCGGCAATTGTTGGGCGCATGTTGGCCACCATGTGCTTAGAATTACCTTCAGCTCATGCGGCTGATTGCCCTTCTACCTTAGGGTCAATATTGGCTTTCGGTGCATCATCTATACTTCAATATTATTTGCAACTTGGTTGCACAAGCTACAATACTCCCAAGATAAAAAGGTTGCTTGCAGAGACACAAAACTCAACAACAAATTAGCTGCCAAGTCCCCTGCAATGGCACCAAAAACTTGATGATGAAAGTTAGTGAACGCAATATGCGAACATGCGTTGTTGGTCATGCGTTGGAATGAAACTATGCGTTAACGAATGTTTGCGATGACCATGCGTTCCCGTCACAAGTTTTCTGGTGCTCACGCCAAGTATAACGCGAACGCAAGTTTCTCGGTTGATTCGAGGTCGAACTCAGGGACTTGTAGCTAAATGCTATATGGTAATGTGTTTGCGGCAGTTGAATAAAAGAATGTTGAAGGGTATAAGCTATAAACTACTCATACTCCTACCTAACAGACAAAACATTGGAAGTATACATGAGAGATAGAGATATGACAATTGTTGACGTGAAGTAAATGGATGGAAAATAGATAAAATATGAGGATGTCATCATCGAAACCCTTAAGAGTGACCGCAAGGGCAACCTCAGCCGACGCAAGCTATGCAATCATGCTACACACACTTGAGCCTAAATCTAGAACGTATGCGACGTGTATGCGAAGTGTCAAGAGGCCTTATTCCTAAGTCTCTATTCCTACTCATGTGCTCTCACACATAAACAAGATGACCGTATACCGCCATCGTATCCTACTTCTTGGACGCATGCAATATCCTCTCCGTAGGGTGCATACGTTGTGTAATAGCAAACGAAGCTTATTCCTAAGTTCCCCATTCTTGCTTATGTGATCCAATCCGCTCTCTTGAGACTTAGATTTGGTTTTTAAACTACTCTTCCAAGTATGCCTAAATGATGAATGATGCGCTCATAAGACAAGGCAATTGCATAAACTTGGCTGTTGTAAGATTATTCCTATCTCTAGTGAAAACTGGCTTACATTGCTTAATGCGACCAACCACTTACCCTCCCGGGAAGTTAATTGTTACTGATTTTACTCGTAGACAAGCGTTGCATCCGCCTATAGACAGGCGTTGCTACAGCTTCACACTAAGCAAATAAGGTTTTCTCACACACTCGCACAACGCACACCTTCTAGTGATTTGCTACATGTTTCATATCTCTAATCCACATGATTAAATATGCGATACTCTAACAATCTCACTAAGTGATGCAATAAATGTTAAAGGTGTTAAGCAGAGAAAGATGGAGATGAAATCGAAGGAAACATAGAAATGCATTGAACACCCAATGTATTAATTTCTTAATAAAAAAATGTAATACAATACAACATAAGAAAAGAAGAGAAAATGAAAGGACAAGCTGGAAGCAATGTTTTGCTTCCAGCGGATGTGTGTCAAGGCTGTCGGTGGTGTCATGGAAGGGCGGTGGAGCTGACTCTCTCGAGATCTAACTCCGGTGAAGGCTCCGGTCGTCACTCGGAATGGATGAAGGAGATGAAGAACTCTCAAGCTTTCTTCTAACGCGTTCGTCTAGATCACAAGGATCCACCCGAAGGTAGGAAACCTTGGATGATCTGAAGTTATGCTTAGCGACTTTTATTTATAAAGCTTCATCGCCGACAGCATTAATGAACCTGCTCTGATTTTGACATTCGCGGCGCATTGGTCCTTTTTTGAATCTCGGCTTTGCTGTAGTCCTTTATTGAATCTCGACTGCTAACGGTACACGATTAATATCGCATGATGAAATGTCAACATCATCTTTTGATTTTCCCAAGATATACGTTGATGCTTCCATTCCACCAACCTTGCGGTAATCCTGCTATTATGGTTGTCATCGTGTAGTCGCAATCTTGAAATGACTGCATTCACTTCATTACCACAACTTCTACACGATGAGCGCAATCGCTTGACGATCGCAACTTCTATGCGATGGACGCATGTGGTTGATTACCGCAACACCCATGCGTTGAACGTATGCGTTCACATTTGCGATGGAGAAGTTCTCTGCATGAGGTCGTCTATGCGATATCCCGGCTTCCGTGTCTGCGTCCGATTCCTGCGTTAGCTATAAGAATAGGCAATTGAACACATAATAACACATAATAGTTGGTTAATGGAGATTCTTAATGCTGAATGACGCAAACTCATTTTCTCATGAATTCTTAACATAATTGCTGCATATTCTGCTTATCAGCCCTCATAATTCTAAATAAAAGGCCTAAGATGACGTGCATTTCTGCATGTCATCAATTGCACATTGGTACATTCTCAACAATTGTAAAGAAATAACAAACTATTGCAAGTACGTTTCAAACTTTATAAATTTTTAAGTTCTAGGATAAATCCTTTGATATAACTTTCAAATGATCAACTTTCTAGGTAACACTTGACGTTAATTCGTCGTGAAGCTTAAAGCGTCTCTTACTTATATATAAGACATCAACATTTCCCGATTGGTTCAGATCTCAGGTATACATAGTATAGGAAGTTAAGAGATGATTCATTTTTTGTAGTCATTTTTAAGGTATAATTAATTATCAGGTTCTACAATGACGCGAGAGAGAAGATATCTCTGATGATTTCTTTTCACTTGCAATGGGACCTTCTCTGAGGTGCGCTCTTACAATGGATGCATTTTTAATGGGGTACGATTTCACACTGTAGAGCGTGATAATTGTCAAGCTACACAAAATAGTGGAGTCCTAATGGCCGGGGAGATCAATGGGAACGAAAGTGTGGATAACAATTTCTACGGTGTTGTAGACGAAGTATTAGATTTCCAATATACAAACAGAAGACATGTTTTTTTGTTCAACTGTAGATTGTTTGACACAGGTAACAACAAAAGTAATGGGACACATGTGGGTTTAGGATACAAATCGATCAATACATCATGCTTTTGGTATGTCGATGAGCCTTTCATCTTTGCTAGCCAAGCACAAGACTTTTACATTGATGACATAAAATATGGTTGCAATTGAAAAGTTGTTCAAGTAGTCAAAAATAAGCAAATATGGGATGTACCAAAAGTGGATGATGTTGAAAATGCACAACTAGATTTACTAAAAATTGTCAGTGGAGTCCGAGTGGATGAAACCATTAAGGAGGTTACTTTATGCAGAGTTGACGTTGATCCTATAGTTGTGGAAAGACCAATTATTCGACATGGCGATGATGACTTCATAAATGATGATGAAAAACAATTATCTTCGAATAATAGTTCAAGTGTTGATGAATAATTTGATTTAGATGACGATGATGAGTAATCATGTATCTACTCAAGTATCTTTCTCTGTTTACACGTATTTCATATTAATTTAATATTGTTTTGTCTTTTTTGTGTTTGTATAGGTACGATGTCAACCCCTAATAGGCAATAGGAGGCTGATGAAGAATTTCAGGAGCAGGAGATATATCTAGACAAAACGGGATCTTCTGTGGGTGACACTTCAGGTTAGTATATTTTGAAATATATTCTGTTAACTGAAATACATTCTAAACTGTTTTAAATTTTTTATTCCTCAGATAGTAGCTCAGCATCCACTCGGAGGAAATGCGAGCATTCACGAAACATTGAGTCAGAAAAATACGTCAAAAAACATGGCAGAATTACAATCGTGATAAATGAGGGGGAGACGAAGCCGATTTCTCAATATTCGGTACGATTTAGTAATGCGATTGGTGTCGCCGTGAGATTTGCATTTCTAATGCAATGTCATACTTTTGTTGAGGTTCCAAACGAGTTTATAGAATTGGCTAAGATTCAATTGTTAGTAAGTTATAAGTTTATTCTTTTAGAGTCAATTTTAGACTAAGAGTCATGAACATCATATATGCTAATTCTTCCTTTATTCTTTTGTAGTCTCATTTCGTACTTGATACATCCAGTCAAAGACTTGACCATTTTATAGAACATCAAATACAAAACTCCTTCAAAGAATTTAGAGCATATTTGCACAAACATTACAGGAAATGTGGAGATCCTCAACAAGCACGTGCCAACTTGCCTAGCTGGCTTAAAAATAGACCAGAAGATTGGTATTTTTTGTGTGACCGCTTCGAGAGTGAAGCGTTTCAAGTTAGAATAATTTAGGGTGTGTATCGTCTACTGCAATTACTATTATAGAATATTTGTTATTTATTTTTTTGTTGAAATGTAGGAAATGTCGAAGACGAACAGAAAGAACAGAGAGAAATTACTGTTTGAGCACGTAGGCGGGTCGAAGTCGTTCATGCAAATTAGAGCAGAGTTGCAGGCAAAAGAAGGTTGAGAAATAGAACGTGTTGACCTACTTAGGGAAATACACTATAAAGGTGGTAAGTTCGTGAACGAGGCAGCTGAAAATGCACATGTAACATTTTTTGTTTTACTTTCATGTTGTTTTTTATTTCTAACTTCAGCCACTCATACTTACACATTTAATTAATATGTTTAGAATCAAATATGTGAATGAATTGATTTTCGTACAACATCAACAGATATTGATATCAAACTCTTCCATTTATGAAAATATTAGTGGAAGCATTAATATGTAGATGAATAAGAGAATAGTATCACTTTAGTAACTATGTCTTTTTGTGATTATGACCATAGTTTGATTTTGTTAGATTGGATTTATAGCTTGGGTTCCCTTTTTATGTATTTTTTTTATGTCCTTGAATATTCTTTTATTTTATTCAATAAAACCTCGTTGTTTTATGAGCATATATAAGCCTCTAAAAATTAACCACCATTCATTATGTACACAACACAAGTTATAATTTGTTTTGGATTACAAGTTAGGTCAGAAAAGGTTTATTTTTAAGAATAGATAAAGAATGGATCAAACTTAGAAATAAGTTGTTGGTCGAGTATAGAGAAGGAGTATCCTAATTTTGAGATGTAGTTAAGTTTCATGTTAATGATTTAGACAAACAAGATGCCCATGCAAGAATTGTATGAATTCAATGTGGGAGTCATGAGAGGTTGTGGATCAACATCTATTAACATATGGAATATCCCCCTCATACTATGAATGGGTATATCATGAAGAGCTAGTCAACTTATCTAGAAGTTTTGAAAGACATACAACTTGTTCAATACATAATGAAGAAACTAACATAGAGTATAATGTTGTTAAAGAAAATGAAAGGTTGAATCTTATAAACGATCTACAAATTCTAATTGAAAACGAATACACAAATGAAGAAGGGATCGAGAATGAAAATGTCCTTTAATGGTCAAGAAAGAGATACCACAAACTTATTGAGGATTTAATGGCTGAAGCACATAATGAACTATACCCTGGTTGTTCGTAATTTTTGTCCTTAAACGTTTTAGTGAAGTTGATGCATCTGTCGGTGAATTTGAAAATGAACAAATGGATTCACAAGAAATTGTTGGTGGAGTTCAATTGGATGAGTCCATTGTGGAGGTTACTTTATGCAGAGTCGATGTTGATCCTATAGTTGTGGAACCACCAATTGTTTGGCATGCTAATGATGACTTTATAAAAGAAGACGAAGAGCAATTATCTCCCAATAATAGTTCAAGTGCTGATAAATAATTTGATTTAGATGATGATGATGACTAATCATGTATCTACTTAATTCTCTTTCTTTGTTTATACATATTTAACTTTGATTTTATATTGTTTTATGTTTTTTTGTGTTTGTATAGATACGATGTCAACCTCTAATAGGCAACAAGAGGCAGAGGAAGAATTCCGGGAGCAAGAGATATATCAAGACAACAGGGGATCTTCTATGGGTGATACTTCAGGTTAGTATTCGTACACATCTTCTGTTGACTGAAATACACCCTAAACTATTTTTAACCTTTTATTTCTCAGATAGTAGCTGTCCATCCACTCAGAGGAAATGCGAATTTTTGGAACATCGAGTTGGAAAAATACGTCAAAAAATATGGGAGAATTCCAATCATGATCAAAGAGGGGGAAAAAAAACTGACTTGTCTGTTGGAATGTATCAGCACACAACAGAAGCGAGGAGGATCCATAAGTACTATAATTCATTAATTGTGGCAGAAACAAAAGCATGCTTTAACATAAATAAATGGGTTTCAAGTCATACCTTTGTAGAACTTCTTCAAAGCTTGAATCCAGTTGCAAATCTCTCCGAATCTTGTTGTAGACCACCTCAAAATCTTCCATACTATCCTCTTAGTGCTCTAGATTGAGTTGTGAGACTCAAAATAAGCTGGAATCAAGGGAACTTAGAGAGGTAGTCACAACAACAACCCACTTGAAGAACTCATTCTTCAACCCAAATTTTCAGCAAAATTCTATCGATTTCATTACCTCAAATTCCCTCCAATCTCTTCAACAGATTACAGAGCATCATGCAATGAGAATGACTGCATGAGATGCAGCTCATGCTTGGAGTAATTGAAGACTTAAAGATGTTGGTTTAGTGTGAGCAACTTGAAGAAGTAATGGAAAATCCTAAATTTTCCATTTTGTGTGTTTCTTCTTTTCCAGCTTTTCATAAATTGATTTCATAAATAAATTTTATTTTATAAAATTGAAAATATTATTAATATTAGAAAATTAATTTTCTTAATAAAATTAATAAATAATTATTTAAACAATTTAAACAATTCTAATTAATTTAATATCAAATATTAAATTAATTTTATACAATTCTATCTTCAAATATTTAAATCATATTTAAATATTAATTCTCCAATTTCGTTTAATTCTAATTTGAACGTTTTAAATTAACTTATCACGATACTCTAGAGAGATAGAGACTTAGAGAGAAGCTCTGTTTTCCAACATGCATCGCATGCACCGTAGAGATAGGTTATGGTAGTATGCGGTCGGCTTGTGTATGTGTGTGTCATTCATCATCGCATAGACAAGAATAGAGGCTTAGATGTAAGTCCTATAAACATCATTGCATACATCGCATGCGTTCTAAACCTAGAAGTTGTAGGATTTTCATTGAGAGATGACTTGCTGTTGTATGTATGTAGCATGATCGCATAACATGAACGCAATCCTAGGAAGTGTTAGCTAAATCCCTTCTTAACCCGTTCCCTTGCATACTCATCGCATCTTTCATATTATTAACTCTTTTCTCAACTCTGCCACATAAACTTTATACTTCAAACAATATACCAACCAACACATTGATTTATTTGTTACCGCAAAGTAATAAAAAATTACCATCGCATACTGTTTCCTTAGTCCCTGTGTTCGACCCTGGGCTTACCAGGCAACTCAGTAGGATTTATACTTGGGTCTTGCTAAGAAAACCTGTATGCACAATACATATTCCACCATCGCATTCTACACTATTATTTCATCGCATTAAACACGCATCACAGTCTCTACTGCAAAACCCCAAAACGAGTCTTGAAGATGAGCATAACTCATCATAGACAGAACCATATCCAAAAAAGTTCTGTTTCTCCTTTCTGATACACCATTCTACTGAGGTGTACTTGAGGCCGAGAGTTGGAACGTAATCCCATGTTTTATCATATAGTTCTGGAATTGGGACGCAATCCCATTGAGTTACCAAGGGGATCTTATGGACCTGTAGTTCGAAGCTCCAAGGTATGTGAATAAATTACTAAACTCCTTAGTCACGGAATCCACCATCCGTTAATTTCTAGTCACTTCACTAAAGATTGAAAGCTGAACTCTCCTTACTACAAATATATTATGTGTCCATCTTAACCAATCAACAATGCGATAACCCTTCACAGATCGCTCGTAAGTATAGCTCGACCAATAACTGTTTTGCCCCTATAGTTACATCTACCTCCTTAAGTACCATTGATTCCTCTAATTAACATATGTCATAGCCCTACTATGACTGAGTTCTCTTTTCCAAAGAGAAGTTGTGGCCACTATGTTCAAGCCCCGGAATCAGCCCTTAAGAGAGCAATCTATCTACTGACCCCTACTTCGGGGAAGGGGTGGATTCCATCTTGTGTAATTGAGTTTCCAGCTCCCAAATTAGACAAGTCCCCAAAAGGGTAGGCATGTTGAGTTGGTTATCTAGCCACTCTCACCCATACTAATCAAAGAACCGCCCCCAAATAAATGATTGTAGACTGAGGATATTTTGGAAATTTTACCCATAAGATAAATGATTGTACATATAACAAAGGAGTTATATGCAAACTAATGCATGAAAAGTTATAGGGTTCTTGTTAGTTTTTCTTATCTAGGAAGATGTACACATTTGACTGTATATGTGCACATTATGACTGATTTGTGTACCTTCGGGTTACACAGCCTTATAATTTGAACAATTCAAATTCTTCCAAAACTAAGTATTCCTTGTTTTATCCTTAATGAGCTAGCAGGGTGACCTAACAGACTAACAGATTTGAAGTTCCAATGATACAAGATTAATTAATTAAACTCTTAAATTAAATTAATCAGATTTATTAATGACCCACAACTGCATTCTTTGCACTATAGATATATCTCTATGTCTATGAATATAACCAATTATCAGTAAGTCAACCCTTCGTAAATATAGTTGGGTCAAATTACCATTTTACCCTTGTGATTACCTCTTACTCCTTAAGTCTCACTGATCTTCTAATGAACAAATTGTTTATGGTCCTATCATAGACAAAACCCTTTCGAGCCAATGAGAGGGAGGTCCCCTTTGTTCGAAATCCGAAGTCAGCACTTAAGGGAACAACTCATTTTTTTATTCTAAAGACAAGAAGAAGTAAATTTCACCTTGTGTATCTATGTTCTTAGCTCTCTACTTGGACAAGTCACCAAAATGGTAGGCTTATTGAGTTGGCGAGTCAGGCCACTTTCGCTCATACAAATCAAAGGGTCGGTCTCATAAACTGGAGCTCATAACTCACTCAGGATTGAGGTCGAGTTACCTATGGTCATCCTATGAAATGATAACTTCTTTAGTCAACAGTGTTATAAAGAGAGTTTAATCATTTCGTGCTCCCAATATAGGATACCCCCACTCGCATGTTTCTACATGAACAACTTGAATTAAATTGTTTATCACACTTACAACTCTTGTAACATTTACAAAGTGGTTCGTATCCATAGCGTCACTAAGATAAGACACCCAACCTTATATACATAGTACAAACTATTTAGGTTATTACTTGAACGTGATCCATTTGTATGTCTACCACATACTGTTCAAGTTACATAATATAACCTTTTATCTTTCCTTAATGTATAATTGAATATCTAAGATAATCAATCATTAGTTCAAATAACTTATTAATTACGAGGCTTTAGGGCATACATCCCAACAAGGTATACTCCAAATATAGATATTCATTAAACAAACTTTGATTCTAAAACTTAAAAAAAAAACAAAAAAAGAAAAGAAAAGAAAAAAGCAAACCTGAGTTAAACCGATTAAAAAAGAAAATTTCTTATTTCAGAAATTCGTTTTAGAAAGTAGGAAACTTATATTATTTCAAACTTCATTGTCGAAACTCAATATTTAAAACTTGAAAGGTTCTTATTTTAGAAATTTATCTTTGAAAAAGTAGCAATTTATTTTATTTCAAACTTCATAACAACCATGAGGTATGTTGTCCAAATCTCTCTACGTCTATCTTACTCAAAGAAGAAGAAGAAGAAGAAGAAGAAGAAGAAGAAGAAGAAGAAGAAGAAGAAGAAGAAGAAGAAGAAGAAGAAGAAGAAGAAGAAGAAGAAGAAGAAAAAAGAAAGAAAGAAAACTTGTTATGGGGGTATCGAGGTAGACAGTGAAGGGGAAAGAAGGGGTAATTTAATTTTGTAGATGTTAGGAGGGTCTCGTAAGCAATGTCGATGAAAATATCGAATAGCCTATCAATGATAAGTATGAAAAAAAATCTAAAAAAAATATGATGATAAACAAAGAAATTGTAAGGGTGCTAAGATAAAGGCATACAGAAAATTTTATAATCTGAAAGGCCACAACCAACTTTGATGCAAATTATAAGAGTTGAGTTGGGTCAGACTAATTTTCAACTTGGGTTAAGTTGAAAATTAGTTGAAAATTTCACAAACAAAAAAAAATTTCAATTAGTGTTACACATAAATATGGTGATCTATGAGTGGTTCATGATTGTGCCTACCTGTGATAGACAAAAGTAATAGTATATCAGTTATTGACCATACTAAAAAACATTACATAAAAATATTCATATTGTTTCACAAAAAAGATTTAAAATAATAATTTTGAAATATTTATTTGTGTGACAGCATATTGGTAAATTGGTAATAACCAATTTATGCACCTATTATAATTTTCTTAATTTTCAACTTTAAAATTGTTTAAAAAACCTAATTCGTGAGAGCTAACGTGTAGAAATTCAAAGGCATGTATTATAATATTTACAACTTTATTTCAACTATCTAATAGATTAATATCATTGCTAAATATCCTTGTTCCCACATATATATCATTGCTAATAACAAAAGAAAATATATTCTTCGCATCATTTACAACATCAATCAGAAATTAATTTTTACACACGAGTAGTCACAATAATTTCCATCATCTTAGAGAAGAACTCTTTAGTGTATTTTTAGGAAACAATTTTTAAGCTCAATAGAGTTAGATGAAACTTTTCAAATTTAAGAGTATAGCGTCGGTGAAAGTGGAATTCTTATCAATGTTATATTTATTAAATCGTTGAAAATAAATAATATGACTCTCTTAATTAGGTCTAAGGTTGAGATTGATAGAATCGATAGTTTAAGATAGAAATTTATGATTGAACTTCTCATTAAAATGTATTTCAAAATAAAATGGAAGAAGAAAAAGGTACATACTTAGCTGCATGCATTATTAAATGAAGCAAACCTATGGAATGTTAGAAGTAAAACAAAAATTCTGTGAAGTAGAGATATGATAAACTTCACATATGGTTTTGCTGACTTGTGTCATTGTTAAAAAGATTAATCTATTGATGGAGCATCATCAGGAGATGGTTTAGCACATATACGTGGGTTTTGCTTTCCAGAAATGGTGGGCTTGACATTAGCACATTGAGATGTAATCGGTCCTTGACTTCCACTGTAAGTAAGGTCAATATCAGCAACTTCTACACCTTCACAAGGTATACTTTTACTGCAAAGAAGTTTAACTGCGACCGGAGTAGCAGAAGTGCCTCTGATATTTTTGATACTGACGTTGCTAATCTTAATTTCTGATGGAACCTAAAACATATCGAAAAAATTACTGATATGATTATGCCTCAAGTTTGCACATTTCTTTAAAAGAAAATAAGAATATTTCTTGAAGTAACTAAGTTTAAAATGAATTAGAGGAATAATTTCAATACATGCCTTTCGGTTGCATTGATTCCATGGACAATATTCTTGGTCTATAATCACAGGATTGCTGACGTTAACCATTTCAATATCTTCGAAATGAATGTCAGAGGCTGTGAATGCACCAGCAGAATTTGGCCATGTTTTAATCCTGACACCATTTGAAGTATTGATTATCTTGCATGCTTTCACGGTAACTCCTATCACATCTTTTTCCTTGGTGTACTTGCCTAAGCTTCCTATGCTAATGCCATGTCCTGGTCCGCAAGTTACACCAGTAATAGTTATATGCTTGTTGCTGTCTCCAACAGACATACAATCATCCCCAGTTGCGATTTTTGAATCGAGAATGTTAATCTCTTCTGAGCTACTTATGTGAATCCCATCGGTATTGGGGCTATGGTCCGGTGCAATAATTATCATGTGTTGAAAAGTAAAATTCTTGCAGCCCAAAAGATTGATGTGGAAATTCTTACTATCCAAGGAAGTAATGTCCTTCACTATTGAATTGGTGACGAAACTGAACTTCAAATTCTGAAACGTTTAAACAAAAAAGAGAGAAAAAAAAACTATGAGTTGAAGACAATTGAAATTATGTGTTTTTAAATTATATATCAATTGGGGAAAAAGTATAAGTTAATATATATAATTAGAGATTTTACCATTGGAAGTTTCGTACATTCTTTTTTTTTTTTATGGCAATCATTCTTTTCCCAACCTATTTTTCCTTAACCATCAAAAACTCCAGTGCCTGACAATGTTAGTTGATCAATATATTGAAAAATAACCAATCCCTCTCCTTTTGGATGGAGAGGAGCTTCTAATGTCCCTTCGACTTGAACCTCAATAGGAACACTCTTGCAAGGACCTATGAGTTTAGACTCACTTAATTGGTAAACTCCTTTTGGAATCAACAATTTACTTGGAGTGGTCGATGCACATGCTTCCTTCCATGTGTTTAAGTTGAATTATTTCATCAAATTAAAATCTTCTATATAAATTTATTTATTTTTATTAATTATACATATGCTTACCTAAGTAATATTAGTATTAGGTTTGGCACCATACTTAGTAACATAAAAAATGGATTGATTTTTAGTTGTAGATGCAAACAATAATAACAAAGATAATAATGCTACGATGTTTGATCTCAATCCAATCATTTCTACGCCTTTTGCTTAGTCTAATCTCCTTTTCGTTTATAATTGCTCACTTAGAAATTTGAATGAATATGCAAATTCATTCAACCCTCTTTATATGGGAGAAGAAAATCGAAATTGTGTTGAAAATTCTCTTCTAACTTCTATTTACTATATTTGTCAAAGATTTAATCAAAGGTTGAAGTTAAACCATCACCTTTTTGTCAAAAAAATTAGCCATTCCTACAACATTTGAATGACTATTTCTCTCAATAAAATTCATTCCTTAAATTTCTCATTATGAGACCAACACGCACGTCCACACCTCATAATGTGCAACAAGTGGCTTAAAACAAGTTTGAACAAAATATTATTACTTAAATTGCTATTTGCAAGAACTGTGGCTCAAATATCTCTAAATTTATTTAAATAGTTTATTAATTGGGTAATTAAACTATGATAGACATCTATCAGACACAAATAGATATCTACTGTGGTTTATCAATAATAGATTGTGATATTATGCTATATTTGTAAATAAGTTGGTTCATTTTTCTTTGTTTAAAAACTTCCTTTATTAATATATATGTGAATCTCACCTGAAATTGGAATAGATCTATAATCCGCCTTAACACTTATAAATATTATTTGGAATAACTTCAAAAAATAATGATAACTTCAAGAAAATCACTTTTTAGTAATGCACAAAACGTGTTGCTTATGGTCAAAAAGCACCAATAAAAGTATTAGCAACGTAGAAACCCACATTGTTAAAAATGTCAATATAGTCGTGTCGCTTAAGGTTTTAGTGACATATTTATTGTGCATTGCTAAAAGTCTACTTTTACTAATACGTAGGCGTTACTAAATGCGTACTTTTAAGAACACATTATTTATAACTATTTCTTTTATACGGTGATGTTGAAAATGCGTCTCTAAAATTTACGTTTTAGCAACATATAATACTATTCCAACATATTTAAGCGTTGTTAAAATTAATATATCGTGTCACTATAACTTTGAAGTTTTTTTTTTAAAACTCTGATTTACTGGACGTTATAAAAAACGTCGGTAAAAGTATTTTAATAATTAAAAATTATATTCGATTTAATATATAAAGCTATTATAAAATTTAAAATATAATAATCTTTTGAAAAAATTAAGAGTCAACTAATCAATTATATTTGAGACTAAAATTTCAAGTGAAGATACACATTTCCAACTCTATCATTAAAACATAATGAAATAATACAAACTTGGCCACAAGTTTACATGATAATATGTAACGACACGACTCCCTAGGACTTAAACTAGGTTGTTACTATAGACATGCATGTATGCAATTCAAATTGACATCCTTTTTTTATGACTTAGTAAAACCAAATAAATTGCATAAAATAATACATTTTATTAAAACTAAATAACTGAAATTTATTTGGCAGGGTGCCCTTAAAATAATAAAACAAAACTAGAAAATGTTTTTAAAAGTCTAATGTTGGGTTTTACATCCTAAAACTCATGGTATGTAAACAATGGAGCTTATTCTGAAAATTCAATAAAGGTGTTATTGAATAGATCTATTACTTGAATAGAAATCCAATAAACCTAAAAGTCCCTTGACTATTGGATGAGTACTTGAACGTTATGTGGAGACATAAAGGTGGATTAGGTTCGTGTAAATAGTTAAAAGTATCTATAGTACATGGATAAGGTTGGGTACCTTATTCTAGTAACACTATTGGATACGACCTGCTCTGTAGTTTTTACAAGGAGTTGTAAAGTGCTACAAATGAAGTGATCCTAATTCGTTCATGTTGGACATGAGGAGTGGGGGTGTCCTTGTGCAAAAGAGTTTGTATAAGATTGGACCACGAAATGAGTCACTCTTATTTTATAACGTTGTTTACTGTTTAAGACTGACTATTTCAAAGCGATGACCTAGATAACTTGACCTTAATCTTGAGCTAACTATGAACTCCTGTTTATCTGGGATTGCCCTTAGATTTGCATAGGTGAGGGTTGGCTCAACAACACCGGCTCAATATGACTAACATTTCAGGGGTAAGACTGGATAGATAGCTGGGTGCATAGGGTGCAAGAAGGAATTCATTCCTACCAGCTTTAGGGATAGTAGAGAGGTTGTTCCCTTAAGTGTTGATTCTTGGGCTTGAACAAGGGATCCCGCCCTCTCATTTGGCATGAGAGGGACTCGATTTTGTGATTAGATCACAAAACAATTGTTCATTAGGGGATCAGTGGAGACTTAAGGAACAAGAGGTAATTTTAAGGGTAAAACAGAGATTTGACCCAGCCGTTATTGCGAACAACCTGTGAAGGGTTAATTTACTAATCATGGTTATATCGAGTGGACATAAAATATCTACAGTGAGAGGAGTTCAATTATGGACTTTAATAGAGTGACCCATTAGTTAACGAATGGGAGTTAGATCGGTCTAATGAGTTTAGCCGATTAACCTTGGATCGTTGGAGCCCATGATCTGTAGGTCCATGAGGTCCCCCTACTAGCTCGAAAATGGATAGCTCTAGAGTAGCGTGATAAGTTAATTTGAAACGTTCAATTTAGAATCAAACGAAATTGGAGAAAATATATTTAAATATGATTTAAATATATGAAGATGAATTTGTGTAAAAATTAATTTAATATTAAATACTAAATTAATTAGAATTATTTAAATTGCTTAAATAATTATTTATTAATTTTATTAGAAAATTAATTTTTGAAATTAATTTGTAAAATTAATAAATTTTGATTCTAGAAATAAAATATTATTTTAAAATCAATTTTGGATTTTTGAAAAATGGAAAAATTACACAAACTTGAAAAAATGGGTTTTTCATCTTCAACTAGCTTACTTGGAACCCACCTTTTCCTTTGCTTTACTCCAAGCATGAGCTATATCCCATGCAGCATATCTCTTTGCATGATAGTCTGCAATATATTGAAGAGATTGGAGTGAAGAAAGGGAAGAGAACCGATTGATTTTTTGTTGAAAAATTCGGATGAAGAAGGTGTTCTTCAATGGATTTTGTTCAGTGAGTTTTCTCCATATTCCCTTTGATTTCAGGTTATTTTGAGTCCTACAACTCAATCTAGAGTACCAAGAGGATAGTAGGGAAGATCTTGTGGTGGTCTACACAAGGATTCAGAGGATTTTGCAGATGGAAATGGAGATTTCGTTGGTTTGGCCAATGTATGTTCATGAAACCCATTATACTCTGTTTTTAGCATGTTTCTTTTCAACCAAAATTAATGAATTAGAATGCTAGTGGATCCTGTTCCCTTCCGCTGCGTGCTGGTGTAGATCTAACATCTAAAGCTCAAATACCAAAACTTCGAATTCAAATCTCAAGACTAGAAATTTTAAAACATAAAATCCTAGAAACTTGAGTGGAAGCATAGAGCTTGTCCTAGTAGCTCGATCACGGATTCTGTCTGTCATTCACCAGTGTGTCTTTACCTTTTCCTGAAAAAGAAACATGAAAAAGAATGAGTACAAGATACTCAGTAAGTAACCTGACTACCGGGTCAGGCAAAGCATTTATGTCAAATAAATGCAATACGAGCGATAACATTATAATAGTTGGACCTGAAGATTTCTCTTACTTGGGCTCACTCTTTTACCTTTCCACTAGACGTCCGTCACTTTCACACACATCATTCTAGTAGTAATGTCACTTACCTTAGAATTTAGGCTCATGCTCAATCATCCTATTAATATATGTTGTAAAAAAAAGAAAAAACTAAATCATATTCATACATATAACATGCTTCAAACATATTTATCACATGTTCATATAAGTCTTAGAACCAACATAACTATCCTTAATTTTTATCGCCAGGCACGAGGGCGGTTCCAGTAGTGATTACTTACCTCAAAATTTAAATTAAAAAGGGGAAAACCCAAGCAAGCTTATCTTCTCCTTGTCAAACAAGACCTAAAATAATAAATACAAAATTAAATTAAAAAAAAAAATCTAAAATCCAAATCTCAATCTAAATAATTCATAATACTTTCTAATGCTCACCCAATAAGTGGTTTACCCGAAACCACTTCGAAACTTCAAAATCAAACCAACTCCACTAACAATCCGCCAAAATCACCCTTTTAACTTAGCTGGACAGTAACTTAAAACTTCCTAACTCGAATTTAGAAATTCAAACATAATGGCTTTATCTCAAATTAACTTGCAATTTAATGGTATTCGGGATTTTGCAAGGAAACCCACAGAGCATCAAGTACTTACTCAAAATACCAATTCCGACGAGAAATCGGTGGTTTCTTGAACAAATCCGGCGAAGACATCTTGCAACGGAGACCAGCGACATGGGATGGTGGCAGAGCACCGATGCGGATTAGCAGTTAGCTAATCCATTTACGAGCTAGTAGAGGGATCTTGCGGACCTACAGATTATGGGCTCCAACGATCCGAGATTTATTGGCTAAACTCATTAGACTTAATTAACCCCGATTTGTTAACTAATGGATCACTCTACTAAAGCCCATAGTTGAACTCCCCTCACTGTAGATATATTATGTCCACTCGATATAACCATGATTAATAAGTTAACATTTCACAAATTGTTCGTAATAATGGCTAGGTCGAATCTCTGTTTTACCCTCGAAATTACCTCTTGTTCCTCAAGTCCCACTGATCCTCTAATGAACAATTGATTTGTGATCCAATCCACAAATCGAGTCCCTCTTAGGCCAATGAGAGGGTGAGGCCTCTTGTTCAAGACCCAGAATTAACACTTAAAGAAAACAACCTCTCTACTACCCCTAAGCGTGTAGGGGTGAATTCCATCTTGCAGGGCTATGTCCCCAACTATTCATCCGGTCTTATCCCCAAAATGGGAGGCTTATTGAGCAGTGACGTTGGATGACTCTCATCGTTTGTAAATCAAAGGATAATCCCAAACAAACAGGAGTTCATAGTTAGCTCAAGATTAAGGTCAAGTTACCTAGGTCATCGCTTTGAAATAGTCAGTCTTAAATAATAAACAACGTCATAAAGTAAGAGTGACTAATTTTGTGGTCCAATCTCGCACAAAACTCATTTTCACAGGACGCCCCCACTCCTCATGTCATAACATGTACGAATTAGGATCACATCATTTGTAGCAGTTTACAACTCTTTGTAACAATTATGGAGTAGATCGCATCCAATAGTGTTACTAGAATAAGGCACCCAACCTTATTCATATACTATAAATCATTTTTACTATATACTCGAATCTGATCCACTTGTATGTCTCTATATAAAGTTCAAGTACTCATGTAATAGTCAAGGGACTTTATTGGATTTTTAATAAGCAATATATTCAGTAACAATTTATTAAATTTTTAGAATAAGTTATATTGTTTACAAACCACGAGTTTTAGGATATAAAACTCAACAATCTCCTACTTGGACTAAAACTCCAATGGTAACTTATATATCTCATATATAAGACTGAGTTTCTAAGTTTTATAGAGAAATACAATAAACTAGGGCATCCTATACCCATGGTTTATTATTGGGTATCCCATACTAAATATTTCTCCCACTTGCCATAGGTTATTAATCTGGTATTCCTAGCCTTACTAGGTAATTCTCAAAACACATTAGCCGAGAGAATCATTGTAAACATATTAGTGTACATTTTAATTAAACTATACGGGGATGCATCTTATTCTCAATAATGACCAGGAAGCACACTTTTCTCCCACTGTATTGAGGCACTCTCAACTCTTTGATTTAAGACGCGTCTGACTTGTCTTAACAACTCTTGTTAACAGTTAGATCTATAAATCTTTTAAACTTACTATACTTTGATCTTAGCTATTTAAATATCAGAATATTTGCAAATGACTTTTAACAATTTGATTCTTAACAGAAGTTGCTATAAGATAGAACAAACATATTATTTTTTTATAATGAACATTTCATTTACACCAAAAAAAATATATACATTATGTTCTTTACATGATAACAAAAGTAGGTAATATTATCATTAAGCTACAACATGTCCCATTGGTCAAGCTAAGTAAACGGTCCTCAGGAACTAAGTTGCCTATTTAGCTTTCTCTACTCTCTTCTCGGTAAGATACTGACTGTAATTTCTCTTCCAATGCCCTATTTCATTGTTGTGGAAATATTTCCCTTTGTCTGCAGCATTTTTCTTGCTTTTCTTGCCAGTAGGTTTCTTTTTCCCTTTTCCTTTGTCTTTCTTTGCAGGAATTCTCTTACTCTATTAAGAGGAGACAACATCAGGTTTGGAGAACATTCCTCTCTTCTCAACAGCAGCAACATTTACTTCTGATTCCAGACCCTTTGTTCTCAACATAGTCTAGAAAGCCTGCAGCTCATTCAACAAAGTAGTCAAGTTGTATTCAATTTTATTCATCAATGCATTCATACAGAATTGCAAAAAACTCTTTGGAAGAGATTCTAGAATAAAACCAACTTGACTTCTCTCGTCCATAATAGCGTCGTTTACTTCTGCCACATTAAAGTGGACCATCATGTCCAGGACATGTTCACGAACAGAGGTCCCCTCTTTCATGCGATTGTTATAAACCTATTTGATAACATCATGCCTTAGGGTGAAGGATGTCCAAACAACACTCGCAGAGATTCCATAATCTCTTTGGCAGTACTTACATCCTCATGTTTTTTTGCCCAAAACATCAGATAAGCTAGCGGGAATATAAGCATGGGCTTTATGATTCGTCCCGATCCATCTATCAAATGCTTCTTGTATAGTTTGGGTTGTATTAAATCTTGGAACGGGAGGACATTCCTCTATTAAGACAAACTGTAATCGTGTTCAAATTTGATTTCCATGTCACATAGTTATCCTCGATCAGTTTGTCCGATGCCAACAATTTTATTATTGAACTCGTCATTATGAAATTATAAAAAAATTCTTTAAGTGAATTTCTTTTAAATCCAATCAAGTCTTAGCAAAGTTAAAATAATGTACCCATAACCATTATTTATTTGCAACGATACGTTAGTGATTTGAACAATTACCGAGGGATAGTCAAGAATTCCTTCATAGAAGCAAGACAATTCTTGACCAAATACTATTTCCAGAATAACTCATAGATATTCCGATAGTCATTTAGTTATCATTTTCGGTCAGGATCTTTACTAACACTTAGTAATTATTCTAATTGTAGACCTGCCATTTTCCGAACTTATAGAACGGTATGAATATGCTTCTGAAGTAGAAGACAATAACCAAGATGAAACTATACGACCGTATTCATTTTACTGAAGCCTGGGTTGTTCTGAATCCTATGTTACAACCATCTGAGGGGATCACCACGGTTAGCAACTAGCTAGTGCCACCTAAAAATGACAATAGACGAAACATAGGAATCTCACGGTTCAAACTAATTGAGGAGACCATAGGACAATGTTGACACATTTCCTTCACCCACTTAGAGCCCTCAATATTCTTGGAGTGAGAATCCAAAGTGTGGGCTTTGTTCAGATTTGGTAGAGGGAAGAGGAAGAGAGACCGTACACAACGATTAAGCAAGTGGGAGATGAGGTCATCTATCGCATAGACAAGATGCTTGATCGTTTAGGTGAAGTTTACGATCGTGTAGGAAAAGTAAGCGATCGTCTAAACGATCGTGTAGGAAAAGGTAAGCAATCGTTGGTGATGAAAAATTAGCCGTCAAAGACTTGATGACTAAAATTATGTGGGACGCAATATGCGATGCATGTCTTAAGCTATGCGTTGATTCTCATGCGTCGGTGGTTATGCGTTGGAATGAAACGATATGTTAACGAATGTATGCGATGACCATGCGTTCCCATCACAAGTTTTCTTGTGCTCGCACCAAGTATAACGTGAACGCAAGTTTCTCGGGTGATCCGAGGTCAAACTTAGAGACTTGAAACTAAATGCTATGTGGTAATGTGTTTGCGGTGGTTGAATAAAAGAATGGTGGGGGTATAAGCTATAAACTACTTCTATTTCTAACTAACAGACAACACAATGAGAAGTATGAATGAGAGGTAGAGACACGACAACTGTTGACGTGGTAAATGGATGGAAATAGATAAAATGTGAGGATGTCTTCATCGCAACCCTTAAGATTGACCGCAAGGGCAACCTCAGCCAACGCAAGCTATACGATCATGCTACACACACTTGAGCCTAATTCTAGGACGCATGCGATGTATATGCGAAATGTCGGGATGACCGCATACCACCGTATCCTACTTCTTGGACGCATGCAATATCCTCTCCGTAGGGTGCATACTGATAACGGGTAGAAATGCACGTTATTATAGTGCTAAGTTCTTAAACAATGCTGGCTTGCATTGATAAAATATGTTAGATTGCGTCCAAAAAGTATTAAGTTCATAACATTATGGTTGCATGCGTTCATCACATAGAAATAGTTAACTTTTGTGTTTTTATGTAGAATATACATTGACGCAAGGCGAAAAGCGTGATCACAAGAAATCAACGAACGAGCTCAGCATTACCACAAGGCTTTGCGGTGATTTGTGTTCGCATAGATCTGCTAAAAAAGGATTGCCGTATAGAGCCGGCGCAACCTGATGGGCGCATTTGGGTGAAAGGCACAATTAATCATGATGGGATAGAAAGCTGGTGAAGGTCGAATCCGAATTAAGTTGACAAGCCGCTAACGATAACAAGTACATTCAACTTTTCGGTGACAAATATTCGGCGCATCAGTCAGAGAATTAAACCAGCCCATCTGTGCAATCATAAGAGAGAAGCCGCCCTTCACCTCGAAGCTCTATAAATATCAAAGGCAACCTTCAAAAAAGAAGATCGGATACTTAGAAAAATTTCTCCATAGTTTAGCCTTGTCCATAGTTTTCCTTTTTATTTTAAGGCGAAGAAAGAGAAGAGTGGAGACGCCGAAAGATCGCTCAGGACAACTGGAGAGAGAACCTGGAGGCATAGAAAGTAGAGAGCGGGCCGACTCTCGCAAGAGCGAGATTATCTTTTGAACACGAGTAGAAAAGATAGTGTAAAAGCCTGGGAAGCAAGAGATTTCTTCCAGGCTCTTTATTCTCTTCTTGCATTGTTATTTTGTACTTCAACTTTATATTTATACAATGGAAGTTCTTATTCTACATATGTTCACTCCCTTAGAACGCATGAGTAGCTAAACTTATCAAATGGATTGAGAAGAACTAAGCTAACATGACCTAGGATCTTCATCGCATGCGATTATCTTGTTTTATGCTGTACCCAACACCCCTTTAGAGCTACTCGAGAGAGAGTCTAAAGAAAGAACCTACGACTTGAGAGAGCTAGGTTAGAATCTAGACTCGAAAGAGCAAGATTAGAACTGCATATACAAGAGATAGGGACTTAGAGATAAGCTCTGTTTGTCAACCTGCATCGCATGCACCCTAGAGATAGGTATGATATTTTGTGGTCGCCTTATTTGTGTGTGTGTCATTTTGTCATCGCATAAATAAGAATAGAGGCTTATGTGTAGGTCTTATAGACTTATCGCATATATCGCATGCATTCTAGCATTAGAAGCCGTAGCATTCGCATCGAGAGATGGTTTACTATTGTATGTGTGTTGCATGATCGCATAGCATGAACGCATCCTAGGAAGTGTTAGCCGAAACCCTTCTCAACCTGTTCACCGCATACTCATCGCATCTTCCGTTTATCAACTCTTTTTGAACTCTGCCGCATTTGTTTATTTTTATTACCACAAACAACATTCCCAACAACTGCTTGATTTATTTGGTTACCGCAAATTCTTCTGAGAAAATACTACCGCATATTGTTTTCCCAAGTCCCTGAGTAAAACCCTGGACTTACTAGGAAACTCGGTGGGGTTTATACTTGGATTCCATTGAGAAAACTTGAGTGTTCAATGCATTTCCACCATTGCATTTCATCCATAATTCCACATCATAAAATAATGCATCAAGTTTTTGGCGCCGTTGCCGGGGACTTCGACAAATCAGTGTGCTAATGGTGATTTTTCTGATTCTTTGCAGCTCTCAATCTCTAGTGAACTACGACCCGAAGATTGAGAGAATAACTCGATGCAGACTGAGAGACAACCACCAACAACAAGATAGAACCCCAAGAATGGCGGAACAACCGGAAGCAAAGGTCGCAAACGTGAACAATATAATGGCCAACCCCATCCTTCTGGCGAATGACCGCAATAGACCCATTCGGGACTATGCGTCGCCCATCCTCTGCGATTTCTCTCCAGGAATCACGAGGCCAGCGTTGAATGGATCGAGGTTTGAAATGAAGTCGGTAATGTTGCAGATGATCCAGGCTGCTGGGTAGTTTGGAAGAAGGCGTGGCGAAGACTTGTATGCTCACCTCCGGAGCTTCATAGAAATATACAACACTTTTGTGTTCTCGAACATCTTTACCGAAAAAGTTCGACTAACTTTGTTTCCATTTTCTCTGTATGATCAGGCAAGAAAATGGGCATATTCCCCCGAGCTAGGAGAGATTACTTCGTGGGAACAGGTGGTGGAAAAGTTTATGAAGAAGTATTTCCCACCAACTAAGAATGCTAGGAGAAGGAAATTAATAACAAATTTTGAACAAGAAAATGACAAATCGCTCAGCGATGCCTGGGCAAGGTTCAAGTAGCTGCTAAGAGACTGTCCATATAATGGCTTACCAGACTGCCTGCAGATAGAGATCTTTTATCAAGGACTGAATCCCTCTTTGCAGATCGCTGCCAATGAGGCAGTCGCTGGTCGTTTCCTAGAAAAAACATATGTGGAGGCCAAGAGTATACTTGATCGCATTTCCAAAAATCACGAGGATTGGCGGGAAAACGATCAGAGATTAAGAATTAAAGACAATGACGCAAACAACGGGGCCATCGCATCCCTGCAAAACCAGATGACTGCGATGATGAGTTTGACTCAACGCATCGCAATTAATAACACAAGAGCGAAGAAAGGGCAGGTCAACATAATTGCCCAAACGACCGCAAGTTGTGTCATTTGCGGAGACCTGCAGTCATTGTGCTTTATAAAGAACAATCCCTATTCCGATACATATAACCCCAGGTGGAGAAACCTCCCAAATTTTGTGTGGAAAAATCAACAAAAAAAACTTCCAACTAGTGGCGCAAAAAGGAGGGACACCCGGATTTTTTCTGCAAAACAGCAGTCCAATGCATAACCAAGCTAGCAGCTCGCAAAAACCGCAATCTTCGTCCTTAGAGAGCTTGTTGAAGTAGTACATTGAGAAAAACGAATCAGTGCTTCAGAATCAAGCAACATCCATTAGAAATCTCGAAATTCAACTGGGACAAATTGCGGGAAATATGAAAAATAGACCGCAAGAAGCATTGCCGAGCTCAACTGAGCTTCCTCGCAACGCTGGGGGTACTAGGAAGGAACAATGCTCAGCAGTCTCCGTGCTAAGTGACAAAATGACTGCGGAAGTAGGGGAGGAGCCCATCGCAACCAACTTGAATGCGGTGACAACCGAGGACCCGTTGACCTATAGTTCGGAAAAGCCCGAGAAAATGAACCCCAAAGTTGCGTCCATCCTCAAACCTTCAGAATGTGAGACAGAAGAAGTCTAGCTACCACTAACTCTGTAAAGATTGATAGAAAAATAAAATGATGAAGACAAGATCACAACAGAGGCAATAATGCAAAATGTTATGATCCCACCAAAAATGTGCGACCCAGGAATCTTCACGATACCATGCTCCATTGGAAGGGTCTACAGTGGCCAAGCGTTATGTGATCTTGGGGTGTGTATAAACATCATGCCGCTATGAATCTTCAAACAATTGAATGTTGGCATACTCGCGACCACGACAGAGACTCTCCTGCTTGCGGATAGATCCCGAATACATCCTGAAGGAGAGTTGAAAAATGCCGCAATCTCAATTGATAAATTCATCTTGCCGGCAGACTTCCTCATTTTGGATTATAAAGCAAACGAAGACGCGCCCATCATATTGGGACGACCATTCCTTTTGACCAGTTGTTCTCAAATTGATCTGCGCAAGGGGGAGATTGTAATGAACATTCATGGGGAAAAGCTCTGGATTAAGGCAGTCAAGATGCCGGGAGATAGAGTAAAGAGGGAAAAGCCACCGTGGGCGTGAAAAGACCAGCTTGGAATAAGCAGTCCCTGAGTTACTTTATGACTCAACCTCATCAGGGACGCAAACCTTTTGAATATCCTTTTTCTACATCAATACTTTATGAACTTTCATCATCTTAATTTTGTCTATTATCGCATATCTACTTTTTTTACTATTCATTAAAAAAAAATGCGATCATGCTGAACGATTGCGATAAAAGATTTTATTTAAAATAATTTAACCTTCCCACTGTTTTTCTTACAACGATCGAGGTGAACAATTGCGAAGGCGTTACGTGGAAAAGCAACTTATCTTATTCTGTCACCGCAATCTAAAGATAGGAGATCGCTGCAAAGCAGGATGCGTCAACAAACAATGCGAGTGACAGCGCAAATTTGGGGGTTATATTCTTCCTTAACTTTATTCCAAATTCTGCACTATCACATCGCATTTTAATTTTGAAAGTTTTATCACCGCATCCTCTTTGATTATCGCAATCATTTAACATTGATAAATTTAGTAAGTCACCGCATGCTATCTCTTTGCCAATTATGATTTCAATGATGAAACACATGCTTCTATTTTTTCATATATACTAGAATCAACTTAATCTTACAAAAGTCACCTCACGAAATATTTCTAGAAGTTAGGGGTCTGCTAGCTTTCTTTCAAACTCGCTTTAAGTAGCTTCTTAAGAATATCGCATGACTTCTTTCAATCTTTTGGCAATGGGGACATTTCTGCATTTTAAATTTGGGGGTGAGGTATTTATTTTTCGACCTTGCTATTTTTAGCTTTACAAAAAAAAAAAAAAATTATGAGAATAACAACTCCACTGTTAACGCAATGGGAAAGCCCATGTTGATAAGAGTTAAGTTATGAAGGGCATTTACCCATAGTTAGATGTCCGTATGACACACGTGAGGGTAAGCCAAAACGAAAGTAAGTCGCCAGGATCAATGCATAAATAAATGACCGCAACTCTGCTTCCAAGTAGATATGAGTTTAGTCTGAGAAAGAGCACATTACTCGTAGTTGGATGTCCGTATGACACACGTGGGGGCAAGCCAACATGAAGGCAAGACACTTGGATCAATGCAAGGTCAGAAAAATAATAATGTCAAGAAATATGCAAGGATAAAAATCATTTGACACCCCAGTGGAAAAGTTTTCTTTTTGAAATAAATCATGCAATGTCCCGAATTTAGTAAAGTCCTTTTGAAGGTAAAGTTTGCAGACCCTAGGTCTTAGAAATATTTTAAGAGGAGACTTGAATAAGACTTAAGGAAATTTTGGTGTATAGGATTTGAATGAAGTATCCTTTAGAAATCTAGGAGAAGAGAATTGCGGTCGACTTTCTAAAGGAAATCTTTAGCTTATGCTTGAGGATAAACGTTGTTTAAATTTGGGGGTGTGATAACGAGTAGAAATGCATGTTATTATAGTGCTAAGTTCTTAAACAATGCTGGCTTGCGTTGATAAAACATGTTAGATTGCGTCCAAAAAGCATTAAGTTCATAACATTGCGGTCGCATGCGTTCATCGCATAGAAACAGTGAACTTTGTATTTTTATGCAGAATATGTGTTGATGCAAGGCAAAAAGCGCGATCACAAGAAATCAACGGACGAGCGCAGCATTAACGCAAAGCTTTGCGGTGATTTGTGTTCGCATACATCTGCTCAAGAAGGATTGCCGCATAGAGCCGGCGCAACCTGGTGGGCACATCTGGGTGAAAGACATAATTAATATCTTTTGAAAAACTCGAGAGAGAACCCGTAGGTGTAGAAAGCAGAGAGTGGGCCGACTCTCGCAAGAGCGAGATTATCTTTTGAGCACGAGTAGAAAAGACAGTGTAAAAGCCTGGGAAGCAAGAGATTACTACCAGGCTCTTTATTCTCTTCTTGCATTGTTATTTTGTACTTCAACTTTATATTTATACAATGGAAGTTCTTATTCTACATCTGTTCACTCTCTTAGCACACATGAGTAGCTAAACTTATCGAATGGGTTGAGAAGAACTAAGCTAACATGACCTAGGATCTTCATTGCATGCGATTATCTTGTTTTATGCTGTGCCCAACATCTCTTGCGTTGAACGTATGCGTTCGCATTTGCAATGGAGAAGTTCTCCGCATGCGGTCATCTATGCGATAGCTCAGCTTCTGCGCCTGCGTCCGATTCCTGTGTTAGCTACAAAAATAGACAATTGAACACATAATAACGCATAATAATGGGTTAGCTGAGATTCTTCATGCTGAACGAGGCAAACTCATTTTCCTATGAATTCCTAACATAATTGCCGCATATTATGCTTAACATCCCTCATAATTCTAAATAAAATGCCTAAGATGACGTGCATTTCTGCATGTCATCAATCGTATAAATAATCGTGTAGGAAAAGGATGAGTGATCGTCCAAACGATCGCGTAGGAAAAACTAAGCAGTCGTCTATACGATCGTTTAGTAAATATCGGGAGCTAAACGATCGCTTAGAAAAAAGTAAACGATTGTTTAGTTAATAGCGTGCGACGATGTAATCGGTAAGCGATCGGTTAACAATATCGTATATGTAAGCGATCGTGCAGTCACTATCGTATAGACACTGATTTTCTAAATGATGACACTATCTTTAACACAATGTTCGCACCCCCATGCTCAACACACTGTCGGCTATTTATAATGCACTCATCCGTTATTTAGAACATGAGAGACATCGTCCCATTTTCTTTATAACCGTTCAATGAATGCGTTCTTATCATATTCATAACATATAAATTAATATCATATATTAATTATAATATTTTCCTCTACTAGATATAAATCATATTTATATCCAATTTCTTCCAAATTAATGTATCTCATACATAAAGTTAATTATATCATATTTAATTAACTCATTCAATTATATCATATATAATCGAACTTCCTCTTGTCAATTTGAACATTTCAAACTGACCCAAAAACTGACTCTCAACTTGTATCTAAGCTACCAAGGGGACCTTATGGACCTATGGCTCGAAGCTCCAACGGTACGTGAATAGCTTACTAAACTCTTTAGTCACGATATCCACCATCCGTTAACTGCCAGACATTCCACTAAAGAGTGATAGTTGAACTCTTCTTGTCATAGATATATTTCTATGTCCATTGGATATAATCAATCATCAGTACGATGACCCTTCACAGATGCTCGTAATTACAGCAGGCCAATTTACCATTTTGCCTATGTAATTACATCTTCCTCCTTAAGTACCACTGATCTCTCTAATAAACAATACAATATAGTCTTACTATGTGTGAACATCTCTCGAGCCATGAAAAGGTGCATAGCGCCACATCGTTCAGGCCCCGGGATCAGCCCTTAAGAGAGCAATCTATCTACTTACCGCTACTTTGGGGAAGGAGTGAACTCCATCTTGTGAAGCTGAGTTCCCAGCTCCTAAATCAGACGAATCCCCAAAATAGTAGGTTTGAGTCGGTGTTCTAGCCACAAGCACCCATACAAATCAAAGGACTGCCCTCAATGGCAAGAGTTTCCAACTCACTCAAGATTGAAGTCATGTTACCTATGGTCATCCTAGTGAAGTGAAGTCTCAGTCATGAAAGGTGTTATATGACAAGACATTAACACTTCGAGGTCAAGTCTTATACACACTCTTTATGTAGGACGCCCCTGCTCGCATGTCCATTACATGAATGATCAAGATTAGACCATCTGTGACAAGTCACAACATTTGTAACAATTCCACAAAGCGGGTCGCGTCCATAGTGTTACCAGGATAAGGTTTCTTTCCTATATTTATATACTACAGACTATTTTTATTGTCACTTAAGACATGATCCACTTGTATGTCACTACATACATACTTAAGTTACATAAAGAAAACCAGGGATATTAAGTTTATTGGTTTGTGGTAAAATAAAAACATCTAAAAGTGTAGAGTCAAGTAGTGAAGTAAATATCATTTATGTTATACATCACAAGTGTTCGTACAAAGTTGTTTACAAACTACAGAACACGAGACTTTAGGGCACAAACCCCAACAATCTCCCACTTATCCTAAAGCGAAGTGGGGAGGTACAAAATAATAAATTAGGGCATAAAAACCCAGTGCAACAAAATCTCCCACTTGCCCTAGTTCAGTCGCAGGCGGTCCCGTAGACCCATGCTCTGAAGGTGACCCTTAAACACGGCAATCGTGAGAGCCTTCGTAAACGGATCAACAACGTTTTTCTCTAAGGAGATCTTCGTGATGATCACATCTCCTCGATGCACTATCTCGCGGATCAGATGATACTTCCGCTTTATGTGTTTGCCGTGCCTATGACTCTTGGGCTCCTTGGAGTTCGCCATAGCACCACTATTGTCACAATAGAGGGTGATGGGCCTAGACATATCTGGAATAACTTCCAGCTCTGTCAAGAACTTTCTGAGCCAGACGATCTCTTTAGCAGCTTCACAAGCCATTACATACTCGACCTCCATCGTGGAGTCAACAATGCACCCCTACTTAGTGCTTCGCCACACTACAACTCCTTCATTAAGAGTAAATAGCTGGCTTAAGAATAGACCAAAAGATTGACATTTTTTGTGTGACCGCTTCGAGAGTGAAGAATTTTTGGTTATAATAATTGAAGGTGTGTATCATTTACTTAATTTACTATTATGGAATATCTTTTTAATTTTTTTGTTTGAATGTAAGAAATTTTGGAGATGAACAAGAAGAATAGAGATAAATTACCGTTCGACCACGTAGGCAATCGAGGTTATTCCTTCAAATTCAATATGGGCTGTAGGAAAAACAAGGTTGAGAAGTAGGACATGTTGACCTATTTAAAGAAACACACTCTAAAGGTGGCAAGTTTATGAATCAAGCAGCTGAGGATGCATATGTAATCAATTTTGTTTTATCTTCATTTTGTTTTTCATTTGTAAGTTCAGTCATTCGTATTTACACACTCAACTAATATGTGTAGAATCAATTGTTAGAATTACAATCCAACCCCACCCCAGAAGGTTCCCAACTACTAACATGGGATGAAATTTATGAGACAGTTTTGAATAGACGATCTTCATTTGTAATCAATTTATAAGTTTATGAATCAAGCAGCTGAGGATGCATATGTAATCAATTTTGTTTTATCTTCATTTTGTTTTTCATTTGTAAGTTCAGTCATTCGTATTTACACACTCAACTAATATGTGTAGAATCAAATGTTAGAATTACAATCCAACCCCACCCCAGAAGGTTCCCAACTACTAACATGGGATGAAATTTATGAGACAGTTTTGAATAGACGATCTGGTCATGTAAAAGGCCTATGTTTGGGCCCTAAACCTAAGTCAAGAAAGGGTAATTGCTCATCGAGTTCGTCATATACTCAAGGAGTGGAAAGTAGGGAGGTGAGGGAATTGAAAGCCAATTTCAAACAATCAATCGAGGATTAAGGAACTTGAAGATGTTAAAAAACAAATGCGAGAGGATCATGCAAGACAAATAGAAGAAATGAAAAAAAAAAAAAAAAAGATTAAAGATATGATACGATCATAGAGAGAAGGGCCATCAAATTAGGTATGCTTACTTCATTATCTAGTTGGCTAATATGTTGCTATCTTGTAGTTATGGTAGAAAAGTAGTTATGTCTTACTAGTAGCTTTATGATAATTAATTGTTGGCTATCCTGCAATTATGCTAGCCAAACAACTAGGTTTTAATGTGTGTGTTTTTTTTTTTTAGTTACACTACTACAAAATCTACATTACTTGACACTTGTAGTTTTTAATTACTTTGACGTTTTTATGGAAAAAAATCAAGTAATATGATTTTAGACAAAAAAATATCAAGTAAAAGGGTTAAAAAAAGCGAAGATTGACGGAATATTTCAGATATTTTCACGCGAACCTTTACTTGACACGATTTTCGGGTCAAGTAATATAAGGTCTTACTTGACATGTTTCACGTGTCAAGTATAAGAAGCTCTTACTTGACATTTTTTTCGTGTCTAGAAAGATTGTGCAATGTTTTGTAAGTAATCATATAGCATTTGGTAGGCGATCGTATAACATTTGGTAGGTGATCGTATAGAAATTGGTAACCGATCGTGTAATGTTTTGAAAGCGATCGTGTAGTTTTGGGTAAGCGATCGCAGGGTGTTTGTGGGTGATCGTCTAGTGTTACTCAGCAATCGTGTAAAGAGCTCAGTGTTCGTGTAGCATTTGGTAGGTGATCGTATAGTATTTGCTAGGCGATCGTATAGAAACTGGTAAGCGATCGTGTAATATTTTGTAAGCGATCGTGTAGTTCCGGGTAAGCGATCGCGGGGTGTTTGTGGGTGATCGTCTATTGTTACTCAGCGATCGTGTAAAGACTTTAAGCAATCGAAAATCTACGTTACTTAACAGTTATACTTTTTCATGTCAAGTAAAGTATAAAAAGTATATTTTTTTAATCTTTATTTTTTGTTTCCCTCCCTCTCCCATTTTC
The DNA here is from genome assembly GCF_027475165.1 of Benincasa hispida. Taxonomy (NCBI): domain Eukaryota; kingdom Viridiplantae; phylum Streptophyta; class Magnoliopsida; order Cucurbitales; family Cucurbitaceae; genus Benincasa; species Benincasa hispida. The sequence goes on from NC_143480.1 coordinate 32,311,863, forward strand.
ATTTCCCTCTCAAATTAAAAACTCTCTCTCCTTGTTGTGCGGTGAAACTTCACTGCAAAATAATGATATGATATGTCTTAATCATGCTACCAGATAATATATGTGATGCTACAAATTTCACTATATAATGCCAATCAATGCATTCATGTAGTTTATGCGTGTCAAAGTTTTCTTGCGATGAAACCAAGTATAATTCCACCGCAAGTTTCTAAAAATGATCCGAGGTCGAACAAGAGGATTTGCGATGCTAATGCGACAATGATGTGATATATGCGACCGTAATCAAATTAAGATTGTGAGATGCTGAAGAGTAAAATGCAATGATAAATGAATAAATAGGTAAACAAATCTAAATTTGTGCAAAGTGTGTGTGAGAGAATGCGATGACAAGTCTTTTGGATCGAATCAGAGTGAGAACGGGTTTGGGGAAAAGAACATCGTAAGTTTGTCAATCTTGTTGAGGACGCAATTAAGGTTCCGACTTCCCTTGGCTTACACCTCTCGGTGATCCCCTGTGTCACTATATCTCTATGATGATCAGGGATGAACGTTTGTGAACGCAAGGTTGTTTCCATCTCTAGAAATACTTCTTGCTTTAGCTAGTGCATTCTATCAACCTTCTTTCAAGAGGTTGATTAGCATCTTCACTTCTACTCTCGCAGGTGAAGATGCCATTGAACATGCGTTAATTAGACTTAGTTAACTTCTTCAACATGGATTGACTTACTCACTCAATCCTTCCCCCACACCCTAGAGGTTTAGTTACTCATGGTGAGAGAAATGGAAGATGAATGCGTTATAGTGAATAGAGAAATGAAGATGAACATGATAATGATATTATCTGGTAAAGATAAAGTGTTTGTTATAGAGATATGAATGAAAGACAGGAAATGAACAACAATCGATGAACGGAAAGTAAGAACAGTTGAGATCAGCATGTCAATGTCTTGCCACAGATCCCGATCGGAGCTATTTACTTGTCGGCATGATGGAGGAATGAGGTGGAGAACTTCCTTCTCAGGAGAGTTCTCGAGGGAAGAATGTCCCTTGCACAAAACTTCTTTTCGTCTCTTTTTCCATGTGTTTTCTTTCCCCCCTTTGTGCTGAGTGTTTATGTTGCTATTTATAGACCTTAGCACCTCTTGCATCAGTGGTCCCACTCTAAAAAGTTACTTTTTTCTGTTGCGGCTTGGTGGGAATGTCTGCTCTGCTCCACATTCAATTTGTCAGGTCGTACATCAGAAAAGTTGTACAATTTCAGAAATCCCCGAGAATGCGTTGCTCTTTTTGTCCACGAGCAATCATCACATGCGGTGATACCTGTTACCTGCAAAAAAAATATTTGGACATCCTTTTTTTCATCACAATGCGGTCAGCGGGTGTGTTTCTGATACTTTTACAATCTTTGTGTTTCTAAGCCAATTTTAATATGTTTGACGCAACTTTTCCTTCCTATTGCTGCATATTCTAAGTAAGATGGTATAAATAACTTGTATTTCTATCAGTTATCACTCGTCCTTCACCATCTCACTCACGACCTTCCCCTTCCCCCCAATTTTTTTCTTCTTCCGTGCACCCAAGAGCTCTAGCCGTCGTCAGCCTTCATTCTCCCCTCGCCTCTGTTCGCGCCGCTGTTATTGAGTTTTTCATTCCGTCGTCTGCTCAGCTGCGCTAGCCCTCTCCCTCGTCGTCTGATCAGCTCCCTCGCTGTTTGCTCAGCCATGCCAGCCGACCAGTTGTGCACATCGTTCGCGAGTCTTTAGCCCCACCCAGATTTGTAGTCGAATGCCCCCACCAATTTCGTCGCTTCTGCCCCGTCTAGATATGTAGACGAACGCCCCTAAATCTATAGCCGAACGTCCCCAATCCTTGTTTTTGGGTAAGATTTGGTAATTTTGTAGGTTTTTATGCATAATCTTGATTATTGTTTGATTTTGGGTTAGTTCTGATAAAAACCCATTATGTTTGGATCATAGATTCAGGTTGTAGCGGAGTTTGAAGATTGGAAGCTTGTTGTGCGGGGTTGCAAGGTTTTGACTTTAGCAAATTTTGGTAACTTTTAGTAACTTGTTATTCAACTTTGGTTTGATGTATATTCAGACTGGACAAATAAATCAGTGTATAAGTGTTTTTGTTCCTCTTTTGTTTTCTTTTCAGAAAAGTTGGTCAAGGCTCAAGTGAAGCATCGATTTGAGTAAACACTTTAGGTAAGTGTTTTGGATGTATTTGAATGAATTTGTGATTTGGGTTTTAATGTAGCATCTTCTGTAATGATTTGCTTGTTTGAATGTTTAATGATGAGATTGATTTTATATTGTTGGAAGGAGTTGAGTTGTTGTCCAATAGGTTTGAGATTGATCTTGGCAAGGTTTTGATAAGTTTGGAGGTTAGTATTAATAGTTCTTTGTTACCCATTGAAGTATTGGTCTAATAATTGAGTTATTTTCAATTTTTGATGTTCAATTCAAAGATTTCAAGGGATTGGAGCCACTGTCCAACAAAGTTAACGATGTTTGGACGTTTTGATAGGTATTAAGGTCTTAAAACTCTTTTGGATTTGTTACATAGTTGCTGGAATTTGCGTTTTGTAACCATTATTATTGAAATTTTCGTAGGTTGGATTATTTTGTTGTAGTTTTGAAGTGGCATTCAAATCAAGCCACACTTTGGATAATCTATTTGAAGTTAATTGGTTATTTTGGTGAATGAAATTTTGAAGAAATTTTTTATTGCTTGTAGATAAGATTGGGCTTCCAATATTCTCTATTTTTTGTGAAAGTTGGGAGAAAGGTATCTGCATTCTTCTATTTTAAATTTTAGCATGTGCTTGACTTTTTGTCATTGTTGTATCTTAATACTTATTTATATATTTTGAAATTTGATGTTATCACCCTTTATTCTATTTTGCAGGTTGATTTTCTTAAACATGGCTTGCCTGACCCTTAGTTCTCGATCTTTAGACTTCAAAGCTCAATGTATAGATTAAATAATGTACTTTGTTGAGAGGTTATTTATTAAACAATTTGTCACTTTTGTGTTTGTTGAAAGTTGAGTTTTGTATACAAAAGCAATAGTTGAAATTTTATTTTGTGCATGAAAGAGAAATATTGTTGTAATTTGTGACGAGTGTTCCCATGAAAGGTCATAGTTGAACATATGGATTTTTAGTGAATATATTGAGTTGATAGATTTTAAATGTATAATGTTTATTTAATTAATGTAATTTTATTATTGGAATACAAGGCAGAAAATGAGAATATCAATTGGGGCATTTAATTTGAAAACAAGAAGACATATACTTGACACATAAAAAATGTCAAAGAGTTATCATATATGATACATAATCAATGTCAAGAATCAATAAACTTGACATACCATCAATGTCAAGTGTATTATCTTTCTTGACACGAAAATTGTATCAAGAAACATTTTACTTGACGTTTTTTCGGAGTCAAATTATCACACTATACTTGACATTCAAATAGTTGACGCTTTTATAAGTGTCAAGTATACCCTTTACTTGACATTGGAAAAACGTCAAGTAATCCAATTTCTATAGTAGTGTTATAGTGTGTTTGTGGATGTTTATGAAATTTGAATGTTATGAAGGAATATATCAGCAACAACAGAAGCAACAAGGATCATTTAAGCACTCTAATTCATTAATGTTGGCAAAATATAAAGCATGCTCTTGCAGAAAACAAGTGAGTTTCATGACATACCTTTGTAGAACCTCTTCAAAGCTCAATCTCCAACTGCAATCTTCTCTAAATCTTGTTGCAGACCACCTCAAGATCTTCCACACTATTCTCTTGGTGCTCTATATTGTGTTATGGGACTCAAAACAAGCTTGAATAAAGGGATGAAGGAAAATTGCTCACATCAGCAATCTTATTGAAGAACACTTTCTTCAGCACGAATTTTCTCTAAAATTCTCTCTTGATTGCATGCCCAAAATTCACTCCAAACTCTTCAATATATTGCAGATCATCATGCAAGGAAGAGTGTTGCATGAGTTGCAGCTCATGCTTAGAGTAAATGAAGAAGTGCAAAGGGAAAGTGTGTGAGCATAAAGAATATGGATAATGGAAAACTCTATTTTTCCATTTGTGTATTGTTTTTCTAATTTTTCAATTTTATTAAAAATCAAAACTTGATTTTTAAATCCATTTTGATTTTAAAAATAAAATTAATTTCATAAATTAATTTTTAAATAAAACTTAACTAAGTTAATATCAAATATTAAATTAATTTTTACACACATCCATCTTTATATATATTTAAATATAAATTCTCCTCTTTCGTTAATTCTCAAATTAAACATGTAATTATATCTCATATAATTACTAATTCTCTTAATTCTAATTTGAACGTTTCAAATTAACTTATCACGCTATTCTAGAGCTAGTTCGTTGCGAGCTAGTAGAGGGACCTCGCGGACCTATAGATCATAGGCTTTAACGATCCGAGATTAATTGGCTAAACTCATTAGACCAGATTAATCCCCATTCATTAACTAATGGGTCACTCCACTAAAGCCCATAGTTGCACTCCCCTCACTGTAGATATATATTATCTCCAGATGATTTAACCATAATCAGCAACCCTTCACAGGTTGTTCGTAATAACGGCTGGATCAAATATCTGTTTTACCCTCGAGATTACGTCTTATTCCTCAAGTTCGTACTAATCCTCTAATGAACTACTGGTTTATGATCCAATCACTAAATCAAACTCTCTTAACCTAGTGAGAGGGTGGGACCCCTTGTTCAAGACCTAGATTCAATACTTAAGAGAACAACCTTTCTCTTATTCTTAAATCGGGTAAGTGTGAACTCCATCTTGCATCCTATGTCCCCACCTATCTATTAGGTCTTACCCCTGAAATAGAAGTCTTATTGAGTCGGCACTGTTGAGCCAACCCTCACTTATGTAAATCTAAGGAAAATCCTCAATAAACAGGAATTCATAGTTAGCTCAGGATTAAGATCGAGTTGTCTAGGTCATCTAGGTGAAATAGTCAATCATATACAGTAAACAACGTTATAAAGTAAGAGTAACTTATTTCTTGGTCTGATTTTATGCAAACTCATTGTATAGAACGCCCCCACTTCTCATGTCATAACATGTACGAATTAGGATCACATCGTATGTAACACTTTACAACTCTTTGTAACAATTACAGAGTAGGCCGCATCCAATGGTGTTACTAGAATAAGCTACACAACCTTATTCATGTACCGTAGATCATTTTGACTATTTACTCGAACCTGATCCACTCTTATGTCTCCATATAAAGTTCAAGTACTCATGCCATAGTCATGGATCTTAGTTTATTGGAATTAGACTTTCATACAATTTATGAAATCAATAATAAGTTTATTGATTATAGAAAATGTTTATCATTTTACAAACTACGAGTTTTAGGACATAAAACCCAACAACGTGGAGTGGGTTGAGATTGGTTATACTTGTTTTGGAGTTCAACTTGGAATTTTTTGTTTGTTTGTGGAAGTTTATGAATTTTCAATGCTGTGTGCGATGTGTGGGATGGGTTGGGATGAGTTGGGATGAGTTGGGATGAGTTGTGTGGAATTTTATGAATTTTGAATGTTTGTGGAAGTTTATGAATTTATGAATTTTTTGTTTCTTTTGGAGTTCAACTTGTGGTTTTTGTATATTTTTGAATGTTTCAGGTTGAGAATATGTAGTTATGGAAGTATGTTCATTTTCTTCATTTTGTAGGAATGTCAGATCATCTAATGGCTTTTGTTTGATTGTGAAAGTTTATGAATTTTGAATATTGTTTGGGATGGGTTGAGATTAGTTATTCTTTTGGGGTTAACTTGTGGTTTTTGTATGTTTGTGGAGGTTTCAGGTTGAGAACATGTAGTCTTGAAGTGTGTTGCTTTTCTTTGGTTTGTAAATTATTACTCTTTTTTTTTTTTTTTTTTTTTTTTTTTTGTAGGATTATAGGATTTTCTTTGTTTTGTATGATTTGTAGGATCCACCTTATGGTTTTTATTTGTTTTGTGGGATGCTGTTGGGAGATGATGTTGAAAATGTTGTTGAGATGTTGTGTTGGAGATGTTGTGTTGGAGACGTTATTGAGAGTTCTTTCTTCTATGTATTTGTGAAGACATATTTCTTTTGTAGACCATTTTGCCAACTTTTCTTTTTTTTTGTGTAATAAAGAATACTATCGACTTTGTTTATTTGTTTTCTTTCTTATGTAAATATTTTGAGTTGCTAATGATGTTATATATTTTAGATTATTCAGATTAAATTAAAAAATTAAAAATTAAAAATTTTAAAAAATGACTATCTCCCGACAAAAAACATCGAGAGTTTCTATATCTCCCGGCAGCTTCAGATTTTGAATTTTTGAAATTGAATCCCGATGGCTAGAACTCTCGACGATATGTGTACATGCGTTGGGAGTTCCAAACTCCCGATGGTGTGTGTTTCCGCGTCAGGAGTTGTACTCCGGTGGAAATATCTCGACCAAACTCCCGACGACAAGTTCCACTACAAGAAAAAGGGACTCTCATGATGCCTAAAACAACTGCTGAAAAATACATCATTGGGAGAGAGATTGTCTCCTGACTATGTAAGGATGCCGTCAGGAGTGCTCAATAACTCCCGACGTTGTAGTGCTCAAACTCTTGACGCCTCACCATGCCCATTGGGAGTTGGTAACGAAGGCCAATCTTGACTGGTTGAACTCCTGACAAATTAAAAAATTCGTTGGGAGTTGTGTAGGAATTCCCGAAGGTTACAATAGTCCGTCGGGAGTTTCGATTTAAAACCCCCAAATTGAATCCCCAATTTCAGATTTGCTTTCTACCTTTCTTTTAACCCTAAAACAAAAAAAATACCCCCAAATCGAACCAGCTGATTTTGACCATCGTCCGTTCGTTCCTCCATTGTCCATCGCCATTCGTCCTTCAATCATCCGTTTGTCCTTCAATTGTTCGTTGAACAAGGCATTCGTCCGTCGCCTAAATCGTACCAGTCATCCGTGGACGTTCGTCTATCGTCTGTCACCGTTCGTCCATCATCTGTTGTCCATTGTTCGTCGTCCATCATCTGTTCATCCATCATCTGTTGTCCATTGTTCATCGTCCATCATCTGTTCGTCCTTCAATCTTCAATGCAGCTGGTCTTCGTCCGTTGGAAACTACTTTTGGTGAGCTAAACTTTGACTCTTAGAGTTGTTCGTTGCATATATTATATTTTATATCCTTGTGGAAAATGGGTGTTTTCTTGTAGTGTTTCATGACAACACTTTATCAAAAGTGTGTCATGACTATGTTTTGAATCTTCAAAGGTTTTGAGGTTTTTTTTCTAGTATTTGGTTATTTTCATATCTAAGTGCCTTATTACATCATCTAGCTTATATTTGAGTTTGAATATTATATATTGAGTGTATTGTTTCTAGTTGATGTGTAATAAGTTTGCTAGTTTATTCCGTTATCATAATATCCCAATTTTCTCCCAACACTTAGTTATGCTATTTTCTTTTAATTTCTCAATTATTTTTCAACTGTTTCTTAAGGTAATAGTGTGAGAGGTATTTTTCCAACAATTTAGAATTTGACTATGTACTTATTTATTTTTTTAGGATGGAAACTATCTTAAAGAAAATGCTAAAAGTTTAAAACAAAAATTGAAATCGTTAACAAACGTGCTATAATGTTTTGTTGTTTGGAGCAGTGACAAATGTGGACTTTGTGTTTCATCATATTTTATAAATTGAAATTGATAAAGTGCAAATTATTGCATATAATAACCAAAATACAAATAAAAAAAGAAAAAAAAAAGAGAAAAAGAGAAACCTAATTAATAGCATTTAAAGCTTCAGCCCAACAAATGAGAGGAAATCTAATTTTAGACCAATGAGGAGTTGACTTCAGTACGACATGTCAACTCTCGAGTCTCCTTTTGTGGCAGACATGGTTGATTATTGTTTGGAGGAGTGACAAGCTCTTTATTTTTTCCCCACAAAACACTGTAAAGACTCATTACCAATAAGGATGCACCTATAATGCTGCCAATCCAAATAATACAATTAATTACAATAAAATATTACTCACATATTTGTAAATGAGAAAACAAAAGATTCTTAGTCACACATTAAATTGAATTTTAGTTCCTAAACTTTTACATTTGTCTATTAGATCTTGAAATTTCAATTTTGTATCTACTAAGTCCTTGACTTTTTTGAAATATTTTAAAGTTTACAAATATGCTTGATATGAAATTGAAGGTATAAAGTTTATATATCAGATCATTGAATTATGAGGAAGATAAAAGAGCCTACTAAAATGTTACATTTTTTTATTATGAAGTTCAAAGAAAAAATAGATGTAATATAAATATAGTTTATTTATTACCTTCCCAAATAAATTCCTTCGGAAAAGAGTAACTGGGAACCAATTATTGTTGTGATTAAATTCAATGGCGTCGTCATGGCTTGGAAAACTGGACCTTTTTCTCTGATTACCCAACATTGGGCATTATTTGAAATCCCAATTACTAAAATGCCCTGCACCACGTCCCAACTTAATTAATCCACTATTTTCTATTTTGGTCTTTTTACATTGTAAATTATTCAAAACGGTGCCCAACATTTAAATTAAAATTAAATTTCATTTTTTAATCAACTACTTTACAATTTCATAAAATTCTCCAGAAAAAAGTCATTAAATTATTATTTTAAAATTAAGAAAGCCATTTACCTAAAAAATTCAAATATATCTTTAATTTCAAAATATCTTGAACTAGAGTAATCACTAGTTTATTAAATTGTTGGGTAAATACATAAAATAACTTCTAAATGATGTGAAAAAAGTACAAAACTAAATTTCAAAAGTGGAGCAAAAATTTACATTTTAAGGTCGGTAAAATAAAACATTTAATACTACATAACTAATCTTCAAAAAATTGAAAACCCCATTTTTATAAAATGAAAAAAGATAACATTTAAAGAAGATTAAATTTACACAATGTGTATAAATTTAGATATATGTTTGATTTTCCCACCATATAGAAAGTGTAAGGAAGATTAAAGTATATTAAAGGAAGAAAATGTAATAATTGAAATTAAAGTAAAGTTAGGAAAAAAGAAAATGTAATTTGTTAATTATAAGAGGGCTTACACAATAGAGGACAGCAAAGAGTCTAATGTTCCAACCCAATTTCCAGTCCAAAGGATCTCTTTCCATTGCAATGGCCACAACAAAGCTTTGAACCATACTCATTACTGTTTGCATGCACATGAACTCCATTGGGTGAGGGTACCCCTTCAAGAATCTAGCCTGCACCCATTTTTATTTTCAACTTTATTTATCATATTCTTTCTTACAAATTTTTTATTGAGTTTAATTACTCGTTTACGCCCTATATCTATTAAACATAAAATTTAATTAATATTTTAAATAGACAATGAAAATATGTGACTAAATTACCATAATAATAATCTTAGATTTTATCTTTTTCTTTTTAAAAGAAATATAATATTACTTTTGACTTTTCATAAGTTATTTAAAATGATTAACTATTAGAGTAGAAAGCTATTCAAATTTCGAATGGAAAAAACTTGGGATCCGGTAGTATTGTGGTGATGTTAGAACGAGTCAAAACTATGTGTTGGGTTTTGAAAATATATTAGAAAAGTGGTTGTCTCACGTTGAAAAGTTTTAAAAAAGCGATTAACTTTAAGATATTATAAAAAGAGCTTATAATTACTTTGTTTTCGAATCTTCCAAGTTACAAACACGGTTAAAGTCTTATTTTATATTCTCTGGTTGAAAGTAGGGAAAAGGGTGTGTAAGTGGTACAAATTTTTTTTAATAGAATACTGTAACTAAGATGGAAGAGAGAATTTGGAATAGGAGGTTTTATGTCACATAGTTTCCAAGAAAGATGAATATTATAGTAATTTAAGGTAGATTATAGTGAAAGGGAAAAGAGAGAATTGAAGGGAAATTTACCTGGAGAACAAACCAAATGCCCCAAGAAACACTAGTGATGAGAAGGAAGAAACAGCCAATCATCCATGTGTTTTGGGATTTAGAAGAATGGTGGGATTGAGATTGGTGATAATGGTGGAAAAGTTGGTGTGTGAAAAGTGGCTTCAAATAGGGGCCTTTGTAGAAAGCAAGAATGGCTGCACCTGCCATGCATATCATTATCCCCACTACCTTTGCTATCCCTGCTGCTTTCTTTAACTTCACCTTCTCCATCCTATTTTTACATCCCAACATCAATCTACTTCAATGAACTAATCTCAACATAACTTTCAATTTCATTAAATTATACTTTTAACTTTTACGACCATTACAATCTTAACTTTTTATTTCAAAAATGGTTGCAATTTTCAATTATAAACAAAATGGATAAGATTTCAAAGAATATAATGATATTAAAGTTAAAACTTCGTTGGAATTTTGGAACTTTTACCCAAGTCGTTATTGAAAGGTTAATTTGTGTGTAACTAATCAAACTCAAAATTAGATATTATTTAGACTAATTAAGTTTACGAAGATTTTTACATTATTTATTTGTTAAATTTAATACAGCATTTAATAACTTTTTTAAATGAAAATTGAAAGATTGTATAATAATAATAATAAGTGAAAATTGAAAGAACAAATTTGTTTTTTGTTTTTTTTGTTTTTTTTTTTTTTTTTTCCTTTCTTCTAGGTTAAAACGTGGAGTTTCTTCAACTTTCCCGAGTAATAAAAAGTAAAAAATGAGAGAGAAAATAGTTTGGAAAAGTAATTAAACGCACAGTTACTTTAAATTATTGCGAAGAAATATTATTAAATTGTTAGTATTAAAAAATGACCTTAGTAAAACCGCAAAGAAGAATGTTGTGACAGGAACGCAATTGAAGGCTGCAGCACCAAGAGTTGCTGACGTGTAATTAATGGCCACTCCATAAGCATCCAATGCAAGAGTGATCCTATATAAACCCAAATTTATTCAAATTATTTAATAAGATTCAGGGAATAAAAATAAATGATTAATAGTAAGCAATACTTCTCTTTTTTTAATTGGTGGGTGATTTGACTAAGTTGATATATTGCACTTTTTTGCATCATATATACATTCTTTTTCAAATCATAGAGATTTCATTAATAAAAATAACAAACATTGATACAAACCCTATCAATGAAATGACAAAAATTTGGCAGAGATGCTTGAAAGACAATGGCCTCTTCTCCTTCCTGAAATATATTTTTACAAATAAATTTTGATTAAAATAAAAAACAGACGAAATTACATGCAATAAAATAATATATAAAAATATAAAGGAAACGTACCCTTTTAAGATCAGAGTGAGTGGGACTAAGACGAGAGTGCCAGCAGCTTGACGATAGAAGAGGAAGATATAAGTATTCATACCGGCGGCGAAGGCGGCCTTAGACATTAGGCTCATTCCGGCAAAGGTAATTTGGATGAAAATTGCAACAATGTAAGGCTTGTTAGAACCCATTTTTTTTTTTGCAAGGTGAAGAATGATAATTTGGTGTTGGTATTTGGCTGCCTTTAAATAGGGCAATTCAGAGGCTGCTGAAAGGAGAAAAATGAGTTGAATTGAATGAATACAAATAATTAAATTAAAACACACTCACACACAAAGTATTGCACTTTATCTTTTTTTACAAATAAGTTCAGATACATTAATATCTAGATCATAATGGGATGTGTGACAGCAATGGTTGGCATTTAAAGTGCTTTATAATTTATTCTACAAAAAGGATTTTGGGCAGTTTTCATTTTTGCCTTTTTTCTTTATTTTTTGCTATATTGTTTAGTTTTTATTATATGCCAATTTAGCTTCTTTCCTTTTACTTGTGTGTGCAATTCTTTTGGTTGGTTTTGTAGCTACCTGTTTATTCTTCCCCTACTACCCATTGTTCTAAGTTATTTATAATTGAATTAAAAAAAATCAACTTTCATTTTGAATCATTTGTTGTAATTTCGATTTTGTATGATGGTGGATTATTAGTGGGGATTGAGTTTTGTTTTACATAAACTTTATGAGACCAAAACCTAATATTAATGAAGCATTTAATCATAATTAAGGTTGTACCAGATAACTACTAGGCTTTCAAGTGGAAAATGCTGACTTCTTCCTTTGTCATGTTCTAATTAATGTGTGTAAATTAAATAAGTACTAAACTCTTTGGTATATATTCCTAATTACACAAAAATTCAACTAATTAATTCATATAAGGACTGCCAACTAGCACGACTGTTTTGAAGATACATACACTTTTCAATTAAGAAGTGAATTTAAATCTTCAACGTTTCCTAAACAAATATTAAAATTCTTAACTTAAAATGAACTTAGCTTAATGATAACTAACAGGATCTACTTTTTTAAAAAGAAGTTAGAGGTTCAATTTCTCATCCCATTATTTTTTACTAAAAATAATAAAATTCTTAGTCAAGCGTATCCTTTCTTTGAAACATTTTTTAGACCATGTTTTGATAGGTGTTTGATTTTTTTTTTTTTAAAAAAATTATGTTTCGATTTTTCAATTTCTTATTATGGTCTAAGATTTTTAGTCAAATTCTAAAAAAAAAAAAAAGTTCAATTTTCAAGACTTGGTTTAATTTATAAGAACACTGGAAGATAACAAGAAAAAATTGCAGTGTTTATAAATTTAATTTTTAAAATAAAATTACCAAAAACTACGTATTTGTTTGGGTACAATTATATTTTTGTTTTTTTTATTTTAAATTGTGCTTGTTTTCTCACCCTTTCTTATTCGATTTCATATCTAAACATTTAAATTTTTAACTAATTTTTGAAAAAGAAGAAAAAATAAGAAAACAAAATTTTGAAAACTATTTTCTTTTAGATTTCAAATTTGGACTTTGTTTTTAGAAATAGTCTTACAATGTAGAGATATAAAACTCTAGAAAAAAAAACCAAATGAAATGCTGGGAAAATTTATTTTTATAGACTCGGATTAATTATACTCTTTTAACAATTAATAGCATTTTAAAATAAATGAGAAATCTACAAAAAGAAGATCGTGTTTCTTCAAAGTATGATTGGGCAAAGAGTAAACCTTTTAAAATGCATGATTACACTTAAAAAAAAATTATTTCAAATTATAATCTCAGTTCATTTTTTTTAATTAAAGTATGTATTACATATATATTAAAAATTAATATTTATAAAAAAAATTATAACGTAACTAAGATTTAATTTAGATTAACTAAATATTTAACTACAACTACTTTTATTGTTTATAATAAATGGGTTATGAAACGGAATTTGAACAACTCAAATTAAGAATCAATTAATTCTTAAATATACTACAAACCACATATTTATTTTTATTTTTATTTCTATTCAACGCTTAATTCTATAATTGATTTTCGTTCTCATTAATCTCACTTTGGCAATGTCTTATAATTTCAAGCTTCTACATTATTTTATGGTCTCACTTACAAAAATCAATAACTAAAATCATAGTCTATGTGAGAGTTTTTGAACTTAACTTAGATGGCCAAACAGAACGCAAACAATCAGAATAAATCAAAAGCAGTAAAGAATGAACACCAAGATATATAGTGGTTTGACTAGTTTGGTCTACATCTACTTTGAGAACCAACTTGAATTAATTTTATTATGAGCAATAAGAAATTTACAATTACAGATAACCAACAATAATCACCAATCTGTAATTTTAATATCCACTGATACCAAGAGATCCGCACACAATGTCGCCTCTGAAACCAAAAACAACCCAAATCAAGTGTGCTACCCGCCTCTGACCGGTGAACCACGCGCAGACCTGCGCGTCCTCTCTGTCGTTGGCTTGATTTTATAAATCCACTTGAGTTTCTGATTAGGAGGCTGTGGAACCAATGACCATGTCTGATTCTTCTGTAATGAGAACAACTCTGCTTCTATAACATCATTCTATTGTTCCTTCGAATCAGATACAATAGCCTCCTCAAAAGTAAGAGGCTCAATACTGTCAGCTGCAAAGTAAGAGCATAAACAACTAAATCAGCATAACCATACCTCGTAGGAGCCTGCCTCACCTACTGAGACTTGTCACGTGTAAGCTGATAGTTTTGTAGGTCACTGCTACTTGAGCTTTCTTCACCGAAAGCTCCCTCATCAATCAAAGTCCTCTGTAGTTGAGGCTGTCTACCATTAGAACTGGATGACTGATCATTGGATTCGCCTGAACTAACTGATGGTCGTGCTTTAGAATCAATTCTAACTTCTGCCTCAATCTGATTAATTGTCTACTGTTTCTGCTACTCTTTGACACGAAATGACATCTCTGTTTCATTAAAGGTTACATCTCTGCTGATAATATATTTATTTCTGCCGTCTTCCAAACACCAAAGTTTATATCCTTTAACACCCTAAGGATAGCCAATAAACATACATTTCAGTGCCCTCTTATTCAGCTTCCCTTCCTTAACATAAGCATAAGCTGAACATCCAAACACTCTGAGATGATCCAAACTTGGAGCTTTTCCTATCCATATCTCCTGAGGAGTCTTTGTGCCTAAAGCGGAAGACGGACTCCTATTAATAAGATAACAGGCTGTTTGGGCAGCTTCCCCCTAAAACTTCAAGGGTAATGAATCATTTGTCAAGAGACATCTTGTACGCTCCATAATTGTTCTGTTGAACCACTCAGCTAAACCATTCTGCTGTGGAGTATATGTAACAGTGAAATGCCTCGTAATTCCCTCAGATTTGCAAAGTTTATCAAATTTTTCATTCACAAATTCTAAACCGTTATCTGTCCTCAGATACTTTACCTTTCTACCGGTTTGGTTCTCAATTTTCTTTTTCCATTCAAGAAATTTTCCAAAAACGTCATCCTTCTGTTTCAGTGGATACATCCACACCTTCCTTGAAAAATCATCAATGATCGACATAAAGTATCTCAACCTCCCATAGAAGGTACCTTTGTAGGACCCCACAAATCTGAATGAACATAATCTAAAATTCCTTTGGTAGAATGCTTCCCTTTCCTAAACTTCACTCTGGTAGACTTTCTCATTATGCAATGTTCACAAAATGGGAGTTCAATGCCTTTAACTCCTCCAAGCAAACCTTGTTGTGAAAGAGCTTGAAGACCTCTTTCACTCATATGAGCTAGTCTGTTATGCCATAACATAGACTTATCTGTTTCCCAAATGCAACAACAGCACTACCTGAAACAGTACCCTCCAACACATAAAGGTCATTCCTCAAGGTCCCCTTTAGCTTAACCAAAGAACCCTTAATAACCTTCAGAACTCCATTCTCAGATTTATAGGAATAACCTACTCTATCTAATTCGCCCAGAGAAATTAGATTTTGTTTGAGTTCTGAAACATACTTTACATTTGTAAGAATTCTGATCATTCCATCATGTGTTGCAATTCAATCTGACCCAATTCCTTTTACATCACAAGCACCATTATCACCAAGCAAAACTGATCCCTCATCATTTTCCTAAAAGTTAATCAAGAAATCCCGATTAGGAGTCATGTGAAACGTGCATCCTGAATCCATGATCCAAGCATTCTGAATGTCCCTACTGGACACCATCAAGACCTTTGCTGAATCATACCCATCAATAACATTTGCTGCACTATAATCCCCTGCATGCTTTCTGCTTGATGCTTTCTTGCTCTTATTCAAAAGCAAATTTTTTTCTAAAGTGTCCTTTATAACATAGGAAACACTTTTTGATTTTCCCCTTTGATTTTGACCTGGATCTCGACTCTTTTCCTTTTCCATTCTTTTTCTCACTTCTGCCTTTGGCCATGAGTAACTCTGCATCCAACACTATATCCATGGACAATGAATCCCGTCTATATTTAATAGCTACCTTAACTTCTCGATACGATTCAGGCAGAAGAATAATTGCTTGATTTTCATCCGACATCTTCTCATCAATGTTATTGAGATCAATTATAATCTTCTGGAATTCATCTAGATTCTCTTCTAAGCCTTTACTAGAATCCATCTTATATCCAAAGAATTTCTCTTTTAGATATAATTTATTTGGCAAGGACTTAATCAAATAAAGACTTTCTAATTTCTTCCATAACTCCGCTGTAGTAGTGGCCTCATCTACTAGCCTAAGTACTCCATCTGATACATATAGAATTATCGTCGAATAAGCCATCTCATCCATATCCTTTTTTTAGCTTTTGTAATTGTTGGTGGAAGGTCATTTTCGTCTAAGATTTTGGTTACCTTTTGTTGTACCAGAATAGCTCTAATCTTTTTTCTCCATAACCCGAAATCACCTTTCCCATCAAATTTAACAACTTCGAACCGTGTAGACATTGAAGCCATCTGTCAAATTAATTCCAACAAAAATATTGTGAACAAAGAATATGCCAACAACTACCACACACCCTCATTGGATCGACTGGAGCTCTAATACCACTTGTGAGAGTTTTTGAACCTAACCTAGATGGCCAAATAGAACGCAAACAACCAGTAGAATAAATCGAAAGCAGTAAAGAACGAACACCAAGATATATAGTGGTTCAACCAGTTTGGTCTACATTCACTTTGAGAACCAGTTTGAATTAATTTTATTATGAGCAGTAAGGAATTTACAATTACAGATAATCAACAATAATCATCAATCTGCAATTTTAATATCCATTGATACCGAGAGATGCGCACACAACGTCGCCTCTGAAACCAAGAACAACCAGCTGCAAAACAACCCAAATCAAGTATGCTACCCGCCTCTGATCGGCGAACCACATGCAGACCTATGTGTACCTTTCTGTCGCTGTCAACCGACGAGCCCACACCGAACCCAATACCCACTAGAACCCACCGGAACTGACTGGCGACTGCACTACGAACCGGAATCGAAACTCACGCGCAGAAACTACTGTAACTCCAGACGACAGCCTGCGAAGCCGACGGACACAAACCCACGCCGCTGCCGACTATACTACTGTTGATTTCAAAGCTGGACGAAAACGTGAACGGCGACTCCCCTCTCTCCGACGGTTGCTGTTTTTTTCAGTTTTTCTCTCCTCAAATGGCTACTGCTCTCCCTTGTTTTCATTGTCACGATTTCCAGCCCTAAATGAACAAGATGATATAATTACAAAAATGCCATTTGTCCATAATTACCAGAATGTCATTGGGCCTTTAATTTCATAAAAAACCCAATAAAACCCACTTAAATACCTTGTTACAGGAGGTGACAGTAAGCCTAGGCATAAGGCTAGACTGGTAGCCAAGGGCTACACTTAAAGGAGAGAGTTGACTTTCATGAGATTTTCTCTCCGGTGGTGAGGCATTAGTCCATTCGATTAATTTTATCTATTATTGTTCACTTTGATATGTTTGTTGAACAGATGTACGTCACCACAGCTTTCCTTCATGGTGAATTGGAGAAAGTGATCTACATGGCTCAACCTAAGGGCTATGAGGTGAAAGGAAAGGAAGACATGGTTTGTTGTCTTCACAAGTCCATCTATAGACTGAAGCAATCACCGAGACAGTGGTATATCAGGTTTGACACCTTTATTCTTAAGCAGGGGTTTCACAAGAGCTCATATGATGCCTGCGTGTACTGGAAACTATCTCAGAAAGGTACATATATTATGTACTTCTGTATGTAGATGATATGATCCTAGTGTCTAAGGATTATTTTGAAATCTGTGATTTCAAGAAAAGGTTAAGTAGTGAATTTGAGATGAAAGATTTAGGTGAACTGAAAAGGATCCTAGGCATGGATATGAAAAGAGATAGGGAGAAATGTTTGTTAACCATTTTGCAGGAGAGTTATATGCATAAACTGCTTGAGAAGTATAATATGTCTGGTTGTAAGGCAGTTTTGACACCCTTAGCATCTCATTTTAGGCTTTCTTCGTCTCAATGTCCTGTTACTGAACAAGAAAGGTTAAAGATGGCTAATATTCCCTATTGTAATGTTGTTGGAAGTATTATGTATTTGATGATTTGTACTAGGCCTGACTTGGGATATGCTATGAGTAATGATAAGTAGGTTTATGTCAAATCCTGGGAAGGAGCATTGGAATGCAGTTAATGGGTGCTTCGATATTTGAAAGCTAGTGCCAATGTATCATTGTGTTTTAGCAAGGATTGTGATAAATCAACACTGTTGGAAGGCTTCACAGATGCAGATTACGCTACAGACCTTGACAAAAGGTCTCTATTAGGTCACATTTTTCGTTTGTTTGGTAATGTGGTCAGTTAGAAGGTTGCTCTACAGTAAGTTATTGCTTTGTCTACTACTGAGTCAGAGTATATTTCAGTGGGTGAAGCTGTGAAAGAGGCAGTGTGGTTGGTTGGTGAATTGTTGTCGCAGGAGTTCATTCCTATCGTCCGTTGTGATAGCTAGAGTGTTATTCATCTTGCGAAGAATCGATCTCATCACAAACGGTCTTAGCATATCGATGTCAAATTTCATTTTATTAGAGAAGTTGTGGCCCAGAAAGATGTTGAACTGGTCAAGGTTCACACAATTGAGAATTTGTCAGATATGTTAACCAAGGTTCTTCCAGCCCATAGGTTTAAATACCTATTAGATGAGCTGAATATTAAATCTGGATGATAGGAAGATTGGAGAATCAACTTGGCACTTAAATATTCTTGTTATGAGGGAGATTTGTAGAACATAACAAGGTATTAAAGTGAGTTTTATTAGTTTTTTGGTGAAATTAAAGGCCCAATGGAATTCTGATAATTATGGGCAAATGACATTTTTGTAATTATATCATCTTGTTCATTTAGGGCTAGAAATTGTGACATTGAAAAAAAGATAGAGCAGCAGCCGTCTGAGGAGAGAAAAACCGAAAAAGGCAGCAGCCGTCGGAGAGAGGGGAGTCGTCGTTTGCGTTTTCTTCCGGCTTTGACGTCAACGGTAGTGCAGTGGGTGGCGGCGTGGGTTTGTGTCTGTCGGCTTCGCAAGCTGTCGTTCAGAGTTATAGTAGTTTCTACGCGTGAGTACAGTACTGTCGCCGGTTAGTTCCGGTGGGTTCTGATGGGTGCTGAGTTCGGAGGAACGCATGGGTCTGTGCGTGGTTCGCCGGTCAGAGGCGGGTAGCACACTTGATTTGGGCTGTTTTGCAGTGGGTTGTTCTTGGTTTCAGAGGCGAAGTTGTGTGCAGATCTCTTAGTATCAGTGGATATTAAAATTAGAGATTGGTGATTATTATTGATTATCTGTAATTGTAAATTCCTTATTGCTCATAATAAAATTAATTCAAGCTGGTTCTCAAAGTGGATATAGACTAAAGTGGTCGAACCACTATATATCTTGGTGTTCGTTCTTTATTGCTTTCGATTTATTCTGTTGATTGTTTGCGTTTTGTTTGACCATCTAAGTTAGGTTCAAAAACTCTCACCGTCTATTATGTCATTTTGAGTATAATTTAACTAATTAAATATGAATGTTTTATCTTATAGCTATATGATTTATTCTAGTTTCTAGGAATTTTTTTTTCTATTGTCTTTCAGTATTTGATTTCTTTTGTCAGATCTTTTGCTATTTGTGGCTAGAATATGGAAGGATCGCATTTTTAACATGTAGAAGATTCAAAATCATTTATGGAATGAGATTATCATTTATACAATAGCTTGATCCTTTAAGTTATTTTTTTTCCTTGTTACTCGATCATCTCTTGTATTGTCCTAAATTGACAACTGACATGCTTTCTTATATTTCTTTTGTTGTATGTTTCTCACATACTTGCATAATAAAAGTTTTATGGACGCTTATAATATGTAGCTTTAGTATATTGTAATATTCTTTTTAGGATATACATTAACTTTGTCACTTTGCCTTGTATTTTTAGAGTATGATTGGTGCCATATCTTGTTGGTTTTCAAAGCTTTACAGAGTTTTGTTTGGGAAAAGTAAGATACGGGATTTTGTTATAAAGATTGTGATGATATATTTCCAATTGAACCAATAGGAATCAAAGGTAATGTCATAATGGAAATTATTACAAGTTTTTGAAGATAACTAATTTTTATTATCTAAGAATAATAACTAGTTTTTACGATATATGGTTTAAAGTTTACAATATTGAAGTTAGGATACATTATCTAAAATTTTATATTATTGGAGGAGAACCCATTTCAAAATTTTACATATTCATGTCTAAAATTGACCCATTATCAAAAAAAGTCCAAATATTTAACTACTTAAACTATACTCGAGTTCGAGTTTGAACGGATCATTTATCCTGCATTTTCTATTCATGTGAATTTTTTAAAGCCATCTAAGGCCTCTTTTTTTTTTTTTAAATCCCCATTATATAGATTATGTTAAAATACCATTCTTATCTTTGTATTTTATGTTTAATTCCATTTTAATTTTTCTATATTTTTCAATAGTTTAATTTAACTTCTTATATTTTCAATAATTCTTAAATTTGATTCTAGTACTTTTAATAGTCTTTCAAAAGTTGAAATAAATTAATAATTTCATAAAAAAAATACATTGTGTGAATATTTTCACAATTTATCAAGGAAATGTTAATCGAACTTTTGTCTTTCTTTTGAAAAAGGGGACTAATTTTAAGATTTACTAGGAATACAATAGCTAAAATTGGATATTTAAAGTAAAAGCAAAAAAAAAAAAAAAAAAAACTAAATATAAGGGATAAAATGACATCTTAACCAATAAGTTAACTTTTTAACTCCAATAAAATATAGAAAAATCTAAAAAATATTTATATTTTA
This sequence comes from Benincasa hispida, assembly GCF_027475165.1. Lineage (NCBI taxonomy): Eukaryota > Viridiplantae > Streptophyta > Magnoliopsida > Cucurbitales > Cucurbitaceae > Benincasa > Benincasa hispida. The sequence continues at coordinate 32,332,600 of NC_143480.1, forward strand.
TAAAATATATATATATATACTTTTGGAACTTTTATTATAAAGGATAAATATTTTTAAATATTTTTTATATTTAAAAAGACCACTTTGATATATGTAAAAAGTCTTCATTTTTTAACTTTTAAGGTCAACTATTTGAAGTTAAAGGATGGAACAGCTAACCCACATTTCGTTCGAAACATGTTTTAAAATGGAATTCCAAGTCAATTTTGGTCATCAAAAAAAGGCATATCCCAATGAACAGTAGTTATTTCTAGCTTTCGAACTTCAATGAAATATCACCATCATTATCGCTTTATTTTTTAAAAAAATTTAAAATCTATCCAACTAAAACTAAATTTTTATTTGGTTTATTTAATTAAATTATATATTTCAGTAAAATATAATAAGATATAATTCTAATATTAACATAAATGTACATTTAAAACATCATTTTTTTTCCTTTTAAGTCGACACTTCAATTTCTCTCTCTCACAATCGTTAACCTAAAAAAAGTTAAATTATCCACATTTATTATAAAGTTGTGAATAATAAAAATCAAATTAATTAAGTATTTAATTGAATTGATAGTGTACGAGGACCTTTATTAGTTGGCTCCATTATTAAAGCTTAATTGTTCTAAAGTTCACAAGTTAGGATTTCAAATCTTCATATCTTATACATTTTGATGCTATATAAATTTTAATAGTATGAGTCATGTAATAATAAAAATGATTTAATTCGTTTTTTAAAAATAAGATGGATTAATTAGCTTCAATTTATGAGAGGGGGAGAATCATGGAGATTCTCATCTACTAAACTAAATCAAAAGTTAAAGTTTATTTTATCAGACATTTGTTGACTAGGGATTGTAGTTGAGGAAATGCAAAGAGATAAACATAAATTAAACTAAACCAAATTCAAAGTTGTTGGGCTAATACAATGAAGGGGAAGGGGGGCTCCCCCAATACATTGGTATATACCTGATTTATTGTCTTTTCTTTTTCAAATGACCTTTTCTCCCCTTTTGCTTTGATTTTCTTTTCTTTTTTTAATGTTCAAATTCTATTTTGATTCTTAACTTCCATCTTTATTTCATTTTAATTTCTATCCCTACACTTGTATAGATTTTATATTTTAGTTGCTAACGCATAAATTTATAAAGAGTAGTATATGAATGAATTGGTATTATATACCATAAGAATTTTTGTTTTTCTTGATAAAACTTTTTCCAATGAAAGAAAAAATATCAGGATAACTCATTTTTCTCGATGCTTATACTGAGGCATCAGGAATAAATTATCTCTCGACAGATGTTTGATTAGAGTCGGGATAAATTAGTTATCCCGACGGTAAGCCAAACACCATCGGGAGTACTAACCTCGCTCGATGATTGTTTGACCGATAGGAGAGAGTCAATTTTAAAAAAGTTATTATAATTTTTTATTGAAGTTCTTTCAACGGTGGTAGGTAGTTGAGAGATCCTGGTTAGCCCGACAAATTTTATACTGTCGGGTGTGTGTCATTTTTAAAAAATATATTAGATTTTTTTATTTTATTGAAGATCTCTAGACAATCGTTCGAATGACCGTCGGGAGTACGTACTTAGCCTGAGGGTTTTTTAAGCCGTCGGGATAGGACCAATTTTTTTAAAAAAAAAATTAAGAATTTTTTTAGAGGTTACCGTCAGGAGTAACTACTTATCCCAACAGTTTTTCCATCGTCGGGAGAGGGTCGATTATAACCCTCATTTTCCTTGCCGCCTGTGACCTTTCTCATTTTCTCTCTAACCCCAAACATCCGTTTCTCTCCTCCACGTGCAAATCGTCTGTCACATAGATCATCATTCGCTGCCAGTTCATCGTCCTCTCCTCCTCGTCGTTCACCGTTTGCCACTAGTGACCTTTCCCATCTTTGGTCTCTTCTTCTTCATTTTCATTATCATTTCCATTTCCTACTCCTTATTCTTTTCCTTTCTAATCTATCTCCACAGTTATTATTGATTGTTGATTCTTCTCCACCTCATCGTTACGTTTTTTTAGTGATTTTTCGGTGAGATTTTATGGTTTTAGTGATATCTGTAGTAATTTTTGCTTATCGATTTATTTTGGTTGTTGTTCTGTTCAAACGTGCACATTTTTGTGCTTATCACTTTATTTTATTTTTGCTTATACATTTTTACGCTTGTTGTTGATTGAGTTGTTTTGTGCTTAATAATCCGTGTTTTTGTTTTGTTTTGTTGATTTATGTTCTTGCTACGCTTGCGTAGAAATTGATGTCAGAATTCCTTTGTGAAACTTGTTGATTGTCGTTGATGTTCTTGGATGATCTTCTTTGTTTTAAGATTTTTTTCATGATGAATGTGAATTTAAATTCTACTTATTTAATTCTTTCACTTTTCAGTTTGATTGACTTCTTTTTATTGTTGCATTAGTAATTGATGTGTGTATGGAAGTGGTAGATATATTAATTGTGATTGTCCTACAATATATTTGTTACTTTCTTTTCTCCTAAGTTGTAAGTTTGTAATAATATGTCTTGATTTGTTTGTTTTGTTTTACATAGTGAAAGATAATAATTAAGTAAAGATAAGAAGATCGTCTTAATGATACAGAATAATCATGTAAATATGTATCTTCTTTTTCATTTCACAAGTTATATATTGTTGTATAACATATATATTTTTGTTTGCACAGGAATAATGGTAGGTCTTACAGCTCATAAGTGATAAATCGAACTAGGTATGAGCTCTTCAGCTTTCGTAGTAAACTAATTAGAAGACTGTGTATATTGTTATCCTAAGTTTAAGTTGGGATTTAAGTTCTATATTGACTTTGAGATTCAAATATGTTGATATGAGTTAGTTTGTTTCAATTCTTAATGTGTTCTAAGTTGAGTTTTAAGTTCTATATTGAGATTGAAAATAATTTTGAGATAGTTATATGCTATAATGAGTTTGTGGTTAAAATAAGTGGGTGGGGGGATGATTGTCTAATTATGTTTATGCTTAAGTTGAGTTTTAAGTTATATATTGATGTTGAGATTGTTATTTGTATATGGAGTTTGAGTTTAAAATATGTTAATACTGGTTGGTTTTAAGCTAAAGTAGATTTTATTTGTTAATGTTTTTATATTAGGTTTAAAGTTGGTATAGGGGTATAAATGTATAATTATGATTAACTTTAAGTTGGGTTTTAAGTTCTATATTGAGTTTGAGATTGAAATATGTAAATTCAAGTTGGTTTATTTCAATTCATTAATGTTGTTAGTTGAGTTTTAAGTTTTATATCCATTTTGAGATTAATATATGGTATATTGAGCATTACACTTATTTAAATTCGTATTTTGTAGGTATCTTGAGATTTATGTTGAAGATACATCTCCTGACAAGCTTAATTAGGTCGTAGAATTGTGTTTTATAGGTAGTTTGTTATTATGTAATGTTATTTCGAAGTTATGGATTTGTGGATGTTATGTTATATTTAAGACAAATAGTATTAATAGTTGTTTACTTGATAAATTCTTAAGATTCAAACATGTTTACTTGTAAATTTATTATAGTTTATTTGATATTTGTAAGATTCAAATAGGTATAAAATTTGTAAAAAAATAAATAAATATATATAATATAAAATATAAAATACAGTAAATAAAGAAAAAAGTTAATGACTTATATCTCAACAGTCTAGGGGTCGGAAAAAGTATAATTTCACTATAAAATAGTTCAATGTTAACTTTTACTGACGGTAGTATTGTAGAGAAAGCATCGGGATAAGTAACAATATTCCGACGACCAAAACAAATCGTCGGCATAAGCTAACTTTTCCCGACAATTGTAATTTATTCTTACCATCTGGAGAAAGGACTTATCCCGATGCCAAAAGGAACCGTTGACATAAGTTGACATATCCCGACGGTTATAATTTATTTTTACCATTGGGAGAAAGGCTTTATCCCAACGGTTTCATTTAGGGTCGATAAAAAGCTCTCATCCTTGATCTGTTGAGATATCTTTTTTTCCTAAAACATGGCTTTTTTGGGTTGGGAAAGGTTTCGCCGATAATGCTTTCTTGATGATTTTGCCGACGATTGGATTACCATCGGGATAGGTTTTGTTGACGGTTTTTTAAACTTTTGCCAACGGTTTTCATCGCCGGAAAATGTCCAAATTCTTGTAGCGACATCCGAATGAGAGAGATCTTGAGAATATGAAAGTATGATTAAGAAAGTTTTAAAAAATTGAAAGTTTCTATTTATACCAACAAGGTGTACTTTCTTTTTTGATGACACTCACTTATGAGAACTCCAAAGTTAAGCATGCTTAATTTGCTTGGAGCAATCCTTTGCTAGATGATCTCTTGGAAATTTTCCTATAAAGTATGTGAATGAGGACAAAACATGTTGAAAAATCCATATCGGTTTTTAGGATAGTCTTTAATCTTAAAAACAATTCAAGATAAGCAAAGATAACAATGTCAAGTTACAAGGGAATATCGAATGTGATCAAGTGTCGAATATGTATTCTAAATTTTGGACCATTACGTTAATCCTTAAAATTTTTATAAAGTATTTTACTTATTCTAGTTGATTTTTCAAAGCCAAATGCAATGGACTTAGTTTGTTTCATTAACATTTATGACCCTAAATCTTTCCATAGTAAATTAAAAAAAAAAAAAAAAATTAAAGAAACCAGAAAAAGGAAATTTAGGCCAATACATTTATGAAAAAGGAATATTTGGTTATACAAATGTTTCAAGTATATTGAGAAAATGAAGAAATATATGATGAATGAAGTGGGTTGCATCATGACTTTACAAATCAAATTCAATGTCTAGAATTTCTTTCTTGCACTAATGGGATTGATCTCATGATGTTCCAAACTTATCCTCTAGTTTTTTCTTTGTAGTTGCTCAGTTAGATTCAAAGCAAGAGAGTGAGAGTGTGTGAATATTAATATTTAAAGGGGTTTTTGCTTCCCACTTGGCTTCGTTGTGCCTGAAATTGCCCTATACCTTTTGTCTGATGAAAATGGAATTCATTATTGGGGGATTGTATCCATTCAAATAGAGAACACAAATTATTTGTCCAAAACAAGAACAAAAGCTCACCCCTCCATAATTGTTTGTCTTCTCACACAGTCTCCTCTCTATAGGAGAGAAGCTAAGTGAAGACCCCTACTAGGCAAAGTTTTTTCTTTTTGTCCTTTTTACTGTTATTTATTCTTTATTCTTTTAAGATTGTGATTACACAATACTTCAAAATGTTCATCCTTATATCATGAGGGTATCTAATACATTGGAATATATAATCTATGTATAAGGATGACTGTTTTATATATAATCATTCTAATGTTTGCTTTTAGTCCAAAACTGTTGTTGAAAATGACTTTATACTAATTAAACTCATTAGATTTGACATGTTTTGCATTAATAGCCATATACATTCATTTTGACACTTGAAGGATATAAAAGCGTACTTGCTAATTTTTTGCAATAACGAATTAAAAGAAAAGGAAGATCATGAATTATAAGTGAGATCAACATCATCTAGTCTATTTAATTATATGACACCTTCTTGTGAGTAAGACTAAATATAAAGCCATTTGAGGTTATATCAAATTAAGTTGACAATAATATATATCTATTGTCTCTAACAAATATTGTGTTAAAGATAGGTAGAAACACTCGAGTTTAGGAAGGGTACATGAATGAATCGAGATCACATCTAAATGAGAGGGATACTGATGAAATGAAAGTATAGTTAAGAAAAACTTAAAATAATTAAAAGTTACTAATTATACCAACAAAGTGTACTTTCTTTTTCAGTAGCTCAATCATAGGAACTTCAAAGTTAAACATAAGTATGTTGAAAGGACCGAGACGTTACAGATGGTATCAGAGAAGAACCTCTCCTAGTAAGATAAGGTTCAAAGACGAATTGAGTGGAAGTTGGTGGACATGTAATGACCTAAATCTAGAAAGGGTACATAAATGAACCGAGATCACATCCGAATGAGAGGGATCCTAGAGATATGAGAGTATGGTTAAATAAGACTTAAAAGAACTGAAAGTTATTATCGATGCTAATAAGATGCACCTTACTTTTTAGTGGCTTAATCATAGGAACTTCATAGTTAAACGTGCTTAGTTTGAAGCAATTATCTATGTTGGATGACCTCATGAGAATTTTCCTAGGAAGTATGTGCATTAGAACAAAGTATCTTGAAATGACCCGTATTCAGTTTGCAGTGATAGTCTTCACTCTTGGAAGTAATCAAGGCACAAAAACACACTAAAAAAAAAAGTAGATAATAGCATAGTAAAAATTATAGAGGTCTAAATAACTCCTCTCTCTCATGGAAAATCTCTTCAGTTGTTTGGAATAACTTTTGTAAAAGAAAAACACAATAAAATAGAAGAATAATTCGTTATAAAAATCTAATATGGTAATTGGGCAAAAATTTTAGAGAGAGCATTAGGATAAAGAATCAGAAAAATTTTAGATGTGGATAAAAAAAATTAAAGAGAGGAGTTGACAAAAAAAAAAAAAAAAAAAAAAAAGGAGGAAGAAGTATCTCAGAGAGAAACTTTTAAAGTAAAATTAAACCTCAATTTTGTTGAGAGAATTTGGCCATATAGAGACTGAAAAAGAAAAAAAGTAGATAAAAATATGTTGAAATGTAAAATTAAAGATATTAGAGTTCATATACATTTCTTATGTATAAAAGAAATCTAAAATTAAAGCAAGCACTTGGGGAGTATGTTGAAATCAAACGCGTCATTCACCAAACTACATATATTTAAAGATATTAAAGCTAAAGAGGAACTTTCACTGTCTATAAGAACTAATAAAGTATATAATAATACCACCATGTGTTTATTAGTTGATTTTAATATTTATATGTATATGGCATGCACAACATCATTGTCTAAAACATGAACAACCTTTTTTCAAAATTAAAAATATATATATATTTGAACAACTTTGACCAAATAACTTTAATTTCTTTTCTTGTGTCACTAACTAAAGGAAGATTGGTATAGATTAATTAGCAACCTCTTAGAATATGACCTTCCCCATGTTTTTTTTTGTTGTCTTCCTCATGTTTTGTGAATGTCTCTTAGAAGCTTATTTGTTAGTTGGAATAGGTACATTTACATTCAACTTACTTAAATGTATAAAATGTGGGGAGGGATTGAACCTAAGACCTCGAGATTAATAGTAGAAGTTCATATCAATTGAACTATGTTCGTGTGTTGGTGATCGTAGGAAGAATTTTCATATTAAAATAGGGAGTATATTTAATTAATTTTTTGTATTATTCACTTTTGTATGACTAAATCTAATAAATTCTCTTAGGTCCCATTTGGCAATCATTTTATTTTTCATTTTTTTAAAATCAAATCTATTGATTTCATGTTTTGTTACTTGCTTTTTACCAATATTTTCACAATCAAGTCAAATTTTGAAAATTAAAAAAATGATTTTTAAAAACTTGTTTTTGTTTTTGGAATTGGGATAAGAATTTAACTTTTGCATGCAAATTATTGTAAGAAATAGAGAAAAAATAAGCTCAATTTTCGAAAACTAAAAACAAAAAAATCAAATAGTTATCAAAGGATGTATTATGTAAGAAGATTAAGAACTACCAATAATAATTCATAATAGTAATAGTGTGTGTATATATTAACAAATACAAAAATTATAACCCAATTTCAACCTTCAAAGTATCCAAATTTAAACACTTTTTAAGAAAAAAAGTCTGTCTAATTAAAGCACGTATTTTTTTTTTAGAAAATTAAAATAGTTATCAAGACTTGAAAGTGGTTGTCTCGATCAATCATCTTAAAATTACTATTTAGATCATAATCAAGACTTTGAAGTGTTTCTTAAAAAAATGGTTATTCCTAAAGTACAATTTATTGTTTATATGAACATAGCTAGAAATTAAAATACAAAAATAAGTTAACCCTAAGTTTAATGTATATCACCTTCGTGAAATTTAATTTGTTAAGAGCAATATTCATAGAGTATATTTTTATTAAAAAAATAAAAATAGTGGAAATGAAATGAATTTTTCTTTTCCCTTTTTCTTTTCTCTATGCTAATTGCTAAGGAAGTGTATAATAGCCAATCCCAAGTCCAAAAGTGAAAATTAGTCCAATTATTTTGCACCTTTACACACACATATCCTTGCTTTTGCTTAATATTATGATCAAAGCAGCAACCCACTCAGGAGACACTTTATTCATAATAATAATGCAATGTTTTATATCAAAACTATTCCAAATGATTACATTGTGATCGAAAACGAAGAGATAAGATTTTTCACTCCAAGTTCGAACACTCCACAAACAAGTTGATTTGACTTACATAAATGTTCTTGATATATAACCTGATTCAAGAATTGCAAAGTTGTGACGAGACTCTATCCAAAACTCAAGAACGGTAGTTCGTACAATCTAATGATCAAACTTTAGATAGTTGCTCAAAACCTTAATGTGTACCACGTCATATATCTTAGTAAAATGACTAAAATATCCTTACTTAATAATTGGAAACAATACAACTCCATTTAGATTATTAGAGAAAATATAAATAATAACTTTGAGCTCTTAGTAGATCATATCAATATATATTCCTTAAGTTACAATATTGTATTGTCTTTTCTATCCAAAAAAAAGTTTCAAATTGATGAAGAAAATCATTTAGAATTTTGAACAAAAATTGGAACCTGAAATTATGTGGGTGGTGACCTACATAATGAAAATTTGAACCGTTATACTGTTTTATATTCTAATTTTTATAAAAAATTCTAAACAATTTCTACACAGATAAAACTTGAAAGGTAATATTGGAAGAATAAAGCTGGTTTAAGGGGGGGAAAAAGATTCTGTAACCACAGCCATCAATACCATTCCCAACAAACTTCCCATAAACTCAAAAAGTTAATTTGATTCAGATAGATGAGATTGAGATTGCTTCCTATAAAATGAGGCAAATATAAGACATCTATCCCATCAAACTACTCATTGATTCTCATAACTCCAACTTTTACTTAGTTTCACATTAGGGACAGAGTTTGATTTATCTTTTTAAATGTTTAACCTATTTTTTCCTTAAAGTACTCAAATTATATGCTTTCAGTCATGTTTCTGCTAGGGCATCTTTTTACAAGTGCTTTTAATAACAAATCCATTTGATTGTCCTATTTTCTAATTAATTAAAGTGATTATATTCCACATTTCTACTCATTATAGAAAATCTAATTTTCTTTTCTTACAACATGAGAGTGTTTGGCTACCCATTTCATAATTCAATGTTAAACCTAATTCGATCTTCTCCTCTTTCTCTCTTGTGTACATTTATCAAGAGAATTTATTTTACAACTTTCTATATCAACTACAGACTTCCTAATTCATATTTTATAACACAACTCAACGTTCCAAACACTTTATCAATTTTGGTCCAAAAATGTGAAAGAAAGGCATAGTAAAAAAGGCAAGTGGGTGTAAGAAAATATAGTTTTTTCAATATTGGCACAACTAGCTTGAGCACAATTATATGAACCTACATAATGCTTTGCTTAATGGGTTGCAGCCAAGTAGAGTACCAATAATTAATAGATATTGTTATTAGCCACTTATGATATTGCTCACATCAAAATCTCTGTGTTTAGTTTCTACAACCATGATACAACTATTATATATATGTATATTAAATAAAATTCTTAACAGTGATCTTTCATACTTTAACATATGCATTATTGTCATCGTAAATTGAATAATTGACATTCAAGTTAGGCCATATTTATACACATAAATACAGTAATTGTAATTTTTTAAATAAAAAATTACAACTTCTCATGATTTTGCTATTGCACTTGATATTCAGTTGCAAAACATTTTTTCCCTTCATTTATTGTAACAATATTCAATCAAAATATCATTATGTCATATCATATAATAATGAATGAAATATTCTAAGATATAAGATTTAAAAAAATATATATTCATGCATTTTAGTTTAGCAAAAGTTAAAGGAAGAGAAAGCTGATTAATCATCCAAACCAATCTTATATGTGTAAAGGGGAAAAGAAACTCTCAATTGATTCTCAGTTGTTGAGATTCAAGTTGTGTTCTCAAGATTTGAAGGAAAAAAAAGTACCCAAAATCACAAAAAGATTGCAGTACACAGATCTCACAACCCCAAGTTTATATGTTTGATCAATTAAAAATTTGTATAATAATACAGATAATGTTTTTTTTTTAAAAAAAAAAAATATGGAGTAGCTGGCATCTATTTGGTGATTATTTTTTAGGAGAAAGACATGAAAAGAGAACAAAATCAAGAAACAAAAGGATATCCATTATGATAGATTTTATTATATAAAACAATACAATTTAAACTTTATATATATAATTAAAACATAATTTATATTTTCTATGTGTGATTACGAAATCCATGTCATTGTATAACTAGACAATTCTCATTTTAATATGCAAGTCAAAAACTATTTGTTTTACCAAACATTCTTGTACAAAATATTAAGAGTAAAGAAAACTACTTTTTAAAACACAGAAGATAAGTTTTAAAAATGTTAGAAGGTTGAGATTGAACTGAACTAAAAGTATAATATAAGAAGAAAATAGAAAATAAAAAATAAAAAAGTAAGCCCACTTGAAACAAGAACCATACAACCTAAAGAAAAAGGCGAATTAAGAAGCAAAACAGCCCATTACCACCCTTCTCCTTTGGTTAGAAAAAAGGAAATAAAAAAATGAGGCCGATGGTTTTGACTTTATTTGTTTAAATGCATTTTCGAATCATATGTAGTTTGCCATTTTGGCGAACTCTTCTCACTATTTTTATTTTTGTTATTATTATTAGATGGTGATGTACAAAATGAATAGTACATTTCAAGTATTACTTCTATCCTTGTCATTCTATCAAGTTTCTTTCTTAATAATGCCGAATGTTTTCCATTTTGCGGGCTGGTCAATTGCATGTGTTAATGTATAATGGAATTTATAAGAGGCAAAAATGGGTAAGAGTTAGTGTTAAGATTGGCCATACAATATAATAGTGTTGAATTTTAAAAGGATCAGTGAGTGGAGAGGAATTAAAGTAAAGGGGTAGTCTTCATGTCCAAAGAATATGTAGAGGTCTCTCTGGATTGGTTTCCTCAGGGTAAAATATGGAGGCTGGTTGGAACTCTGTGGTCCAAGTTAAATATATGACTCATAAAAATATATGTTGGTCAAGTGTAATATAGGTACAAGAGTAGGAGTTTTTTTTTTCTAAAAAAAAAATTTATGACGTTGGAGTAGAGGAGACGTACATGCATGACATTGAAAGTCTCATAGACCACATTTAAATAAAAAAGATTATGAAGATTTGAATAGATGATTAAGAAATGGTTAACAGAATTGATGTTGTTCTACTCTACATCATCTAAATATATCTTATTTTTTGATGTCCCAATCATAAAGACTCCAAAATTAAATGTGTTTCACTTGGAGCAGTCATATGTTGGGTGACCTCCTCTAAAATTTACATGTGAATAAAGATAATACGTGGTATAAAAATTATATCGTTGATGTGGAATCCTCATGTGTCAAACAAAAAACTTAATGAGTCTTTAAGATATAATCATGTACATTATTGCAGGGGAATGTTTTCATATATTGAATAAGTATGATAATTCATAGAAAGGTTTATCAAAGACCTGGTTAGACTTTGTTTGAAAAGAAAATTGTGATAAATACGACGACAGATAGAGAAAGGGAATAAAAGGGATTTTCTTATGAATATGAATTTGTATTTCTTCACGCTATTTTGTTATTAGAGAGGTACAATTTGTATAGCCATGTCCCTTGATTTGGGGAGAAAGAATATGGAAAATAACAAATAAATTTTATACAGATGTACACATTTCATTGGTTGAGTAAATATTACTTTTAACCAAAAATTAAACCGAATGAGCTTCCAGAAGAGGAGTGACCGAATGAATTCAATTGCTGACTTGTAGGCTTCTCTGTGTACGTGGACTGCTTGCTAGGATTGCTGATTTGGTGTTCTTCTCTAACATCTCCCCTTAAACGAGAGGGTACGTTAACTACTCCGAGTTTGGAGCAAAGATACTGGTAATGGGAGTGTGTAAGGGGTTTTGTGAGACAGTCGGCTAATTGATCGAATGATGAAACATACTGAACTTCCAAAGCTCCACGAAGAACTTGATCTCTAACAAAATGAGCGTCAATCTCTATATGCTTAGTTCTTTCATGAAAAGTAGGATTGGTTGCAATGGCCCCTGCACTCAAGTTATCACACCAAATGACAGGTTTTATTGAGGATAGCATACCAAGTTCCGATAGCAATTGTTTGAACCAAATTACTTCAAAATAAGTATGTTCTAAGGCTCTATATTCAGATTCGGTGCTTGAGCGTGCTACAACTATCTGTTTCTTGGATGACCATGAAACTAGATTACTCCCAATAAACACATGGTATGCAGCAACGGACTTGCGATCGTCGATGTTGGATGCCTAATCAGCATCCGAATAGGTAGAAATTGATAAGTCGGAGATGAGTTGGGACAAAAGTCCAAGGTTTTTGGTGGCACTCACATATTGGAGAACTCGTTTTACCGCTTGCCAATGAATATCAATAGGTTTTTCACTAGAAGAATTTCGGGCTTTAATGTTGGTTGACAACCGACATTAAAGATAGTGTTATTAAAGCCCTTTAATGTCGGTTTTAAACTGACATTAAAGGGCTTTAATAACACTGTCTTTAATGTCGGTTGCAACCGATATTAAAGCCCTTTAATGAAATTTACAACCAACATTAAAGCCCTTTAAGCCCTTTTAAACCGACATTAAAGCCCATAATTTATCCATTTATCAATTATTGTCCTTTTTTAAAAAAGTTTCGTTGTCGAATCCATTTTTTCTGTAAAAAAAAAAGTAAAACATGACACATCATCATCGAACATTGTGGCTATGACATATTATTTATGTATAAATTGCAAATATATTAATTTAATCCACAAATTCTGCTATAAAATTATAATTTAAAAGGTCGTACAATAATTCAGCTCTTGAAAACACAAATTACAAATAATACAAATATTGTGATCTTACAAATATTATGAGTTTACTGTCCCTCTCCACTTGGTAAGTATGTATCCCTTCATAATTCTTCTTGAACAGACCCTCCCAACTTCAGCAGTATCTGGTTATAGGCATTTTTGTCTGACCACTGTTGTTCAAAGGATCACAAACAAAAAAGGTTTAAAACAAAGGATTGAAAGTGAAAATGTGATCAGAATTCATATTCAACTAACTGTGCTTATTGGAAATGTGTATAAATGGTACATTCAAGGAAAAATTCTTTACTAAAGTTCCTCAAGAAAAAGCATAAAGAGGTTGCGATACCAAATCTTTACTCTTTTGTTGCACCTGCAAAACAAGAATACTCAATAGTTGAATAAATGAGAAAATCTTCTTTTTCAAGATCTTGAAGAAGAGAAGCTTGATTACATAGATATGAGATACGAAGACGATGAAAAATTTTCGGCAGCATAACGATGAAGTTGGACTCATCAACTAAAACTTATTAAAATTGTGAGTCAAACATTCTTTTAGAGTATTTAATTAGCATAATGCACATGTTCTCAAGCCAATCAATCGTTTAGTTCCTACATCAATCGCTTAGCTCCAGAGGCCCATAATGTAGCTCAATCGTTTAGTAAATGATCTCGCTCTCAACGATCTCGCATATAGGCTATCGTTTAGCTACCATGCCCATCGTTTACCTCCATCGTTTAGTGCTGACGCCTTATCGTCTAACTCATCCGCCTATCACTTAACGTCGTCGCCTATCGCTTAACATTCCGCCTATTGTGTAGCTCGTCTGCTCATCGTCTAGCACAACATGGCTATCGTCTAGCGCTCACGCCCATCACATAGCGTCATCTTGTAGTCTATCGCTTAACGCCCACACATCGCTTTAATGCTCAACGCTATCGTCTAGTGCTATCGTCTAGCGCTATCATCCAACTTCTACGCTTATCGTCTAGCGCTTACACTGATCGTGCAATACTTTGCCTATTGTATAGCCCAATCGTCTAGTGCGTCACTCCTTATCGTTTAACGTCGCGCGCATATCTAGACGATCCTCTAGCGCATCGCTTAGCTCCGCATATCTGTTATACGATTGTTTACCTCATCGTTTAACTCCCCGTATTGCTACACGATCGTCCAACACCCGCCTACACGATCGCCTACCTCATCGTGTAGCGTCGCTCATTTATTAGACGATCGTCTACCTCATCGTGTAACGCTGCTCATTTGCTACACGATCGTCTACCCAGTGCCTTGCGCTCAACATTTTGCTTTCACTGTTTTTGCTCAAGCATACCCAACGCAAAAGCAACTCTTGGCAGCGCTTCTTGCCAATACTTCAACAAATGTATCATATACAACAAAATCATTAATCAAATCGAATTTTAAAGGCCATGACACATAAAAAGGCCCAAATCTAGGAGCAGAGAGACATATTGGTGTGAAACCGCAACTAGCTTTCATTGAGACATTTACACAAACAGTTGATAGGCGTAAATGATGACATGCAGAAATGTATGTCATCTTAAGCCTTTTACTTAGAATTATGAAGGTTATTAGGCATAATATGCATCGATCATGATAGGAATTCACGAGAATATGAGTTTGCGTCGATCAGCATGTCGAATCTCAGTTAACCCGATATTTTGCGTCAATTATGCGTTCAATGTTCTATCTTTGTAGCTAATGCAGGAAATGAATGCAAACGCGGAAATCGGACCACCGCATGCGAAGAAACGCTCCATCGCAAAGGAAAACGCATCGATCAACGCATGGATGTTGTGGTAATCAGTCATATATGTCCATCGCATGAGAATTGCGCTCGCCAAGCGATTGCGGTCATCGTGTAGAGTTACGGTATTAAGCGAATGCGGTCATTGAATGATTGCGGCTGCACAACAATGCAAACTAATGAGATCAACGCAAGGTAGGTGGAATGAACACATCAACGCATCTACCTCGAGAAAATCCAAAGATGATGTTGGCATTTCACTTACTACGCCGTTAATGACAGAGGTTCAGAAAAGAACTAACGCGTCGAATGTCAAACTCAGAGCAGTCCAATTAATGTTGTCGACGACCCAAGCTCTATAAATAGAGGTCGATGAGCTGAAATTCAATCATCCGGAGATTATCCCTCAACCAGGGATCTTCCCCGCGATCCAAACAAAATGTGTGAGAAGATGCCTGGGAGTTCTTCACCTTCTTCAGCCATTCCGAGTGACAACCAGAGCTAGATCTCGAGAGAGTCAGCTCCTCCGCCCATCCATGGCACCACCGGCGGCCTTGACGCACATCCGCTTTTGCTTCTAGCCGGTCATTTCTTTTCCTTTCTTTTTCTATATTGTATTGTATGACATTGGGAATTAAGGGATTAATACAATTATTTTCAATGCATTTCTCCGTTCCTTCGACTCCATCTCCATCTTCTTACTTAGCATCATTACTTTCATTGCAACACTTAGTGGGATTGCATGGGTATTACATACTTAGTCATGTGGATTAGGGATATGAAGCATGTAGCAACCTACTGGGAGGTGTGCGTTGCACAAGTGTATGAGTAACCTTATTTGCTTACTGTAAAGCTACTGCAATGCCTGTCTAACGCATTACTTGTCTATGAGTAAAGTCAGGAACAATCAACTGCCCGGAAGGGTAAGTGGTTGAACGCATTAAGTAATGTATGCATTTTTCACTAGGGATAGTAACAACCTTGCGTCAACCAAGTTCATGTGATTGTCTTGTAGTATGTATGCTTCATTCGTCTATTAAGGATACTCAGGAGGGTAGTTTAAGGATAGGATCTAGGCTTGGGAAGGTCAGGTCAGAATCTAGGCTTGGGAGAGTCAGATTAGAACACATAATACAAGAGATAGGAGCTTAGGAATAAGCATGTTTTCTATTAACCCATCGCATGCATCCTAGAGATAGGATACGATTGAGTGTGGTCACCGCAGCGTTGTGTGCATTTTGCATCATCACATAGGAAAAGAGTAGAGACTTAGGAATAATCTCTATGGACACTTTTGCATTCAACACATGTGTCCTATACTTAGAAGCACCACATTTCCATTGGAAAATGACTTGTCGTGCATGAGTGTAGCATGAGCGCATTGGCTTGCGTTAACTAGGGTTGCCCTCGCAGTCACTCTTAAGGGTTGCAATGAAAACATCTCCACATTTTATCTATTTTCCCATACATTTATTTCATTTCAAGGTTTGTCGTATCTCTACCTTTCATGCATATTCTCATTGCGTTATCTTATTAGATAGAAGTAGGAGTAAGATTAACGTAGCAATATCCCCTCCATTCTTTTATTCAACCGCCGCATGCACAATCATCGCAAACATATAGTTACAAGTCCCTGTGTTTGACCTCGGATTACCCGAGAAACTTGCGCCCATGTTATACTTGGCGTGAACGCAAGAAAACTTGTGGCAAGATGCATGGTCATCGCATAAATTCGTTAACGCAATTTTCATTCCAATGCATGACCATCGACACATGACTATCGACGCATATCTTAGGAACATGCATCGCATACCGCGTCCACAGGATTTTGGTTGTCGAGTAAATTTGACATCCAATTTTCCGCCATCAGTAAACATAAGAACAAACATTGTTGTGAGTTTAAGAGAGGAATAAGAAGAAGAGCATACTGATCTGAATGGCAGTGCGGTCGACAAACACGAACAGCGGCAGATCTAGAGACACGCAGCGAGGGAAAATCGAACGACGAACGGTGGCATACACCACGTGGGAATATGAACTTCAGATCTGGTGAACATGATTAGCGTATCAAGTTTGGGTGCTTATTTATCAAATCGAGAGTATAAGACACAGAAAAATAACTGAAGAGGGAGCAGCAGACCGGGCCGTCGCTTCGACAGAACGAGTTTCACCCATGATTAGATCCGGGTTGGCTATGGCACTTTGACAGAACGAGCAGCAGATCCAGACGAGTGGTCGTGGCGGCACGAGTTGCACGAAGAACAGATGTGTACGGAAGCCAAATCTACACCACACAGACTCTTCACCCACACGATTGAAGGACGAATGGCAAGGGTTTGGAAGAGAGAAGTGAGAAAGAAGAGGGTCTGAAAGGAAAGTGTGAAAAAAGAAAATAGGGGGAAAGTGAAGAGAGAAAATGAATAAAATGGAGGAAAAATAGAAAATGAAAGGAGAGTGAAGAGGGAAAAATTAAGCGGGTCTTTAATGTCGGTTTACAACCGACATTAAAGGTACCCCTACAATATCAAATATCGGTTTAAAACCGACAATAAAGATCCGTTTAAAAAAAAAAAACAAAATAAACATTATACATCCGATTTTACTTTTTTCAACCGACATTAAAGCCCAAAATTCTTATAGTGTTTGAAGAAATTAACTGAGGTGATTTACAATTTAAGCAATACCTGGTCTTGTGGTTGTGAAATATTATAGCACGCCTATTATGCGTCAAAAAATGGAGGGGTCATCTAACGAAGATCCATCTGTGCTGGATAGATGTTTTCCAAGAATACTTGGTGAAGGGGATGGTTTCAGATTAGTAAGTTGTAGTCTTTGTAGGAGATCGTCAACGTATTTCGCTTTATTTATCATAAGTCCAGAGTCAAGGTAATGAACTTGGAGTCCAAGAAAGTAAGTGAGTTTACCAAAATCCTTTAGAGCAAAAGTTGAGTCAAAAGATCGGACTAGGTTACCAATCAGTTGAGGATCATTTTCAGTTACGATTACGTCGTCAACATACACCAAAAGAAAGATAATAGATGACTGCTTGTTGTAAATCAAGAGAGATGTATCTGACCTTGAGTTGATAAAACCCCACGGAAGTAGTTCCTTTGTTAGAGATGCATTCCAAGCCCTTGGAGTTTGTTTTAACCTATAGAGTGCTTTATAAAGCTTGCAAACATATTACGGAAACGATGGATTGATGTATCCAGAGGGTTGTGTCATATATACTTTTTCATCTAGTGTGTCATTCAATAAGGCTTGTTGAAGTCGAGTTGTTTGAGATCCTACCCTTGAGAAGCAGCGATGCTAAAGATGACTCGAACACTTGATGGCTTCACTACAGACTGAAAGTTTCAAAAAATTCTATGCTCGGATTCTAGTGAAATCCTTTGGCCACAAGTCTCGGTTTGTAACATTGTACTGAGCCATCCAAATTTCGTTTAATTCTAAACACCCATTTGTGTCCCACAATATTCATATCAGGGGTAGGAAGAACAAGATGCCAAGTTCGGTTTTGTATCAAAGCAGAGTATTCAGCATCCATAGCCTTTTTCCATGGTGGAGAAGCAAGGGCGTCTTGTACCCGTGTAGGTTTTGTAAGTGACCAGTCAACTGGAGAGGTAAAGGTGAAGATTTTTTGTTTAAAAATACCAGCCTTCCCTCAGCTTATCATTGGATGAATAGGAAGGGGTAAGGGACGAGAGACAGGAGGAGTCGGATTGTCAAATTGAATT
Organism: Benincasa hispida; assembly: GCF_027475165.1. Classification (NCBI taxonomy): domain Eukaryota; kingdom Viridiplantae; phylum Streptophyta; class Magnoliopsida; order Cucurbitales; family Cucurbitaceae; genus Benincasa; species Benincasa hispida. The sequence goes on from NC_143480.1 coordinate 32,351,172, forward strand.
GATGTGTCGAGGATAGGCTGAGAGGTAGGAGTGGAGGGTTGGGTGGAAGAAATGGGCGCCAAAGGAAAGGATGAGTTTTCATTTGAAATGATAGGGTTGAGAGAATTTATTTTATCCAGAGTGGATGGGGACGAAATAGGTGAATGACATATGTGGGGTGTACGATCTGATGGAGATGAAAATGAGAGAGTCAAGTGGGGACACCGGGTTTAGATGTATTGAGGTTTAGTCGGGTTGGTATAAGTTGGGTTGTTTTGAAACGAGCTGGATTATTTATGATGGGGCAAGGTGGAAGTATAGATAAGGTGGGGCCGGTTGTAGATATTTATTGGTTTTTGGACCGGGCCTGAGAGATTTTGACAAAGGGAAATTCATTCTCATTGGAGGATACATGACGGGAGATGATAACTCATCTAGATTTGATTAGGCATTTGAACCCTTTATGTAATGGGCTAGGGCCCAGATAGACACATTTTCCTGAGTGGAAATTGAGCTTGTTGGGTTGAAAATGGTGTAGATATGGGAAACACGCACATCCGAAAACTTTTAGTTCTGAAAAGTTCAGCTGCATTTTGAAGAGAATGGTGATAGGGGATTAATCTTTTAGTACTGATGTGGATAATCCATTGATGAGCATTGTGGCTGTGAAAAAAGCATCCCACCAAAAACTCTGGTAGTTGAGCTTGGGCTAATAATGTGAGGCCGATTTCAACTACATGTCTGTGTTTTCGTTCAGCTCAGCCATTTTGAGCTGAAGTGTAAGGGCACGATAATCTGGACACAATACCCATTGAATTGCAGAGGCAATGAATCTTTAAAAATTCTCCACCGTTATTAGATTGAAGCATTTTGATAGATTTATTGAACTGGGTTTGAACATAAGGAGGAAAATGCCAAAAAGCTTCAATTGCATCACTCTTTTGTTTTAGAGGATATATCCATGTATATCTGCTAAAATCATCAACAAACAAAATGTAATAACAGTGACCTTCTAAAAAGACTACCGGGGTTGGTCCCCATAAATAAGAGTGGATTAGACCAAAGGACTCTACTGTATGGTTTTCAGATGTGGGAAAAGTTAAATTGTGAGCTTTACCCATTAGACATGAATCACAAAATAGAAAATCTTCATTACTTTTGATAAGCAAATTACATTCTCTAATAACAAAGTTCAAAATTTTGAGTGATGGATGTCCTAGACACCTATGCCAGACAGCTTTTGATACCGCTACATTAATATTTACTATTTTCCCAGATAATACCAAGGCAGAGTTGTTGTTATTTATTTCCAGAGGCTGTTGGTTTCCAAGACGACTATGCTTCAGCTCACCATAAGTCTTTACAGCTACTCGTTCTAAATGATAAAGCCCATCTTTAAGAGTTTCTTTCAGAAGAATTCGGCTCGTATCCTTTTCCTTAATAAAACAATGAGCATCATGAAACTCGAAAAAGATGTTATTATCTTGAGCTAATTTCGATACACTTACCAATTTTTTTGTGATGTCAACTACACACAAAACATTTTCAAGCAGAAAGGTATTGTTTCCATCAGACAGGGAGGTATTACCAATATACGAGATTTGTAATTTGTTTCCATTTCAAACAATAAAGTGTTCATTACCTGAATATTCACCTGAATTAGTCAGATTTGCATAGTCAGCAGCTACGTGATTGGTTTCTCCGTTATCAACGTACTAATTTGGATCCACAACAGTTTCAGGTCCAGTATAGGGATTGGGATTCTGAGTTGCAAAAAAAGTAGCAGGGTTCGGTCCAATATTACCAACGTTGTTCAGGTTTTGTCCTCCTCTATTCGGCCTAGAATTTCCAATGAATTCTTTGTTGAATCTGTTGTAGTAGACTAGTGTTTAATGTTCATATTTGCCACAAACTTGGCATGTAGGTTTGTTACCACGTCCACGATCGAAATTAATACTGCCATTTCCTCCTCCTCGTTGCTGATTAAATTGAGTTTAGAAATTTTGCTGATGATGGTTGTTCACTTATTTCGAGTCGTTCGAACTACGATTTTAGGCCATATTAACAGCAGGAACAATGTTTCCCAAGTTCCTCTGTTAGTTTTGGTGTTCCAAGCGTTTCTCGAATATGAGGAGCTCAGATTGCATATCGAGCCACAAAATATCAGGTTTCCCTTGGATTATCGCAATGATCGGGTTGTAGACTTCTTCCAAGCCGAGAAGTACCTGAGAAATCAGTGATTGGCTAGGTATAAGGCTACCGGCCTGACCCAACTAGTTTTCATTATTCGTAAATAATCCTCCATTTTCGAATTATCTTTCTTTTTTGTCTGAAAAATGTGATGGAGGAAGTCCTCTTCAGCCCTTGATTAAATACCGAAGAGGTCTTGTGTTGCTTCCCATAGATCTTTGGCATTGTTGGAACCCATCAACTGCAAGGCTACTTCAGAGATCATCGAGTTGTACAGCCACCCGAGCAGTAGTAAATCTATTGTAACCCACTGTTCGAACTGTGGATTAATCAACCTTGACCGGACTGAGCTCGACGATGCTCCATCAGCAACTTCGGTCATATCTCCACTCTAAAGTTCACTCGATTCTTCTATTGTTGTTGAAATAAATTTTGAAGGACAGGGTTTTTCACTTGTGAGATGTCCTTCCAACTTGTAACTCCTCAAGATCGGTAGGGCTAGGGTTTTTCACAGTAGGTAGTTGCTCCTGTTGAGCTTGATGGTTGTGATTTGATTCAGTAGTTGATTCGAGGAGGATTGCTGAAGATGGTGGAGGAGGAAGATCGGACGGGAAGGGCGTTGGCCATTATTGGCTCTGATTGCAAGATAGAGATAGGGAATAAAAGGGATTTTCTTGTGAATAAGAATTTGTATTTCTTCACACTATTTTATTATTGGAAAGGTACAATTTATATAGCTAGGTCCTTTGACTTGGGGAGAAGAATATGGAAAATAACATATAAATCTTATACAGATGTTCACATTTCATTGGTTGAGTAAATATTCCTTTTAACAAAAAAAATTTAACCGAATGAGCTTCTAGAAGAGGAGTGACTGGATGAATTCAATTGCTGACTTGTAGGCTTCTCAGTATACGTGGACTGCTTGTTAGGATTGTTGATTTGGTGTTCTTCTCTAACATCAGCAATCCAAAGTTAGTTTGAAAAATAAAATGTTATCCATAGTATATAAATATAAAAGACAATTATCAATCTATATTATTGTACAAGACTTTTTTGAGTAAAAGAAAAGGTAAAATTAAAATGTAGGGCTACAAAGTAAATACCGCAATGAAAATAAGATAAGACTTTGCTATCCTTAGTTAAGTGTGGTAGAGTTTTTTTTTTTTTTTTTTTTTTTTTTTTTGTCAATATGTAAGAGGAAGAGAATTGAATACGACTTCAAGTTGATAATATAAATATTATATCAGTAATTATGTTAATTTCAATAAGAATGTAAAACTATATCTTTTGAGAATGAAATTATAAAATTCAAGATATTATTACCTATAGAATTTATGATATGAATTTTTTTTATACTCAATAGATGTTGATGTTTATACCGATATATGAATAATAAAAAATATGGTTTAATAATTTTAATTAATTATTAAATATATTATTTAGACTTAATAAATTTTAAATAACACATTTAAAATTAATATTTTATTTTATCTACCTATTTAATATAAAATTTTATTATTAATTATTAATATTCTGATTTATTTATTTAATTTATGACTAGATTAATGGTTCTCTTTCATTTAATTAAGTAATTATTTAATTTTAGATCTTACATACAAATTTATAAATCAAGCACAAATATTTAACTCTCACATTAATTACCTTACATATCCAAACACATACTTTAATAATATCACATTTAAAACAAAGATACTTAATATTCATGAAACAATATATGCAATCGAACGGGCATATAGAGAGGATGAAAAAAAAATTATCCGTCACTTTAATAAAAGTTAGATTTATTGAAAATATATTTAAATCAAATAATAATTTAAATAAAATAAATTAATTTATTGAAATTAAATAAATTATTTTAATAAATTAATTGATCAATAAATAAAATTATATTTAAATCAAATAATAATTTATTGAAATGAATTCTCATAAAATGTTAACATGAACATAATCCAACAGCATTGTGTATGTTTATTCTTATCATAGATGAGTTGTAATTTTCTTTTCTTATATATATATATATTTTTTTGAATACTTGGTGTGTATTTTGTTTTCCATTCACTTTTGTAAAGATATGTTGATTATTTAATAAAATAAATAAAACAATAGGCATAAAATTCAATTCACATATTAGAGATTTAAATCCCGAGTTGAATTAAAAATATATATCTCTCCATAAAAATATTTAGGTTTTTTTTGTTTTTTGTATTTTTGTTTTTTTTGGAAAGTTCATACTCTTTTACTTGGGCCCCTTCTTTAGGCAGGGAACATGGGCCGACCATTCGGACGTAGCGGCCTAGTTTGATGGAAGTTTACTGGAAAATTCGACATTGGCCCAATTTTTTTTATTTATGTTTTCGGTTTTTCATAGGATCTTGGTAAAAAGAAGAAAAAAAAAAGACAGTTGGACAAATGTGTAAATTAAAAAGATTGTTTTTGAAAAATGTCTAATTCTATTTTTAACTTTAAAAATGTCTAAATATTTATATTCATTAATTTGTTTAATTTTAAAATAAACCAATGTACCTTGAAGATCAATATTATTGTAAAAACAAAAATCGAATCAAACGAAATCAAATCGAATGAAAATAGATTTGACTCTATATTCTACTAAACTAACACCATAAAATCAAATGAAACAAAATAAATTTAAAAAAAAAATCAAAGATAAACAATCAACCCATAAATTATGGAATTCAAAAAGAGTGTTTTTAGATAATCGAAAAAAAACCCTTAATGAAAAAACTTTATCGTTCTTTTAAATGAAAACGAAAAAATACATTGTTTCTCCAAACTTTTTTTTTTATATATAAATCAAAGTTTGTAACACAAATACTTGATTCGTAGATTATTTCTACATAAGTTTCTTTGCATCTCATATCTCTCACCATTCGACTAAGCAAACATCTTAAACTTACTTCTAAGTAATTCAAAAATCTCATACATGGTGGAGAAATTTTAAAATGCTCTTTTTTAATAATGAGTTCCTAACAACTAAAATCCAAAATGACACAAGCAGTACAAATATCTTCTATGTGAATTAATGCATTATATTCGAGTTATTTAGGCCTTACGGAGTTTCATTCTCCATCTACATTAAGGGAAAAAAATATTGTAATCATTGAGGCACACAAACCAATCTAACAAATCAACTACACATTAGAATCTACCCATATACACATTCCCCCTTTCTAATCACACTACCCTACACTAACTGTTTGTTCACGCCCTCCCCCCAACTCATTCATTTCCCTCTCACGATTCTCCAAATACCTAGCAATCTATCCTCATTTCCCCACTTCAAATTACATGCATACGTCTTCATTCCACTTGTTCATAACGTTTGAGCAACATTTTAACAAAATGTAAGACAATAGGAGAACGAAAAAGGAAAGCCAATGGAGAGATAATTGGTGCAAAAGAAAACCCTAACTTTTGTATATATTTATGAGAATCAGAGGCACAAATATATCAAGGTTGGGAGGAAAAACTATTGCCCTAAACACACATGCAAGATAATTCTTCATGTAATAGAAAAAATAAAGAATAATAAATTTTGTTAATATTGGGCCCTTAAAATATGGGCTTACATTGAGGAAAAATAAAAGTAAAAGAGGTCAAATCAGTGGGCTTCCTTAACACCCCTACAAATCGATGGCAAGTGCAGCGACAACAGTTAGCTTACTCTTTACTGTTGAAAAGCTAGCAATGGAAAATTGTTTGATAAGAGCATCAGCTATTTGTTCAGATGCAGAAAGGTGACGAATCTGAGTCTTCTGTTTGAAAACCAGATCACAAAGATAGTATATATCAAGTCCAACATGTTTTGTCTTAGAGTGTAGCATAGATCACAAAGATCGTGTAGCATGGATCAAGTACATATGACTATGCGATGAAGCATGAAGACCACATGATCATGCAGCACACATCATGTAACGCATGCCTAAACGATCAAGTAGACAACTACTATGCGATGAAGCATAATCGTATAAACGATCGTGGAGCAAGCGTCAAGTATCATATACCAAGTGATCGAGTAGCCAGTGACTATGTGATGAAGCATGCTGGCTTACTCAATTGTTTAGTACGCGCGCCTTCCATGCGACGAGTATTATATACTCAACGATTGTTTACCTCAGCGTCTACGCGATCGAGTAGCCAACGTAACATGACCGAGTAAACGCTTTACTCGATCGCGTAGCATCAGTCATGCGATCATTTAACAAATACTACACGATCTAGTAGAACTTTTTTATACGATCGCGTAGCCAAATCTAAACGATTGTTTAGCCTGGACTACACGATGCGACCAACTCTTGGTCTTCTTCCTCGATGAGAACGACATCTACATGCATTGAAGCTTCTTCACGAACGACTCTTACAGACTTAAACACTTTGAATACAGACTCGATAGCAAAGTCATTATGCCCAAGAACACAGGGGCCCTTACAAATTTACTTTAAATGTAAAGAAACCTTTAACAAATAGAGGCAATCATCCCAAAACTCCATCGATCACATCCACAACTTTCTAATGTTTAAACGCATTGCAGAATCAAAAAAAACCAACCAAGACTGTAAATGTAATTCAATGCATCAATGGAATTTGGAATATCAGAACAACCTATCTCTCATATACCAATTGAAGGAACTCTTATCAAAGAGAACCAATGAGCGGAAGCAGATCGTTCCAAACCATTGTGACAGAACATACACATTTACAATTAAATAACAACAATTATACATAAACTCTAAATTACAACATGCTTCAATAAGAAAAAACAAAAGATCCGGTAAACGTACCCTTGAAGAACTTTTCTTCTCGTATCCCTCGATCAAACTTAGTGCAGCGTCCAATAGTCGTACGCAAAACAATGAACAACACGAACTACAGAATCCTCGAATGCAATCAAGTAACACTTGACCCTCAACCCTCAAACAGCAAGCAGACACCAGCATGAGTCTACTTTGGTATTCTCGGTGTGAGAATCCAGGAGTTGTGGGCTCTGTATGGATTTGGTAGAGGGAATGAGGAATTGAATGATCGTATAGACGATCGAGTAAGTGGGAGAAGACAGGAGACTGTCGTGTAGTCTTGGGTACTCGATCATTTAAAAGTGAATGACTATCGTATAGAATATCTCGATGCACGATCATTTACACTCTCAAGCTATCGTATAGCTTTTTGTTAATGCGCGTTCGATTATCATTCGATCATGAAAAAATGAAAATGATTTTCATTTTATCCATCAGTTACAATAACTTATCACAATTTTTCACTAAGTTGGTTATTAGGAAAAAAAAACTGAAACCAATTATCCTATAATTGATTTAATTATAAATAAATAATATATCCATAACCTATATTTTTAATATCACATCTCATGCAATATATAAACCATAGTTCTTTTTCTCCTTTATAGAAATTAATGTATCTAATACATCAAATCAATTATATCACATATAATTGAAGCAATTTAAGTATATCATATATAATCAAATTTCCTCTTGTTAATTTAAACACTTCAAACTAACTCAAAAACTAATTCTCAACATGAATCCATTGAACTACCAAGGGGACCTTATGGACCTATAGCTTGAAGCTCCAACGATATATGAATAATTGACTAAACTCTTTAATCACGATATCCACCATTCGTTAACTATCGGCCACTCTACTAAAGACCGACAGCTGCATTCTTTGCGCTACAGATTTATTTTTGTGTCAATTGGATATAACCAATCAACAGTACGATGACCCTTCACAAATCACTCGTAAGTACAATCTAGCCAATTTACCGTTTTGCCCCTATAATTACATCTAACTTCTTAAGTACCACTGATTCCTCAAATGAACAATACATCATAGTCCTACTATGAGTAAACACTTAATGGGCCAAAAGAAGGTGTAGCGTCACATTGTTCAAGCACCGGAATCAACCCTCAAAGGAATAATTTATCTACTTACCCATGTTTCAGGGAAAGAGTGAATTCCGACTTATGTAGCTGAGTTTACAGCTCCTCAATCAGAAGAATCTTCAAAGTGGTAGGTTTGAGACAGTGATCTGGCCACTCGCACCCATGCAAATCAGAGGACCGCCCTCATAGGCAGGAGTTCCCAACTCACTCAGGATTAAGGTCATGTTACCTATGGCCATCCTGGTGAAATGAAACACTCTGTCATGAACGACGTTATATAAAAGACTAAACATTTCGTGGTTCAGTCTTTAGTATAGAACATCCCCGCTCGTATGTCTAATACATGAATAGTCAGGATCAAACCATTTGTAGCACTTTATAACACTTGTAATATCTACAAAGCAGACCACACTCGTACATCACCAGAATAAGGTTTCCCTCCTTTATCCATATACTACAGACCATTTAGGTTATCACTTAAAGCACAATCCACTTGTATGTCTCCACATACATGCTTAAGTTACAACGATAATCAGGGATCTTAGTTTATTAGTTTGTGGTTAATGCAACTAAAATATCTCATATTTCATAGATTGTAGTGAATAAAATATCTCATATTATTACATCACAAATGTTTGTTCATACATGTATTTACAAACAACAAGACCCTACGAGATTTAGGACATCAACCCCAACACCGATTGCTCATGGAGAGGAAGAATCTTGTGGAAACTACAAAGGTTGTATTTCTAACCCTTTTGCATACTTAATCCTAGTTAATTAATATAATTAGAGTGTTAATGATCCATTGCTTCCACTGTGCATGCTTCTATTTATCCATCAGTTTTAAGCCATAAAGAGCGTTCTTTAATTGAAAAACCAAGGGTTGAGAACCAGAGACTCTAGAACTCGAGGGTTGTTCCATGTAAACAGACTCTTGGAGATAATCATGAAGAAAAATGTTATTAACATCAAGCTGATGAATAGTCCATCCTTTCATAAGAGCTAGGGTTAAGAGAATCTGAATAGTGTCAGGCTTAACAACAAGATTAAATGTCTTAGTATAATCAATATTAGGAGTTTGATGAAAACCCTTGGCTACTAACCGAGCCTTATACTAGAAATAGAGCCATCCGAGTTTCGTTTAATTTTAAACACTCATTCACAACCAACAATCTTTTTATCAATAGGCTTAGGAACTAGCATCCAAGTCTTATTTTTCAATAAAGCATTATACTCATTCTCTATGGATTTCATTTAATGAGGGTCTTTGAGAGCTTTCTTAATATCACAGGGTTCTAGGTTGTTCGAAGCGCCAGCAAACAGATTCAAGGCATTTCAACAGTGAGCTCTGACTATTTTGGTTATGAGAGAAACTTTAATTTGGAGGAAGAAGAAGATTGAAAACTTTCTTCGCACACGATAAAGACACGGAACTCTTCTATAAAATCTCTCTCAATCGTTCAACAGTATTAGCAACAAGAAGAAGAAAACATTTTTCTTTTTCCATTTGCCCAATTAACCAACACCCACTAATGTGGGTGGAAAGAAAAGATGGGGAAGGGAGTTGTAATTCCCTTCCTTATTATTCAAAATAATAACAACAGAATATAAATAAATATAATAACTAACTTTCATATTATATCTTTTATTAAATTATATGTTATATCAAATATAACATATAACCTATAGTTTTAATATTGTAGCACATACAATATAAACTATAGTTTCTTTTCTATATTATATGGCATTTAATATAAATCATATTTATATTAAATTTAACAACTATGAATCACATTCATAGAAAATATATTTGAATCTCATTCAAATATTTATTTTCTCCCATTAAGCTATCATGTATCAAATATATTATGACAATTATATCATATATAATTGTATAATTTAATTATATCATATATAATTAAATCCCTCTATTAATTTAACAATTCAAATTAATCCAAAAACTAATTCTTAACTAAATCCTATTGAGCTACCAAGGGGATCTCACGGATCTGTAGCTTGAAGCTCTAATGGTACAGGAATAATTAATTAAACTCTTTAATTACATTATTCACCATCCGTTAATTGTCAGACACTCCACTAAAGACTGACAGTTGCACTCTTCGTACTCAGATATATTTCTGTGTCTATTGGATATAACCAATCAATAGTATGATGACCCTTCACAAATTGCTCGTAAGTATAACTAGGCCAAATTCGTTTTGCCCCTATAGTTACATATAACTCCTTAAGTACCACTGATCTATCTAATGAACAATAGATCATAGTCCTACTATGACTAAACCTCTCTTGGGCCAAGAGAGGGTGTTATGCCACATTATTCAAGACCCGGAATCAACCCTTAAGGGGAGCAATGTATCTACTTACCCCTACTTCGGGAAAGGGGTAAATTCCATCTTGTGTAGTTATGTTCCCAACTCCTCAATGAGATGAATCTCCAAAATGATAGGCTTGTTGAGTCGGCGATTTGGCCACTCTCACCCATACAAATCAGAGGATCGCCCTCATAGGCAAGAGTTCAGAACTTACTTAGGATTCAGGTCATGTTATCTATGGTCATCCTGGTGAAATATAAGTCTCTATTATGAACAGTGTTATATAATGAGACTAAACATTTTGTAGTCTGGTCTTATACAAACTCCTTTGTATAGACACTAGAAGAAATTCAGGCTTTAATATCGGTTTTAAATCGATATTAAAGGGCTTTAATGTCGATTGGCAACTGATATTAAAGATAGTGTTATTAAAGCCCTTTAATGTCGGTTTTAAACCGACATTAAAGGGCTTCAATAACACCAATAACACAGCCTTCAATGTCGATTGCAACCGACATTAAAGGTCTTTAGTGATTAAAGTCTGTCGGTAGCAACCGACATTAAAGCCTTTTTTTTTTTTAATTCTTAACCGACATTGAAGCCCGAATCTGTCCTTTTTTTTTTAAATTCCGTTGCCGAATCCATTTTTTTGGTCAAATAAGTTAAAAACGACATTATATCTCGTGTTAGGTCATGGAATTATCCGTCATTATTTTATATTAAAAAGTATAAAAAAAAATTGCATGGCGAGCCCATCAATATTTGTCTTCCACCTATGAATTTATCCACAAACAAGAATCAATATTTCCAATCCATTACATATACTCATCAATATTTGGCTTCCACCTATAAATTTATCCACCAAAATTTGCAAAACAATATCAAAACCAGACTTCCATAGAATACAGCTTACACCAAAGCCATCATTTCTCTCATTCACAAATATCAATTAGTACTAATTCCATGAATAAAAAAGAATCACAATACCATGAATACAGCTTCCAATAATAAACAGATCATGTTTTCCAACTATGAATTTATCCACAAACAAGAATCACAAAACCAGAATCAGACTTTCATAGAATACTTACACCAAGCCATCATTTCTCTCATTCACAAATATCATATTAATACTAATTTCATTCACAAAGATCATGGTTAGATAAATTTACATTCATTCTAAGCTAGCATTTACTCTATTGAGACAAAAAACAAGAATTACATCCTTACACAAATCGGCCAACAAAACTTGCCTATTGGGTCCGAATTACGTCGATCTCTCCTTGCGTATATGCATCTTTTGTATTGAACTACAAAAAGGAAAAAATAAATAAATTCAACATAAGTTTACGTCCATTTATTAAATTAAAGCTAGTACTATATAAAAAATAAATAATTTATGTACAAGACTAGTAATGGGAGGAGTAGGATTATGCACTATTTCATATATATACTTTTGCACATAGTACCCGCATCCTACAGAATCTAATTGACGAGGGCACTGCATATAAAGAAGTTGAAAACATTTATTAAATTTTTATAAAGAAGTCGAATGAACATAAATTGTTAAAAAAATGAATACAAATTTATCTTCAGAGGTTTCTATTTTGGAGAAGACCGATATGTTGGAGATCGTGCTTGGCTTGCCATGTTTTCAATCCACTAAATAGTTTAAAAACATTAGTTAAACATAAATACTTCAATTAAGAGCTAAGAAAGTTCAATTACATTTACATATTTATAACTACATATTTATAGTTAAAAACATTAGTTAAGCATAAATACTTCGAAGAGAGTCCAAAACATAAACACAATTTTCTTGTAGATTGATTACAATCAATATCCAATGATAACTATAATAAGCAACAATTTTGAAATATTAGTACGTGTATAATGAAAATTAAAAATAACTTAAGAACCTGTATCTACTTACCCTGTGTTATATAGAATGTGGACTAATTGATCTAGATTAGCCAATTCTAGTTGATTGGCTAAATTTCTGGATTGGATATCTTGAGACTTCACGTGTGGCGATATTCTTGCTTGATCAATTATAAAAAACTTCTTCGTAATATCACGACCACACTCATCCCAAAGATACCTAAAAAGGATAAAAATTATTTATCAACATGAAACAAAATATACATGAGTAAATCTAGATGAGTAATACTTATGCAATGTATGTCAAAATACACATGTAGCCTATTTCAATCATATTGCAATATTGGAGCAGATCATCTCGGCCTAAATAAATAAATTTGTCTCTTCCAAATATATGCTCATCCAAAGAGATACAGATCATGTCTATAACGTTCATGTTATGCATGGCATGTCCGTTCAATAGTTTGATAGTACCATTAGCATTAGTATATTTGGAGGATTGGCTGAAGCTCTTAATTGGTGAATGATCCTACCATAACCAAATTTACAAAAATTCAAAGTAGGACAAATAATAAATAGCCAAACTCATATACTGAAAAGGAAACATACTTTTTTCTCGTCAACTATAACTATAAATTCACAAGGCCATTTTACGAAATTGCCCATTGCTTGCTTTAAGAAATCTATTTTACCTTTCAAGGAATTAGTATAGGCAAATCTTCTCCAATGACAATGTCAATAAGAACTTTAACAGTTAATCATGACACACTATAACAATATTATCTACAGTTCCTATAGTCAAGTGGCATGGTATCCCCTTAACAAATTTAAAAGAACTTATGTCATGCATGGTTAAGCACGTACAATATGATTAAAATTTAAAAGTCACAATAAATAAATTACCTCCAAATCTTCTTTAGACATCTTCTCAATATCTTCTTCTTTTAGACATTTTCTTCTTCATATACACTTAGTGCAACACTTCCAACAGATGATTTGGACTGATGAGATTCTCTGCTATAAGTTCTTTCTCTTGACACTTTACCATGTCGAACATTTTTTTTACTAGAGTCTCCTTCAATTTCTTGGCTCATAGAGGACTTTGGTTTTACTAATTTGAAATATTGAGAATGGGAAATAAAATCACCCATTCCTCTAACACGTACCCAATGCTTTGGTGAGAACATCTTCACCTTCATGAACTTCAGCCAATTTATCGTGTAAAACATATTACAATTTTCACACAATATCTATATCATCTTAAATTTTTATATATGTCATCTTAAATTTTGCATAATATATACTTACAATCCGATTGGCACATTCTTGAGTAACTTCATTAAGTATTCATTATTCTTTCCTTTTCTTGCTTTTTTCCATACGCCCGATAAGAAAGGTCATTCGATAGGTTCTACATGAACATACATATTTAATTAGCATAAATATGTTAGAATAAAATATTTAATTTAAGTCAAATAACTCACTAATTCTTGGGCAAGATTTGCATAGCCCTTCCGAGAAATATGGTGATTATATACACATTTCGCACGTCTTTCTTTTTTAACACGACTGATTTTCTGTACAACAAATCTAGTTGAAGTTACCTATCAAAACAATGATAATGTTGACATGTAATTTATTGTGAATGACTTACCTCCCATTCTTCAGTCAATCGTTCATTGACGAACGATTTCCAATGATCTTGCTCTATATGAGAATATTGTTGGGGTGGAAATTGCAAGACCGAGGGTTCATCCTTAAATGAAAGTATGAACTTTTGAGTCAACGTTGTCTTGAAAGTCTGAAACTTCCTAGATGCAGACATTAGTATATAATGTTTGAACTTAGAGTCCACATTGAATGACATCTGCACAATGAAAAAAGTAGTTTAGAAAACATACCGCTACACAATCAAAAAGTTTGTCTTTTAAATGGTTTGAAACTTTTTTCCATGAATCATACATTATAGGAATTTGTTGTCGATCACAAACTTCTATATAACTCTGCATCTTCTTTGCTCCAGATCCAACCGGTTTTCCATGTTCATTATAATCGATGGTTAATCGTTGCCCAGATGTCCTTATTTGTGCCAACTCAGACATTGTAGTTGGGCCACGTGGTATACTTATTCTGCTATGTTTTTGTGGGATCATATTTCTATCATCCTTGCTGTTACTTGTTGAAGTTTCCATGTCAATCTAAAAAAAAAAAAAACATTACTCAAATAAAAAACATATAATCTTAATATTTAAATACATATAATCATAGTAAATGACATACCATGTTTAATACATTATTTATCAACCCATCGACCCTCACAATCATGTCTAATGTATGTGGATGTTGTACCATCAATCTCAGTAAATGTATCAACATTGGGCATTCTTTGCATACCTCCATAACCACACTCTTGTAGCATGTCTCCTATTTCATCTTCATAAAAATCACCCTCAATTGTTCGTTGTGGAGATGTTAAAACAATTGACCAACTCGAATTTGCGGGGTCTTTTACATAGAACACTTGTTTTGCTTGAGAGGCTAAAATAAACGGATCTGATTTATGTCCAATACGATTGAGGTCAACAATAGTAAACCCAAACTCGTCTGTTTTGACTCCAGTTCTATTCTCAATCCAATTATATTTGAATAAAAGAAATGATAATCCATGATAGTCAAGCTCTCATATTTCTTGTATTACACCATAAAATGTCATATCTGACATGATGGGCCTTTTATCCTTAGCACTAGAGACTTGCATGGTAGTAGCCATTATACTAACTCCACTATTTTGAACCCTTCTAACATCATCGCGATTCTTTGTGTGATAGTAGTAACCATTGACCACATAACCAGAATATTTTGCCACAGTTGGACAAGGTCCATTAGCTATCCATCTCAAAGAAGGCGATATGGAATTTTTGGTAATTTTGAGAGCTAGTGCAACCTACGATATATTTCAAAATATTTTAGTAGTTAACATTTAATTATACATCAAATAGTAGGTCTCTAGAGATTTCCTGTGTGGACAACCACCGACTGAGTGTAAGATTATGCTCTTCTTGAATCCACTTTCTACTTTTATTTTTACCAGAATTGAGCTTAGACAAAATATCCATATGTTGCCTATTATAAATGACAAAGTTATTAGATTATTGAATAATCAAGTAACCTAAAACGAGAATAAGATGGAGATCTACATACTCGACGTAAGGAAGCACATATTTACATTTTGAATGACATAAAGATGAGCTTGATCCAACTAATCCTTACTCGATCTGATAAAAGAAGCAGCTGACGATGCTCTATCAATGTTTGAATTCGCTTTCTTTATTAATGAGTTTAGCTCAATAGAATTAACACTAGATACGAATTCAGAACAAAACTCTATAGTCTTTTCAACAATATAATTTTCTCCAACACATCCTTCTCGTCGATTTCTATTTCGTACGTAAGTTTTCCACACTTTCATGCATCATTCAAAAGGATACATCCACCTCAAATAAACAAGTCCACAAACTCAACTTCTCTTACGAGATGCACTGCAAGGTGTACCATTATTGTGAAGAAGATGGAGGAAAATACTTCTCTAAGAGGCATAGAGTGACAACGATATCCTCTTGCATACCCTTTAACTAAGATAAATCGATCGCCTTGCAACATATAGCATTAAAGAAGAAGCATAGGCGAGTAATTGCAAGTCTTACATGTTTGGGAAAAATATCACGAATGGCTACCGATAATAATTGTTGCATAAGAACGTGATGGTCATGCGACTTAAGTCCGTAAAGTTTCAATCTGTGAGCGACACTAAACGTTGAATGTTCGATGAATAGCTTTCAGGTACTTTAATTTCTGATAGTACCTTAAAAAGCTCAATTTCTCAACTTGTGTTAATGTATAACATGCGGGAGGTAAAAAGACTTTTTTCTCTCCTACTTGAGGGGCTAACTCTGATCTAATGTTTAATTCCACCAAATCTAATCGAGTCTTTATTCCATCCTTTGTTTTACCAGGAATATCAAGCAATGTACCAATAAGATTTGCACATACATTCTTTTTAATGTGCATCACGTCTAAACAATGTCGCACGTCAAGATACTTCCAGTATTCTTACTAGAAAAGAATAGATTTTTTCTTCCAATAAGTTGAAGTGCTATCTCCACTGTTCTTTTCTTTGATACTTTTCTTACCAAATGAATATTGATACTTACTTGTTTCTGCAAGAATTTCTTCCCCACTCAATAGTTCTAGACCAAATTCTAATTCTTGTGCGCCATTAAAAGCTTTCTTTTGTTTCCTATATGGATGATGGCGGGGTAGAAACTTGCAATGCCTGAGATTTGCCATCCTCTTCCCTTTTGGTAAATAAGTGGATGAAGTATTCTCTCCACAAATTGGGCATGTATGATATCCTTTAACCGTACAACAACACAAGTTACCATATGCAGGAAAATCATTAATGGTCCATAATAAAAAGGCTTTAAACATGAAACGTTGTTCTTCATATGCATCGTAACATTCTACCCCATCTTTCCAAAGTTTTTTCAAGTCATCTACTAACGGAGCTAAATAAATATCTATGTCATTTCCCAGTTGTTTAGGACAAGATATTAGTTCAGTCAACATAAAAAAATTTTGCTTTATGCACAACCATGGAGGTAGATTGTACGTCACTAACATCACTGGCCAACAACTATATCTACTACTAAGATCTCAATGTGGATTTATCCCATCTGTCGAAAGAGCAAGACGAAGATTTCTAGGTTTTGACCGAAACTCTGGCCACAAATTGTTTATTTTTTTCCACGATAAGGCATCTTTGGAATGTTTTAATAAGCTATTTGTTTCTTTTTTTTTTTTAGCATGCCACGTCAATAAACTTATTGTTTCTTTACTTCGAAACATTCTTTTAAATCTTGGAATTGAGGGGAAATACCACATGACTTTTGTTGGGATATTCTTAGCCCTTTCGTTTAATTTTTCTTTAAGCTTCCATCTTGACGTACCACAAATGGGGCATACATTTGCATTAGAGAGTTCTTTTCTAAACAAGAAACAATCATTTCTACACGCATGAATCTTCTCGTACTACATTCTAAGAGTACCCAACATCTCTTTTGCTTCATAAGTAGAAGTTGGAATTTCATTAGGACTAGGTAATATGTCATGAATTAATTCTAACAACTCAGTGAAACTCTTATCACTCCATCCAAATTTAGTTTTTAAATTATATAACTTTACCAATGTAGATATTTTGGAAAAAGTTTTACAATTTGGGTACAATGGTTTCTTCGCATCATCTAATAATTCTTCAAAATCATCGGATTTTCCACTAAAATAGTTATTATATGCAGCCTCTAACATTCCAATTGTGTCATCAACATCAACATCATCCTCATCAACTTCGTCTCTTTCACTAGTAGACACATTTTCATTATTTCTCTTAATCGGTAATGATTCACTGTAAAAAATCCATGTCTGATAACTTTGATCTATACCATTAAAAATAAGTATTCTCTTATTTTGTTCACATCTAGAGTCTTTACATTAACACACTTCAAACATGGACAACTCATGATATTCGGTATATTTGAATGTTGTAGACCATTTTTAATAAACATCTCGACCCCTAAACCATACTCAGCTGACATTCTATTCATTTTCATCCATGACTTATCCATGATTGTAAAATATGCAACTTAATCTACAAAAAAAAAAATAATAACAAAAACCAAAAAAAAATAACAAGGGAAAGTTTAAAAGCATAAAATTATGATTGTAAAATATGCAACATCAACAAATTTAGAACAAATAGACTTTTAAGATAAGCATCTTATAAATATTACCTTGTCCTTGTTATTAATGTTGTTATGAAGTCCTTTTTGTGTTGGGTGCACCTTCTCCACTTGCCAACCTTCTTAAAACACGTCCAATGCAATCTTCCTATCTTCCTTCCAAATCCCCAAGACTCAAAATTTAGCCTTACACGTCAAACTTGAACCTAACAAATAAAAAACTTCACTCAAAATCAAGTATTGAATCCAAACAAATATCATAATAAATCGTGTCCTTAGACCGTTTTTTGTATGAGTCAATATCAAGGACTCAGTTCCTATCGATGAAAAGAAAAGCCAAAATACAAAAACTCAGCAAAGTTCAAAATTCCATCAATTCAAACAAATATCACAATAAACAGTGTCCTTAGAGTTAGACTCTTTCTATAAATACTTCAAGAAAAGCTAACAATGAATACAAAACAACGATAACTAGCATGAGAAGCAACATGATGTAGTCCCCAAACATCACAATGTATTAGTTCAAAAACATAAGCAACAACATGTTTATTTGATGCAAAAGACAAATGCTTTTGGTCTAACCAGTGGGCATACATCACAAGTAGTTGGCAAATATGAAACATTGTCCAAAACATACCATTAGGCGATGAGTATCTAAGTTTCTGTAAACATGAAAAATGATTTAATTCATTATGCAGATGTCGTTTATTGTTGAGATGTATTAAATCAGAAAAGCATTATTACTTGTGATGAGAAAAGCATTAAACTTAGAACCTTAGATACTTGTCGTTCATTTGGTAAACTTATAAATTCTCATACAGTTATAACTTCATGCAGACATTAGTATCTAAGTTTCTGTAAACATTGTCCAAATATGATTTAACTAATAAACTACTTGTGATGTATTAAATCATCACAAATAGTTGGCAAATATGAAAAATATGTAATCAAACCAACCAAAATATATCAGGAGAAAGTAGTTGAGAAAATATGATTTAATTCAAAGAAATAAAGATGTGAAAAGGTTCACTAGGTAATGTAGAAGAAGTTGAATAAGGAAATGTTGACAAGATGTTGGAAGTTTTGGAGGAATCAGCCAGTACAAACAAAGGAAGAACAGAAGAAGGAAGATGATGATGATGGGGCTGTTCAACAAAAAACTTAGAAATCCTAACAGAATATTGTTGTTCCTCTGACTCCCTCTATTTTCTATATTTTATATTTGTCAAACAGATTCACGGACACGGGCGTTAAGGAGATCGACGGCATGAAAGAGAACGACGAACGAGCGAAGAAGAGTGAAAGACGGGCGAGCGAGATAGGGTTTAGACGTAAGAGAGAATGAGGCGGCACACAAAAATCAGATATAGGGTTTTATTATTTAATAAAATAAGAAAAAAAATAAAAATTACACCTTTAATGTCAATTTTAAACCAACATTAAAGTCCATCTTCAATGTCGGTTTAAAACCGACATTAAAGATCCATTTTTTTTTAAAACCAACTTTATACATCCGATTTCACTTTTTCTAACCGACATTAAAGCCCGAATTTCTTCTAATGAGAATTTTTCCGCCCGCATGTCTAATACATGAATAATCAGGATCAGATCATTTGTAGCACTTTACAACAATTGTAACACCTACAAAGCGGACCATACTCGTAGTATCACCAGGATAAGTTGCCCAGCCTTATCTATCTATTACAGACCATTCAGGTTATTACTTAAAGATGATCCACCCATATGTCACCACATACATGTTTAAGTTACAAAAATAACCTTGGATGTTAATTTATTGGTTTATGGTTAATGCAACTAAAACATCACATATTTTATAGACAATGTGAATAAAATATCATATATTTATTAATCACATAAAGAGTTTGTTCATACAATGTTTACAAATTTTAGAAGCCTATGAGATTTAGGGCATCAACTTCAACAATTGGACGTGTGGATACCACAGGTGTGGTAGTAGTAGGAGGGGCAGAAGCCATAGAAGCAACATTCCCATTATGCTCAACATGGAAAGAAGAAGATGCATCATTCATAGAGAGTATAAAAGATACCTCATTGTTAGAAAGGGAGAAATCTACAACAGCATCCTGTTAGTTGTCATGAAAACCTGCGTTTAAAGGATACACATTAGTAGGATTTGGATTCTCAAAGTTAGAAGAAACTGGAACAGAGTTAGACCAATCGTTATTATGGTTCTGTGAGCGTGAACCAAGAATAGATGATATAGGAGAAATAGATGTTGTGTCAGAGATAGGTGAGGTTGAAGTGTGGGAAGTGGATGATTATGCATATGGAAAAGACAATGCACCTAGTAAGACAACGAGAAATATATAGAGGACCATCAGGAGATAAACATTTATGACCTTTGTGAGAGTTACTTTAACCAGTGAATGTACAAGAAACGGAGCAAAAAGATAGTTTGTGAGTTTGGTAAGGGTGCAAATACGGAAAACGTCTACAACCAAAAGTTTGAAGAGAAGGATAATTTGGCTTAAGACCAAAAAGGTTTTTCCAAGGGACTAACACAATTAAGAACAGGTATAGCAAGACGATTTATATAGAAAAAGCTTCATCCTAAAACTTAAGAGATAAAGAAGCTTGAGATAAAAGCGTGAGTCTCATGTTCATATATGTTTATGTTTTCTTTCAATGGTGCCATATTATTGGGAAGTATGGGAATAGGTAATGCGATGTTCTATACCATGTTATGTTAAAAAAGGAATGAATGGTTTAAATTCCCCACCCTCATCAGTTTAAAGTCTTAACATATAGTGGCCCAACAATTTTTCAACCAGAATTTTAAACTTCATAAATGCAGAAAAAACATCAGATTTGGACTAAAGAAAGTAAATCCATGTGTATCTACTATAAACGTCCATGAAGCTAATGTAATATCGAAACTCATTGCGAGATAAAGTATGAATTGGGCCCCATAGGTCACAAACAATGAGTTGTGATGGTTGAGTATATTGAGTAATCGAATATGTAAAAGGAAGAGCATGATGTTTACCCAAAGCAAAAACATCATAAAAGCTTATTTTCTTCATATTTCTATTTAAATGCTTGAATTTTTTAGGAACATAGTGAATAACAGAGAAATAGGGATGACCTAACCGCCAATGTCAAATATCAACAATATTAGAAGAAACAGTAACAGAAGATAAAATGAAGATCACGCTCAACACTTGAGAAGATGGAGATGGTGAGGCAGACATCGAGGAGGTAGAAGAAGATAGAGATAAGTTAAAACCATATAGACCATCTTGAAGCAAGCCTTGGAGAAGAATTTAGCCAGTAAGTTGATCCTTCACACAATAAAAAGTAGGGTGAAACTCAAAATAAACGTTATTATCTTTCATAAATTGAGAAATGCTAATTAAATTTTTCGTAATTGAAAGAACATAAGTAGGTTATTTAAATATAAGGGTCGAATAGATGAATTTGACGAAAGAAATGAAGCATAATCATAATGAAGAATTGGCAAACCTGATCCATTTTTTGCATAGATCTAGATCCAGTAGATAGGTTATTAAAGTTGTTTGTTAAATAATTCATAGCACCGGAGTCAGCATACCAGTTGCTATCCACATTCAGATCAGGCGAAGAAAGCACAACTAAAATAAGAGAGAATTTATTAGTAGAAGCCAGAGAGACATTATTATTAGAATAACCTAATGATGACAAGGTTGTTTGAGGAGGAAGGTATCGAATAAAGCATTTTTCTGCACAATGCCCAAATTTAGTACAAACTTGGCATTGAGGCTTGTTTTGAACATTCCAATTGGAGCGCCCCCCTCTGTTTCGACCACCTCCATAACCACTTTGACTATTGGAACCAGATTGATGAGAAGCATTTTTTTTCATGGACTTTTCGCCATCCTTTTTTGAGTTATATGACACAAGATTAGCTTATGGTAAAGCTTCTTTAGGATTAATCTTACTTTCATTTCTAGATTTCTGAGTAAGGAACAAAGAGGTGATATCTTGGATAGAGAGGGATTCTATTCTAATAAAAATAATAGAGATCATGGATTCATAATCAGAACCTAACCCAACCAGAATATATAATATATGATCATCCTTGGATATAGGCTTACCAATGGATGCAAGAGCATCCATACATTGTTGAATCTTCATGAAGTATTCTTTTATAGGCATAGCTCCCTTCTTCATGTTGTGAAGTTTGCTTTTGAACTGCATAGCTTGAGCAAGACATTGGGCAGAGTAGATACCTTGAATGGTGGCCCAAATATCTTTGGTTGAATGACAGCTCAACATTTGATTCAACACATCTTAGTTCATCGATCCAAGCAACCATGAGGAAATAAGGCGATCCTGACGCTTCCATTTTTTATATGCAAGATTGGGTATTTGAGTTCGAGTGGATGAGGAAGAAGCCATATTTGTCTCTTATTCAACAGTGAGAAATTCAGAAGAAGGTTCCAATTGGAGGTACTGTTCAAGATCATGCCCTTTTAAAGTAGTTGTAACCTAAAATAGAAAGTCATCATCACTAAGCTTGATAATGGAAATCTTGTTACTTGAACCAGACATATATAAAAGAGAAGAAGTCGACGCCTCTGATTCCTCAGTTCCCATCGCAGATGTTGAGTCCTCATAAGATGGACTCTAGCAATAAGCAAAAGACGATAAAAGAAGGGAAAAAAAAATTGAAGGTCCTTAGTCGCTTGCATGTTATACCATTTTAACAACATGAAAGGCAATAGGAGAATGAGAAAAGGAAGGCCATTTGAGAGATAATTAGTGCAAGAGAAACCTCTAGCTTTTTTATATATTTATGAGAATCAAAGGCACAATATATATAAAGGCTGGGAGGAAAAACTCTTGCCTTAAACATGTTGAAATAGAAGCAACACTAATTATTCTAGAAGCTTCTATGGAAGTATGTGTAATAAACTTTTCTAGAATTATGTTAAAATATGTACATATATATCTCAAAGAAAAGATCTAGAAATGTATTAGGGTTTCTTTAGGCTCCAAGGAATTCTAAGAATTCCTTTAGATAATGATAATTTCATATAATTATCTAGAATTAGTTAGATCTAAGAAAAGTCTAGAAAAATCCTATTCCTTAAGGTCCAAGGATTTCATGCCTATAAACAAGAGATGTAGCCCCATATGTGAGCCAATAAAAGGTAGAAAGTTAGTGTAGAAAAGTGAGTGAGTGTCTTGAGAGTGAAAGAGTAATTACTTAGTGTTCATCCTATTTCTGAATAAAAGTTTCTTTCTTCAAAAGAGATTGTTTCTCTTCCTTTTGTGCCAATTTCTTCAACAAGTGGTATCAGAGCCAAGCTAGCATAGCTTGCTGTGATGGAGCTTCTGAAGATCGAGTACATTCTAGGACTATGAAGCTTGTTGTCTGAGACACAATTACTCGTGGAGTGCATTCATCACTTAAAGATGATGGGAGACCTTCAAGTTGTTGGAGGAATCAAGAAGCTCAACACTCAGAACTACAAAACATGGTCCACATGCATGAAGGTCAATACTTGTGGGATGTTTGCAATCAACTATAGTTGATGAAGAAATTTTGAAGCATATCAATACACCAAAGATACCAAAGGTAGCATGAGACACATTTGCCTCACTTTTCTCGAAGAAAAATTATGCGAGATTACAATTTCTAGAGAATGAGCTCCTGTCAATTGCTCAAAGATAGATGACTATCAACCAATACTTCACCAAGGTAAAAACTCTATGCCGTGAAATCTCTGAATTAGATCCTACTTCCACTATTTCATAATCAAGGATGAGAAGAATTATTATTCATGGACTTAAACATGAATATAGATTCTTTATTGCTACTATTTAAGGTTGGGCAGTCCAACCTTCTCTAATTAACCTAGAAAATATGCTTGCCAATAAAAAAGCATTAGCTAAGAAAATGTCGAAGGTTACAATAAAGAGCAATAACGAAAAAGCACTCTTTGATGGAAAAGAAAAGGTCAATCAAAATATCAAAAGAAAGTAGGATCCAAAGGAGATGAAGAAACTCCAAAACGCTCTCAAGTAGGGGAAGCTAGTAAAACTAATCAAAATCACGAGCATGGAAAAAAGGGTGAATGTTATAACTATGGAAAGTAGGCCACTATACCAAAGATTGTCGTCAAAAGAAAAAAGTAGTAGAAAGCAATGTAGTCACCTCCTAAGCTAAGAGCATCAATAAAGAAGAGTGGGATGCAGAGGCATGCTTTTACCAACCTTCAGTCCACATCCAATTTGGTGGAAAACGAAGTGTTGGCTCTCCATGAAGAAGAGGTAAATTATGAAAATGATTGGATTATCGATTCAGGTTACTCTGACCACATAATAAGAGATAGGAGGAAGCTGCAAAACACATCTGAAGTGAAACTATGAAGTGAAGAAGAGGTAAATTATGAAAACTATGATTCAAGTACAAAGGAAGTCGAGTTTTTGTAATTGCAAACAACTCGAAGTTACCAATAGCCCACGTTGGCAAAACTATGATAATGCCTTACTCCAATTCCAATCAAGTGAAACTGGAGAACGTATTTTATGTGCCTGGAATGAAGAAGAAATTGGTGTCAGTATCTCAATTGACATCAGCAGGCAACTTCTGTTTGGATCTCATGGTGTCAAGGTGTACCAAGATCTCAATATTAGTAGTACGCTATTAATGGAGGGACAAGGAATGGACTTCATCTATATCATGGTAGCAGAGGGCGCCTACATAGATAAGCAAAAGAAAAGGACAAAGTGCATTGATTTTATTGGTGAACATTGTTATACATCAAGAAATATTACAGTTGATGAAACATTATCATGGCAAGCATCCGAATTGGAAAATAAAACTAAGGATGAGAAGACTTTCAAAGAAGGATCAAAAGTTGAGATAAACCAAGTGCAGCAGGCTCCAAAGGAAGGAGAAGAAAAAACGACGAAGACGAAAAAGAGCAACTAAGGACGCTAAGTCCTTGGCATAGTAGTGCAAATGATCAAGAACTACAATTACGGAGATCAACTAGACAAAGAATACCAAATTCCAGGTATGCAAATGCAATATTAGAAATATTTAAAGAACCAACGATATACGAATAAGCATCACAAAATATCCAATAGAGAAAGATCATGGAAGAAGAAGTGGACGCATTGAGAAGACATAGTCATTGGGACATAGTACCAAAAGGCTACGAGCATCTAAGCATACAGAGTTCCAACAATAATTTGAGATGATGGAAAGAGCTAGAATAGTTAATGTTGAGGGGGAGTGTTGAAATAGAAGCAACACTAATTATTCTAGAAGCTCCTATTGAAGTATGTATAATAGACTTTTCTAGAATTATGTTGAAATATGTAAAAATATATCTCAAATAAAAGATCTAGAAATATCCTAGGGTTTCTTTAGAATCCAAAAAATTCTAGAGAATTCCTTTAGAGAAGGATAATATAATAGAATTATCTGGAATTAGTTAGATCTAAGAAAAGTCTAGAAAAATCCTATTCCTTGAGGTCCAAGAATCTCATGCCTATAAATAGGAGATGTGGCCCCATATGTGAGCCAAGAAAAGTTAGAGAGCTAGTGTAGAAGAGTAAGCATCTTGAGAGTGAAAGAGCAATTACTAAGTGTTCTTCCTTGTATATTTATAAATAAAAGTTTATTTCTTCAAAAGAGATTGTTTCTCTTCCTTTTGTGCCTATTTCTTCAACAAAACGCATACACAAGACAATTCCTCATGTAACCGAAAGAATAAAGAATAACAAATTTGGTTAATTTTGAGCCTTATAACATGGACTTACATTGAGGAAAAATAAATATAGAAGGGACCAAATCAGTGGGCTTCCTTAGCACAACTTAGTGAGAGTAAAAAGATGATGTTTGAGCAATACATAGTATGGAAAAGATCGATAACAGTAATCAACCTTTCTTCAAAAGTTGAATAAAATGGAATATCTTTAAAAATCACAAAAAAGAAAAAAAAAATGAAAACTGACCAAGTAAAATGTAGAGTTTATAATAAATACAACATATTGAATATATGTTAATGAAGTGAAAAATACAATTCAATGTTTCGGGTTCAAAAAAGAAAATCTCCAACTAGATTATGGTAGACATTGTTTTTTGAAAAATAATAATGTAGCACCACGCACGCAGAATATCATATATTGGTAAAAGTGGGAAGTTCCCACTCACAATTGGTTCCTTCTAGACATTTCGTGGAAATTTTAAGGCTGTTTGTGTAATTAAAAATTGACGTTTTTCAAAACATGTGCCTGACTTTAGCCATACGATCTAATCTCTAAACAAAAATTGTGGACCAAAAAGTCTCTGATTTGGAAAATTTGTCAAAATATAATTTTTTTTTTTTTTTTTTTTTAACCTTTTTTGATGTTTCTAGTGTAAACATGAAAGATAATTTTACTTTTAACTTGTTAACCTTTTTCAAATAAATAATAATAATAATAACAAAAATAAAAAGGGCATAGTTGGAATTCATGTACTCTCCCCATCATACTTGGCCAATATTCATGTAATCACCCCCAACGGACCAACATTTTATAAATTTTAGCTGGAATCACATGAATATTATCAGAATTATTGTACCATTTATGTTTTCTAAATAAAATTGTAAGATTATCTCAAAATTTATATTCTTACGTAATAGATTAGAGATAGAAATATGTTACGTATGGAAATTTCTTATAAATTTTTGAGTTTTTGTTAACTCTTACATAGAAAAAAAAATAGAAATTATGTATATATATTCAAGTTACGCCATCCTATCGTCACGTTTAGATTCAATCAACCAGGTTGGCACTTAAAAAGAAAAAATACTTTTTCCCTTATCTCTCCAAATTTCATTACTTTATATATATATTATCATTTTAGCTTATTTGAGGATTTGGAGTCTAACAATTTTTTATATTGGAATAATGAATGTTTCCATCATTGAAATAGTTTTTCTAATATATTTTAGAATAATTTATGAGTATATTTGAGAATATATTATTTATATATTGATTTTTTATTTATATTGGAATCATACTATTGAAAATATATTTTCCATCCATATTAATAATGACCATATAAACAAGTAATTATATGTTTTGAATTTTGAATTTTATAATTTTTTTTATTAATAAATATATTTATCACTGTGTGTATTCTTTAAAGGAAAAAAAAATCAATTTCGTGACCATCTTATACAACAACATTTGGTAAATGTGGAAACTGCATGTATTCCATTATTTTTTTTTTTTTTTTTTTTTTTTTTTTTACAAAATGGAGAGAAAAATTCAACCTCTGATGTTAAAATTGATAGTACATTCTTCATATATTTCATCACATTATAGAAACTAATAACTACATATTATTGCTCATAGTAACCAAAATGCAACTAGAAAAAGGGGGAAAAAAACTAATTAATAGCATGAAAAGCTAACAAATGTGTTTTAGACTAATGTGGAGTCAACTTGAGTACGATTTGTCGATTCTTGTGACTCTTTTTGTTGTGGAGAATCTGGAGATGGTTGGTCTTGATTAGTTGGAGTAACGACAAGCTCTTTGCTTTTTCCCCATAAAACACTGTAAAGACTCGTTACCAACAAGGACGCACCTATAATACTGTCAATCCAATAACACAACTAATTAGAATCAAATATTTAAAAAATGGTATATTTTAAATTTTAAACGAAAAATAGATGAAGCTATTAAACTAAAAATAAGATTATGTAATATGAATATAGATCATTAGTTATTACCTTCCCAAGTAAATTCCTTCGGCCAAGAATAACTGAGAACCGATTATTGTTGCGACTAAATTCAAGGGCATCATCATAGCTTGGAAAACTGGACCCTTTTCTTTGATTACCCAACATTGTGCATTATTTGCAATTCCAATTACCAAAATGCCCTGCACCACGTCACAACCCAATTAATCCATTAATTTTCTATTTATAGAAATTTCTACTTTTTATTCTTTTAAAAAAAAAGAAAGAAATTTGCATTTTGGTATTTTTATAGTACATTAATGAAACTATTTCCGTTGCAAATCTTGAGTTTAAAATAAAATGATTTTTTTTTTTTTGCGTAGATGGCACTTGGTCTTAAATTCAAGCCGTCGAGAATGCAACATTTTTTATTCTTAAATAGAATAATTAAAATCAAGAGTAACATATTTTTGGTTTACTTTTTTTTTTTTTTTTAATTTTGGTTCAATTTGACCTATATACTTTTAATATATTCATTTTGGTTCTTACATTTTAAACTTTGGTTTATTTTGGTTCTTGCAATTCTAAAATGTTTATTTTAGTTGTTTGACTTTTAAAAAGTGACTAATTTGGTCTTTCACTTTCATTTATTTTATTTGTAAAGGATCAAAATGATTAATTTTCTTAAAGTTAAGAACCAAAATTAACCAAGATTGATAGTAGATAGAAATAAAGTAATATTTCAACCAATTGTAGATAGGGAGATGAAAAGCTTACACAATAGAGTACAGCATAGAGTCGAACGTTCCATCCCAATTTCCACTCCAAGGGATCTCTTTCCATAATGATAGCCACAACAAAGCATTGAGCCACACTCATGACCGTTTGTGCGCACATGAATTCCACTGGGTGAGGGTAACCCTTCAAGAATCGAGCCTACACTCACCCATTTTAAATTTGATTGAATGAAACGTTTTATAAAAGATGGAAGATAATACTATATAAAATTTTACGAAACGTTGGTGAAAGATGAAAGATATATTTACCTGGAGGACGAACCAAATGCCCCAAGTGGTAGTAGCGACGAGGAGGAAGAAACAGCCAAGCATCCATGACTTTTGGGAAGTGGAAGTAATGTTGGTTTGGGATTCCTCTATTTGAAAAAGTGGGTGAGAGATAAGTGGCTTTAAATATGGGCCTTTGTAGAAAGCTAGAATTGCTGCTCCTCCCATGCATATCATCATCCCTGCCACCTTTGCTATCCCTGCTGCTTTCTTTAAGTTCACCTTCTCCATTCTATTCTCACAAACCCCACCATACTTCTTTTAGTTTTTAGTCAATCATATATCTTTTATTACAATATTACATATTTTATCAATTCTAATGTTCATTTAAGTTAATAATTTACATCTTCTGAAGCTTACCAATAAACAACTCTCGACTCTAAATACTCCAAATCCACACTATTCATTCATATTTAAAGATTACCTTAGTAAAACTGCAAAGATGAATGTTGAAACAGGAAGGCAGTTGAAGGCTGCAGCTCCAAGAGTTGCTGATGTGTAATCAATGGCCACTCCATAAGCATTCATTGCAAGAGTGATCCTAAACCCAGTTTATGCAAATTAATTAATATAATCACATTTTATAATAAATTATTAATAATAACCAATATTATTTTCTGTTTTTTTTTTTTTTTTAATAGGGGAGTGGTTTGACTAAGGTTGGTACATTATACTTTTTGCCAACATAGATTCTTTTAAAATCATTGAGATCTCACTAATAATAATAAACACTAATTAAATACACACCCTATCAATGAAATGAGAAAAATATGGCAGAGCTGCTTGAAAGACAATGGCCTCCTCTCCTTCCTGAAACATAGTATAAATATTTAAGAGTTCGTATCAATTTAGTTAGGCTCGTATCGATAAAATTAAAATATATATATATATATATATTTAAAAGAAATGAGACGTACCCTTTTAAGAGTAAAGTTAGTGGGACTAAGATGAGACTGCCAGCAGCTTGACGATAGAAGAGGAAGATATACGTGTTCATACCGGTGGCGAAGGCAGCCTTGGACATTAAGCTCATTCCGGCAAAAGTAATTTGAATGAAAATTGCAACAATGTAAGGCTTCTTCGAACCCATTTTTAAGAATGGGAAGAATGATAATTTGGTGTACACTTTTGGTTTTGGCTGCCCTTTATATAAGGGCAAGAGGCTGCTGATAAGAGAATAAGGGAGCTGAATGAATACAAATAAAAAGGAAAAAAAAATGTTTAAAAATAATAATACTAAACATACATACAAAAAACACAAGGTATTGGACTATATTCTTTATTTACAAATAAGTCGTTCAGATACATTATATTTGGATAAGTGACAGCAATGGTTGGAATTTAAAGTACTTTATATTTATTCTACCAAAAGGATTTTGTGCTGATTTTTGGTTTGCCTTATATTTTTTTTATTTTTTATTTTATTGTTAATATTGTTTAGTTATTATATGCCACTTATAGCTTCTTTCACTTTCACTTGTGACACATCGTGGAAAATGTTGACTTCTAATTCCATTGCTATGTTCTAATTAATGTGTGTAAAAATTAAGTATTAAAACATTATTAATTGTCTCTATTGCAAACTTCGTCTTTCTTTAAGTAAATATTGGAATTTTTTAACAAATTTTAAAAACATTATTTTTTTAAACTCTGTTCAATAACCATTTTAGTTTTTAAAATTATACTAATTTTTGTATTTGATCTCGTTTTGAATTCTTAGTCAAATTTCAAGAATAAAAACATGTTTTAAATACTTTTTTTCTTTACTTTTCAAATTTTGATTTAGTTTTTTAAAACAATGGGAGTTATTTTGAAATTGTTAAATCACTTTTGTCAAGTTCAAAATCACCCCAAAAACACACCTTTAATCACTAAAAGTTGATTTAATGTTAAATTTTACTTTTTTAAATATAATTTTCATATAATCAAAATTGATTTTGAATGATTAAAACATATCTAGTGTGATCTTGAAAAAGTCAAAAGTGATTTTAATCATTTCAAAATCACTTCTAGACATGTCCTTAATAAGTAAGTAGATAACAAAACAAATAAAACAAGAGGTAAGAGCAATAATTATAAGATGAATTTTCAAAAAATAGGTTATAAAAACACATAGTGAATTTTGAAAATATTCCTAAAAAATAGTTGACGAAAAACAAATGAACGAATAGTAGTTGCATTGGGTCACATGTTTAGCATAAAAAAAAATTAATATGCCAAATTAGATAGGAAGATAAGATGGCAATTTTGATTCAACTTTAGAACTTGTCAACTTTACACTCCTTTTGTAAACTACCTTAGCTTTGGTTCAAAAGAAACTATATACATATGAATTTTACGAAAAAAGTTAAAAAGTTGATATTTGTTCACACCCAAAAAAAAAAAAATCAAAAATAATAATCCTCCTAATTTTATATTCGTAAAAGCTCTTTAAAATGACACACTAAAAATATATATATAAAAGTGAAGTAATAGTTGAAGCAATTATTTTTTACTCATTTTTTTCCGTCTCTTTCCTCAGCAATTTTGTATATATTTGCTTACGTCTACATTCTCTTCGTTGGAAAAATAAATCTTTATAAGACGACTCCGATTCATCATCATATATATTATTTTAACAATTTGTATTATTTTATAATAATTGAGGGAATCGTCTAAAGAAGGTTGTGTTTTGCTTCAAAATATGATTGGACAAATACTACACCTTTTTAAATTCATGATTAAACTTTAAAAAATAAATAAATAAATTTTGTAAATATATTATTTTATATTATAAAGTCCCTTAATGTTTTAGAAAACATGTTTAGCATACTATATTATAAATTTTGATTAATTATAACTGAGAATATTTCGGGCTATATTGATTGGAGGGAAAAAGTATTTTTTTTTAAAAAAAAAAAAATTCATTGAACTCTTTTTTCTTTTTTAATAAAAACTACGATTTTTTCATAATAACTTAATTTCATAATAAACACTTGAAAGTTAAACTAAACACATCCTTAGTTAATAACTATAATTAGTTAACTACTTTTATTGTTAATAATAAATATGTTACCAAAAATATTTGAACAACTTCTAAATGTACTATCAAACATTGATACTATGAAGAACATTACTAACCTGATTGTTTATTGAATCCCTTGTTTTGAAATCTTTGTTTTCAACCTCTGTCCTCACTATCTTTGGCAATGACCTGTAAATTTCAAGTTAATGCATTATTCTATGGTCCCCCAATTACAAACAACTAATAACCAAAATCATCATACATTATGTCATTATGAGTATAGTTTAAATAATATAATGTGTAGGTTTTGTTTTTTCTTCTAACCATTGGGATTTGATTTTTGTTTCTACTAAATCTTTTAGCATTTGTGGATGGAATGGAATGTCTGCCTTTTTTACAACATTTTGAATATCCAAAGCCGTCTATGAAAGGATCTTATCATGTTTGCATCAAATTGGTTGTCTTTATCGTTTTGTTTTTTCTTTCATACACACGTATGCAAACACACACATATTGAATGATAATAATAAACATATAATCAAATGATATTGAAGATCATAATACGATATAAAAGAAAAATATACCTGAATGAATGAATGAATGAATGAATGAATGAATGAATGAAGAAGAAGAAGAAGAAGAAGAAGAAAGATGGCATGCAATTAGTAAATGAATGTTGAAGGAATGAGAGAAGAGAGAATGGGGGTTTTAAAGAAGAAGAGAATTAAGAGAAGTGGTTTATGTAAAAACAGGACGTGAGGGAAGTACTTTTCCAAAGAGTTAGTTGCGTATTTTGACCGCCGTGTCTACTTTGCCGTCTGCTTTCGTCTGCTTGACTTGCTTCCTTTGCTTGCTGCCAATACGAATCAAAACTTCATTGGCATAATTGAAATTATTACAACTTCTGGTCAACATATAGCTGTTACTTGTCTTGTCGGTGAATTTATATCCCCTTTTTCTAATTATTATTATCTAAATTAACCAACAATAACTATGGTTTAAAGTCAACATCAAAAATCTAAGATTATGTCTCTATAATATGAGAAGATCAATCAATTTAGGCTTCTTATGCAATTTTCCAACTACGTTAATACTAATTTGGAAAAACAATTTCTATTTATAATCCAAATATCTATCTTAGTTTCTTCGTTCACATTATATATAAATGTTAATAAATTTCATATTAATGTCAATCGTCCCATGCTATTAATGTAGTAGATGTGTATGGAATTTTTTGGTCAAATTACAAATTTGGTTTTATAGTTCGAAAAAAGTTAGTTAGAAATTAGATCTTACGATTTTGAGTCGTTATGATATAATAAAACCTCATAAATAGTCTCTATAGTTTGATAAAATTAGGGATTAAATTTTAGTTATAAACCATAGAAACTAAATTCTAATTTTTTTCTAAATTATAGGGATAAATTTTTGCAATTCAACTAAAAATAATCATACTCTCGTAGTACTAAAAAGTTTTTTTTTTCTTTTTAGGAGCTGTTTGGCTCAACAAGTTGGAATTTCACATAGTGGAAAACTTCTTCACTACTTATTTAATCCAAAGAGTTTATTGATCTCACAACTAAAAAAAATTAATTTTATGTTTTATTAACTTCTAATGTTGTGCACCCATAACTTTCTAGATTTTACAACTCTCTAAACTTCACAACTCTATTATCTCAAACATTCCAAAAAAACAAGTAACGATATCTATAAATTCAAACTAGATTTATTGTGGGTTAGTTATAATGGTCAAATTAGATATTATTATTTTGTCCTTTCTTTAACAACTCTAGATATTCATGCATAAGATGGCTTTTATCTTATTGAATCAAATATTTTTTTTTTTCCAATTTTGTGTTCATATTGAGATAAATATCTAGTCACTTACATTCCTTTCAAATATATATATCTAATCACTTACGTTATACTAGAATTTTGGGTGATAATTTGTCCAACATTTTCTTCAACTGTGAACTCTTTTTTTTTTTTTTTGAGTAATTAGGCGCTTCTTTTTGTTTTAAAAATCACATTACATAAATTAATATAACTTAGTGTTCATTTTTGAACTTTTTACTCTTACTTTTATTTTTGCATATTTATTTATTTGTAAATGAAGTCTAACTGCTACTAGCTATTTTAAGTTCAAAGAGTTTTGAGGGTAAAGCCAATCCACGTGTTCAAATGAAACAGGTTTCAAAATGGAATTTCAAGTCAATCTTGGCAACAGAATTGAAACAAAATGTTACAATGTACATTTTTCACACTATGAGAGGAAGACCGAAAAAATGAGCTAAGAACTATAATAAGAATATTTGATACTGTGGAGTTCCATCTCAAAATCAATTGGCAACAAAAGAAGTAAGACATCTATCTTATAAGGATTGTGAGGTCTCTTGACTTTTATAAATATGGGATATATTTTCAACAAAGAACAATAAAATAAACCATAAAAGGAGTTGGTGACGCCAACAAAAACTTATAAAATTTTATTTTAAAAACGTTGGGTAACTTTTAAAAATATATATATATAGATTATCTATATAAAAATCTCAATAAAATAGTCTATCCCAATTAGGGGTGTTCAAAAAACTCGATGATCCGAAAGATCGGTTTGGTTGGGTCATCAACTCATTTGGGTTGGGTTGGGTTCAATTAAATGAAAATTTTATGGGTTGGGTTGATTCATGGATTCACCTAATATAACCAAAATCAACCCGAACCACCTCGAATTTATTATTAATTTTACAATATAATTTTTTTGTTACTTATAATACAATTATTTATACATATATTGATTTTAATTTTATTTAATTCCAATATTTTTTCATAATTTATTCTTCAACAACTTTTAAAAGTAGTTTCTTTGCACCTTAG
Organism: Benincasa hispida; assembly: GCF_027475165.1. Taxonomy (NCBI): domain Eukaryota; kingdom Viridiplantae; phylum Streptophyta; class Magnoliopsida; order Cucurbitales; family Cucurbitaceae; genus Benincasa; species Benincasa hispida. The sequence goes on from NC_143480.1 coordinate 32,385,942, forward strand.
AAGGAAAATTTTCACTATATAAATTGAAATTGAGTAGTTAATCTTAATTCAATATATGAAAATAATTAAATTAGATTTTGGCTTCTTTTTTAAACAAAATTTTAAATAAATGACCCGATTAACCCGAACCAACCCAACCCAAATATTTTATGGTTGGGTTGGGTTGGGTTCATTTTTTAATAAGGGTTATTTGGATTGAAGAAATTTATAACTCGAACAATTGGGTTGGGTCTAAAAAGTCTTTCAACCCAATCCAACCCAACCCAACCAATGAACACTCCTAATCCCAATTTACTGATAGAGTTCTATCACTTTTATAAAAAAAAAATAAAATAAAATTTTGTTATCTTAAGAAATAGTTCTTTTATTTTTCTATTTTTGATTTGATTTTTTTGATTAAATTGTATATTTCATTTCTTTCTTATTATTTTTCCTTTTTTTTTTTTTAGAAAATCATATGTTTCATTATAACATAATATTCTCAATATTTTAGTATATAAACGTAGAACCTCTCAACAAAGTTAACATAAACATAATTTAAGGATTAAAATACTACTTTTTTTTTCCTTGTTGTTAGAGGTTCAAATTCTCACTCCTACAATCATTAATTCTTTTTAAAGAAATAATTATTCAATCAAATTAGTTAGATATACATGAATTGATATATATATCGTATATGTAGAAGATGATGATGATTATTATTATTTGAAAAATATGTGGATCATAATTAATTGGCTCATTATTAAAGCTTAATTGTTTTAAAAGTTAAGGTTTTGAATGATCATCTTTATCTCATATATACTCTTCTTTTTTTTTTTGGTGATATATAAATCTTTATACTCTAAGAAATACAACAAAAACATTGCTTTAATTAACTCCAAATTATAAGAGAGAGAGAATGATGGAGAGATTCTCATCTAGAAATTAAACTAAACAAAATCAAAAGATAAGATTATTTTATGAGACAATATTGTTGACTAGATTATGGTTGAGCATATGCAAATAGAGAAGCCTAACATAAATTAAAGCTAAATTAAATTCAAAATAGATGGCCAAATGCAAATTGAGAAGAAGGGGAAGGGGAGTCTCCTCCCATTTATATACTTATTTTTGTTATGCCTTTTTCTTTTTCAAATGATTCTTATACCTTTGAACTTTACATTGTTTCATGTCCTGGTTCAAATCCCATATGTGACATGATTTTTTTTATTATTCCTTGATTTTTCAAATGGGTATATTTATATATTATTTAAATTTTTGGATTTTTGAATTTTCACCATGTGAATTTATCTATCATTTTTAATATTAATTTTTAATACACTTGGACCTCGTATAGAACTTTGCAATATATAAACTTTGTCCATTGCATATGCATTTAACCTCTTTTAATATTTTACAATCATAACATTTATCGAGTTATATATAATTTAGAATTGAATATAAATCATCATCATTTATAGTGAATGATCAACTCAAGTGAGAAATAATATCGTAGGTTAAATTTGAGCAATATTTAATATAATCATCATCATTTGTATTACGCATCTATCTTATACATTGATTATTGTAATTTTTTTTATATGTTTTAATTATGCATGTTATATATGTTTTATATTATATAATTAAATTATATTTAATTTAAAAAAAGTGAGAAAAGTTGGAATAAAAGTACAAGGAACAATAAATACTTATTAAACAATTTTTTTTATTTCCATTTTATTTTCCGAAACAAAAAAATACTTATCAAACATATTCATGTTCCTAACTCTATTGTTAAAAAAAACATAGGCATAATGTTTATATTAGGGGTGTTCATAGGTTGAATTGGGTTGGGTTGAGTTGAAAAACTTTTTAGACCCAACTCAATTGTTCGGGTTGTAAATTTTTTCAACCCAAATGACCCGTATTAAAAAAAATGAACACAATCCAACCCAACTATTAAATATTTGGTTGGGTTGATTCGGGTTAATCAGGTCATTTATTTAAAATTTTGTTCTAAAAAGAACAAAACATAAATATGTAAAAATCTAAATTAATTATATTCATATATTGAATTAAGATTAACAACTCAATTTCAATTTATATACTGAAAATTTTCTTTCTAAAGTACAAAGAAACTACTTCTAAGAGTTGTTGAAAAATAAAATTTTCAAAAAATATTAGAATTAAATAAAATTAAAATCAATATATGTATAAATATTTGTGTTATAAGTAATAAAAAATATATTTTAAAGTTAATAATAAATTCGGGTTAGTTTAGGTTATATTAAATGAACCCATAAACCAATCCAACTCATAAAATTTTCATTTATTTGAATCTAATCCAATCCAAATGAGTTATAACTCAACCCAACCCGGGTTGGGTTGATCGAGTTTTTCGGGTCATCAGATTTTTTTAAACACCCCTAGTTTGCATGTTTTGATTCTCAATTTCATCTTTATTTCAATTTTTATCACTAAACTTGTATTAGTATATATATTATAGTTTAGTTCTTAATTTTTAAATGATTTTACGACTCTTAGTTGATCTTTCACAGCTGTAAAATATAGAATAAAAGACTTAGTTCTAGGAGTGATTTTGGAATGATCGAGAATAATTTTTGGCAGGTCAAAAATCACTTTCCTTCTAAAATTGTGATGTTTGACAATCATAAAACATAGGCATCTAAAATCACTTTAAATGATTCCCGATCAATCACTTAGAAAGTGATTTTATTTTTGAAAAGACCATTATTTTATATTTTTAAAAAAATCCTCCTATTTTACTTTAGTTTGTCCTAAAATTTTGAGAATTTGCATTTTTCTTTTCAATTTTTTTTTTTACAGTTTTTAGATTTATTTCTCTCTCATTTACAAGTTAGAAAGTTTTTATAATCTTTATCTCTAATTTTATTATATCTTTTTTAAAAATGGTTCATTTTTGTCACATTTTTTTTCTCTCGACTAGCTTTTAACTCTCTTTAATTTTCTCTCTCTAGCTTTTGCTCTCTTTAACTTTTTTTCTCTCTAATATTTTACTTTTTTTTTAACTTTTTGCTCTTGAAATTTCTTTGGTTTTTTTTAATCTCTTGTTAAATTAAAGTTATCTTCCATCAATTTTTGTCATTCTCTCTAAAACAATTTATCTCTTAAACTTTATTTCTCTATTTTCGATTTCTCGTGGTCTCTATTAAATTTCTCTCTCAATTTTTTTCTCATAAATCTCTAAATTTCTCTTTTGTTTTTAACTTTTTTGTCGCTGAAATTTTTCTCTAACTTTCTAGTTTTATCTTAAACTTTTATTTCTCTCTATACAATTTTTGTCGACTAACCCTCTAATTTTTTTACAATCTCAAATCTAATGTGTTTTTTAGCAATTTAGTACTTTTGAAAACAAAAATTAATTGTCTGAAAGATCATATCCTTTATATAGGTATGGAACCAAATATTAACATGATTTATAACATTTTTACAAACCTAATCATAATTAAATAATTTAACGTAAAACATTTATTCTAAAAAGTCAATAGTTATTGAAAATCACTTTAAATTGTAGGAAAATCTCTTTTAAAATTGTAGAACCAAACTCGAAATGATAGTATGAAAATTAATTTTAATGAATCACTTATTAATAAATCAATTATGTTAAAAACACCATCTCTAAAACCACTCTCAAATACTACTCTTGGATTGTATCATCTAATATCTTATGAGTTTAGATCTTTCTATTTCATAGTAAGTCTCCAAAAAAAAAAAAAAAAAAAAATTGAAAGAAACCAAAAAAGGAAATTAGGTCGATATACATTATTCATGAAAAGGAATATATAATAGGCTTACAATGTTTCAAGCATTGAAATATGAAAATAAAAATGAATGAAGTGGGTTGCATCATGACTATACAAGTAAATTCAGTGTCTACAAATTGCTTTAATCATTCACTAATTGGATTGATATCATGATGTACCAAACTTATCACTTTTTTTTTCTTTCTTGTTGCTTAGTTGCTTTTACCTGATGAAAATGAATTGCATTATTAGGGGATTGTATCCTTTCCAATAGAAACATATTATATATGTCCAAAACAAGAAGAAAAGCCCACAAAGAGAATTGAAGAGAAAGTGAAGACCCCTACAAAACAAGGTCCCTCTTTTAATGATTTTTTCCTTTTGCCAATTTTACTATATAATATAAACTATAAATATGAGTGTTTTATAACCATTCTAATTAATATTAGTTTAATAAGTCCAAAACTGTAGTTGAAGACTTTATAATAGTTTTTTTTTTTTTTTTTTTTTCTAGAGATGACTTTATAATAGTTAAACCCATTAGATTGGGAAAAAGAAAGCTTTTGCATGAGTAGTCATATAGGTTGATTTTGACACCGGAAGGAAATGGACACGTAATTTTTAATTTCGCAAAAATCTTACCTCAATTAAAAAATGAAGAATCATGGAATCATAAGTGAGGAACAATACATCGCATCTTTTGATGTGAGATCTTCTTTTAAGTGAAAATAAAAGTAAACTCATCAGATATTATATCTAAATTAAGTTGGCAATATCGTGTCTTTCTAAAAACTATGGAGAAGTATATTGTCTATAACAACTGGTATTAATTAAAATCACGTGTTCTAATTTTAACCATATAAATAAAGCCTAAAAAATAGTCAACTTTATTGACAAATTGGGAGTGCAATCATAAAAAGTCTTACATTGACTCGAAAATTGGAAGATTATAAGTATATAAGTTAAGGATAACATCTTTATTAATATAAGGCTCAACCCGATTGAAATTAATCAAAAACAAACTATGAAGACTTATGCCCCATGTGGATAACACATTTACTTACTATAGTGAAAATTATAGAGATCAATTGAAGAGAGACAAAAATATGAATTTATGAAATTTTAAAGGACAAAGAATATATGACTACTCTATTTTAAACATATCTTCACAGTTAGATCATGACATTTGAAATCTAATTTTAAAGCTTATCTTTAAATATATATATTTTTTTGATAATGTTTCAACTTTAATATATATATATATATATATATATATATATTAAAAGTTTCTCTTTAAACATTTTAGAATGTGTCTATTTAGAGTAACTTTCAGAACTTTCATGAAAAATAAGGTCCGTTTGATACCAATTTGTTTATTGTTTTTGTTTTCTAAAATCAAGCATATAGACACTATTTTTACCTTCAAATTTTTTTCCTTTGTTATCTACTTTTCACCAACGGTTTAAAAAATCAAGCCAAAATTTGATAACTAAAAAAATAACTTTAAAAAAGTTGCTTTTGTTTTTTGAATTTGGCTAAGAATTCAACCATTGTAGTCAAGAAAGATGTAAATCATTGTAAGAAATGTGAATGAAATAGATTTAATTTTCAAAAAGTAAATGATTACCAAACGGGACCTAAATATTTAAGGAGTGATTTTTTGTGTGATTAAAAATCTTTCTTTGTAATGATTAGCTTGTGTTTCAAAACTAGAAATATTAAGGACATTTTTGTTAACTATTTAGTTTTTTTTTAAAAAAATTAAGTTTATTTAGTTTCTTAGGATGGTTTTCATCTTTTTTAAGTAAAAAAAGTTAATTTTTTAGCTAAATATATATATAAAAAATAAAAACTATTCCTTTAGTTTTCAAAACTTGGCTTGGTCTTTAAAAATAATGTTAAAAAGTATATAAAATAGCAAGAATTTAAGAAGTGAAAGAGATTATTGATAGACTTAATTTTTAAAAACTAAATATTGAAAACCAAATAGATACTAAACAAGACTTAAATTATTAAAAATACAAAACTACAATTAAAAGAGAAATAAAATGGGCGAAAGTGAAAGAATAAAATTGTGAATTGTTGGAATGCGACAATTAAGAAAAAAATAATCACTTAAACTGAATTAAAATAATCACTTATAACATATGTCCAAGTCAAATGTATCATTCCTCACAAATACTTGAATTTCGTTTGGGTTTGTTTTAACTTTTAAAATAATTACTGGTAATTATACTTCTAAAAAAATCAGTTGTAGATAGAAGTAAAAGAGTGTTTGGTAAACTTTAATTTTAAATTAGAAAAAAAACTAATTAAAGTGCTCGATAAATTAATACTAAATTAGTGTAATTTAGTTATATAATTATTTAAATGTATATATTATTTGAATTGCAACCATTTTGTTTAACTAAGAAAAATTCCTAAACTAATTTTTCTAAAAAATAATTGTTATAAGAATTTGAATCAATTAAAATTTAGAATAAATGTAAGAAAATAAATGAATGAAATGAAAATTTGAGATGGATAATGAAAGATATCAAATTTTTAAGAAAGCTAAAATCTAAAAACTCCACTAAATAATTATTCGTTTTACCAAAACTTAGTCAAGATTCTCCTAAGTCAAATGTGTCGATTCATCCGAGGAGGAGGAAGTTGTACATTCAAATATATATTAAAGTAAAGAGAAAATTTCATAAGGAAAAAATATATATAATAATAAAAATACTTAAATTCATCTAAAGTTACTTTATTTTTCTATCTCTATCAAATTTTCTCATCATAATTTATTACTGACAAATTATCTTATAAATATATCTTTCGGAATGCACAAATATCAATACATCATTACTTGTATAATAATACCACCATGTGTTTATAATTACTTGATTTTAATAAGAATCATATTCTAAACATGAACAACTATGATTTATTTTCTTGTGTCACCACTAAATCAAAGTTGGTATGAATTAATTAACAAACTACTCAGAATATGACCATTCCATGTTTTTTGGTGTCTTTCCCCAAGTTTTTTAAGTGTCTCAGAAAATACATAGTTAGGACAGACACATATGCATTAAACTTGCTTAAAATCATAAATCGCTCCGAATTTTTTTCTGTTTTTGAAACAACGGTCCTAATTTATTATTTTAGGAATGTTTTGATGATGTTTTTCTCTATGAAAAAGGATGTTATTGTTCTGAAATTGAGGAACACAACGGAAACACGAATCAATTAGTATGTGATTTTAAGATCCACCAAATGCCACTATTTATAGATAAAGTGGCAAGTCGGATATGGACTTACATGGACATTAAACATAAATAACTAGGCACATGGACAATATGAAGGGTGACACATAACTTTTGGGACACTAAGAAGTGGGCATCTATTTATTATTATAATATTCATAATACTCTCTCTTAGATGCCCATATATATATGTGAAATATGTCTCGTTAAAACCTTGTTAGGAAAAATCCAATGGAAAAAACCCCAGTGAAGGAAAAAGAGTATATATTTCATATAATACATACTCCTAAAAGAATACAATATATTTACTCCCCTCAAGAAAACATCACTTAAGATCTCTGAGTCACCGCATTCCAATGTTGTGCACCAATTTTTCAAAAGTTGACGGTTATGCCGTTGTAAATAAGTCTGTCGCCATTTTCTTCAAGATCATGAGCGTAGAAAAGCTTCGGTGAAATATGATTTGTTCTATATCTTTTAATATATCCTCCTTTGATTTGAGTTATGCAAGCTGTGTTGTCTTTGTATAATATTGTTTGAGGGGTTTTATTAGAAGACAAGCCACATATTTCACGAATGTGCTGAGTCATTGAGCTTAGTCATACACATTCTTGACTAACCTCATGAACTGTAAGAATTTCAGCATAATTTAAAGAAGTGACTGTTATGGTCTGTTTCACCAATCATCATGATATAGCAGTTCCTCCACATGTGAATAGATACTTATTTGTGATCTAGCTTTGTGTGGATTAGATAAATATCCAGAATTTGCATAACCAACTAGATCAAAATTTGATTTATTTGAATAAAGCAAACTCATATAGATTGTTCCTTGGAGATAACGAAGTATATGCTTAATTTTGTTCCAATGTCTTTTTTGTTGGAAAATAACTATATCTTGCTAATAAATTTACTGAAAATGCAATATTCGGTCTTGTACTATTAGCAAGATATATAAGTACACCAATTTCACTAAGATATGGTACTTCAGGACCAAGAAGTTCTTCATTATCTTCTCGAGGTCGAAATATATCTTTCTTTATATCCAATGAATGGACTTCCATTGGAATATTTAATGGATGTGCTTTATCTATATAAAATCTTTTCAAAAATTTTCCTGTATAAGTTGACTGATGAATAAATATTTCATCTGCTAAATGCTCAATTTGTAAATCAAGGAAAATTTTTATTTTTCTAAGATCTTTTATCTTAAATTATTTCTTAAGATATTCTATTGCATTTGAAAGCTCTTCAGAAGTTCCAATTATATTCAAGTCATCAACATATACAATTATAATAGCAAATCCTGATTGTGATTTCTTTATAAAAACATATGGACTTATTGGATTATTTTGATATCCTTCTTTCAATAAATATTCACTCAAGCGATTGTACCACATCCGCCCTAATTGTTTCAATCCATATAGTGATCTCTGTAACTTTGTTGAATACTATTCCCGAGAATTTGATGTATATGTTTTAGTACCTTAAATCCTTCTAGGATTCTCATATAAATATCATTATCAAGAGATCCATATAAATATATTGTGACTACATTCATAAGATGCATATCTAGATTTTTATACATAGTCAAGTCAATTAAATATCTTAATGTAATTGTTAGGAATGTCTTAGAACTCGCAGTTCGTGTTAAACATTCTATTTATCAATAAAATATTATTGAGTATTTTATTCAATAAAGTTGTTAAATTTGCATTCTATTATGAAAATTCAATAAACATATCCATGGCTATGGTATGAATATTTTAACTTTATGTGGTGACATAAACAGGATCAAGTTAATAGTATTTAGCCAAAATGGTTTATAAGTATATGGATGAAATTGGGTATCTCATCCTGGTAACACTATTGGATGCAACCCATTTTGTATAGGCAATAAAAATGATGTGATCCACAAATCATTTATGTACAGATATGTGAGTGGAGGCATCCTATGCAATGAGTTTGCATATAGACTGGACCACGAAATAGTCACTTTTCTTTATAACGACCGTTTTACTGTTAAAACTGACTATTTCATACTTAAGTAACCTAGGATAACTCAATCTTAATCCTAAGCTAGCTATGAACTCCTATTTATTCGGTATTATTCTTTGATCTGCACGGGTGAGAATAGTCCGACAGCACTGCTCAATAAGCCTTCCATTTTGGGGATAATACCGGATGGCTAGCTAGGGACATAGCCCTGCAAGATGGAATTCACTTTTACCCATTATACGGTTAGTAGATAGGTTGTTCTCTTAAGTATTGATTCCAGGTCTTGAACAATCGAGGCCTTGCCTTCTCATGATAAAGAAAGGACATGATTCATAACTAGTATTATGAATCGAATTGTTCATTAGAGGATCAGTGGGAACTTAAGAAACGAGATGTATTTACAGGGGTAAAACGATAATTTTGACCCAGCTGTAATTACGAACGACTTGTGAAGGATCGACTTACCGATTATGGTCAGAAATATATATCTACAGTGAGAAGAGTGCAACTATTGACTTATAGTGGTGTGTCGTGATAGTTAACGAATAGTAATTAATTCGATTAAAGAGTTTTAATGAATTAATTACAGATCATTTGAGCTCATGATCTGTAGGGTCATTAGGTCTCTCTATTAGCTCATTAAATTGGAATAACAAATTGAGTATTGATGTATGAAATTAGGGTTATGAATTTGAAATGTTCAAATTTAATTTTTTTTAGGGTTTTCAATTGATTGTATATGATACAATTATAAACGTTTAATTTAATTGAAATTAAATGGAATTAAAAATTAATTAATATTTAAATTATGATTTAAATATAAAATTGATTCTTTGGTGATATTAATATTTTATTAATTTAATATTTAGATATTAAATTAATATTATTAAAAATTAATTAAAATTAGTTTTATTTAAATTAATTATATAGAATTAATTTTATACAATTAATTTAAATACAATGATTTCTTGAAATCATTTTAGGTTAATGGGTTTTTTCCATTTTTGGAAAAAAAATCCATTAACATATTTATTGGAGAATCACCGAATTCCATTTCAAGTTTTGATGATCTTCAAGCTGGAGCTGCTCAACATGCAACCATATACATTTGCCTGCTTTTTACCTATATATTGAAGCTCCATGCATGAAGATTAGAGAGAATGCTGAAACATATTTTCTGAATTGATAACCTGAAAACCCTACTCTCGTTCTTCATTAATTGAACTTGTTCAAGTGTTTCCACCACACATTCTAGCTGAGCATAATAGAGAAGATCTCGATGGTAGTCCTCTCGGTAATTCTTATAACTCAAATTAAATGTAGTTTAAGTGCTTATTGATTTTGTAGTCTTTTGTTGCATGATACTTCATTCCTTCAGTAATTGCATCCACCACTGGAGAATACGTCTCCTCAAAATCAATACCAAGTCTTTGTGAAAAACCTTGTGCAACTAGTCTTGTTTTTATATCTTGTGACCTCATTATTTTCATTTATTTTCCTCACAAATACTCATTTGTATCCCACGAGATTAACACCTTCTGGTGTTCGGACTATTGGTCCAAAAACCTGATGTTTTGAAAGTGAGTTTAATTCTACCTCAATTGCTTCTTTCCACTGAAGTTAATCTTTTCTATGTCAACATTCTACAATAGATTTTAGTTCAGGATCCTCATATTCAAATATAATATCAAGAGCAACATTATACGCAAAAATTGTTGGGAATGTCTTAGAACTCGCAATTCGTGTTAAACATTCTATTTATCAATAAATAATAAATTGTTGATTTTGCATCTTATTATGAAAATCCAATAAACATATCCATGGCTATAGTTTGAATACTGTAACTTTATGTAGTGACATCAATAGGATCAAGTTAACAGTATATAGCTTAAATGGTCTAATAAGTATATGGATGAAATTGGGTATCTCATCCTGGTAACACTATTGGATGTGGCTCACTTTGTAGTTGTTACAAGAGTTGTAAAGTGCTACAAATGATGTGATCCACAGATCATCATATTGAGACATATGAGTAAAGGAATCCTATGCAATGAGTTTGCATATAGACTAGACCATGGAAATAGTCACTTTTCTTTATAACGACTGTTTACTGTTAAAACTGACTATTTCATTTATCAAATAACCTAGGTTAACTCGATCTTAATCCTGAACTAGCTATGGACTCCTGTTTGTTCGAGATTTTCCTTTGATCTGCAAACGGTGAGAGTAGTCCAATAATACTGCTCAATAAGCTTCCCATTGGAGATAAGACCAGATGAATAGTTGGGGACATAGCTTTGCAAGATGGAATTCACTCCTACCTGATTTAGGGTTAGTAGATAAGTTGTTCTCTTAATTGTTGATTCCAGGTCTTGAACAATTGGGACCCCACCTTCTCATGATAAAGAGAGGATTTGATTCATAGGGATTATGAATCAGAATTGTTTATTAGAGGGTCAATGGGAACTTAAGGAACAAGATATATTCACAGGGGTAAAACGGTTATCTTGACCCAACTGTGATTACGAACAACCTGTGAAGGATCGACTTACTGATTATGGTTATAAAGTGGACATAATATATCTACAATGAGGGAAGTTCAACTATGGGCTATAGTGGAGTGTCCCATTAGTTAACGAATGAGGGTTAGATCGGTCTAATGAGTTTAGCCGATTAATCTTGAATCGTTGGAGCTCATGATCTGTAGGTCCACGAGGTCCCCCTACTAGCTCGTAAATGGTTAAGCTTAGAGTAGCTTGAGAAATTAATTTGAAATGTTCAAATTAAAATTAAACGGAATAGGAGAATATATATTTAAATATGATTTAAATATAGAAGATAGATTTGTGCAAAAATTAATTTAATATTTGATATAAAATTAATTAGTATTTTTAAATTAATTTATGAAATTAATCTTAGAAAATTAATTTTTTAATTTAAAAATCAAAATGGTTTTTAAAATCAAAATTTTGATTTTGAGATAAATTGGAAAATTGGAAAAACATGCACAAAATGGAATTTCATGGTTTTCTATTATCATCTTCTTCATGCTCACACAAAACCTACTTCCTCTTCTTCATTAACTCCAAGCATGAGCTGCAAGCCATGCACATTTCTTCTTTCCATGTTCATCTGCAATAAATAAAGAAGAACAGAGTGATTTCGAGGGAGGCATTCCACAAAAATTTGAGAGAAATTTCAGTTGAAGAAATGTTCTTCAAGTGAGTGTTGTTGTGAGCTTCTCCTTGCGTTTTACATTGCTTCAAACTGTTCTTGAGTCCCACAACTCGATCTAAAGCTCCAAAAGGATAGTGGGGAAGATTTTGATGTGGTTCACAGTGATTTTTGGAGAAGACTGTTGCTGATTGATCGAGATTTTGAAGAGTTCTACAAAGGTATGATCTAAAACCCTCTTATTTAGATGAGCATGTTTTAGTTTCTGCTAAAATTAGTGAATTTGAATACTTATTGATCCTTATTACTTCTGCTGCATGTTATTACACTCTTACAAAAATGTTATCAATAGTTATATTAGTTTGATTCCATCGTTTTCCTGTCTAACATAGTTTATTGAAATCTCATTATTATTTTTAAGTATTTCACCTTCCTCACTAGACATGTCGAGGATTTTTTTATAGGTTTTTACATCCTCAACCAAGTCTTTTTCACTATTAATTAGTTTTCGTTCTCAAGGATTTTTATATTTGGAACCTACTGGTCTACCATGCTTCTGGCGTGTTTCAGACTCATTAGCGACGACTTGTTGTGTTGGGATATCAATTTTTTATGGAATATTTGTAGCTGGTATATGTGACTTAGTTACTTTCTTTGCATCTATAAATGCATCTGGTAATTGATTTGCTATATTTTACAAGGAAATTATTTTTTAAATTTCAAGTTCACATTGATCTATATGGGGATCTAAATGATATTATGACGATGCATTCCATGTACTTTTTTTTTCTAATTTCTTAATTCCTCCCCCTAATGTTAGAAAATTTATCTCATAAAATGACAATCAGCAAATCATGCAGTAAATACATCACCTGTCAGGGTCTCAAAATATTTAATAATTGATGGGGAATCATATCCAACATATATTTCTAATCTCCTTTGAGGATCCATCTTAGTGCATTGTAGTGGAACAATTGGAACATATATTGCACACTTAAAAATTCTCATATGGGAAATATTTGGCTCATGCCATAAACTAATTATAATGGCGAGTACTTATGATAAGTTACTGGCCTAATACGTACAAGTGACATTGCATGCAAAATAGTATGTCCTCATACAAATGAAAGAAGCTTATCTCTCATAAGTAATGGTCTTGCAATTAATTGCAAACATTTTATAAATGATTCTGCTAAACCATTTTGTTTATGAACATGAACTAAAGGATGTTCAACACTTATCCCATTTGACATGCAATAATTATCAAAAGCTTAGGATGTGAATTCACCAGCATTATCAAGATGAATGGTCTTAATTATATAATCAGAAAATTATGCTCTTAACTTAATTATTTGAGCAACTAATCTTGTAAATGTAAGATTTCGACATGATAATAAACACACGTGTGGCCATCTAGGGGATGCATTTATTAATATCATAAAATATCTAAATGATTCATTTGGTGGGTTAATGGGTCCACATATATCATCATTAATTCGTTCTAAAAATGCAGGTGATTCAATCCCCACTTTAGCTGGTGATGGTCTAATTATCAATTTTCCTTGAGAACAAGCATCACATGATAGTTCATTAGATTGAAGAGTTTTCTGGTTTTTTAATAGGTGTCCATTTGAATTCTCAATAATTCTTCTCATCATTATAGATCTTGGATGACCCAATCGGTCATGCCAAATAGTAAATATGTCTGGATTCATGAACTTCAGGTTCATTGTTGCATATGTTTTAATTACTCGTATATGAGTATAATACAGTCCAGAAGATAAAGTAAACAACTCTTCCAATATTCATTTGAGTCAGTAGATATGATATATAGATATTCCACATTATTCTTACTATCAGTCTCAATATGATAACCATTACAACGTATATTTTTAAAACTTAGAAGATTTCTCTTTTATTGACTAGAGAACAATGCATTGTCAATTGTTTTTTTTTTCGTCTAGCAAAATAATATTTGCTTTTCCAAAACCTTCAATCAAGTTTGTAGAACCTGATATTGTATTTACTTTTGCTTTCAGCATTGTCAATTTGGAAACGTATTTTTTATTTGTAAGTATTATGTGTGTAGTTGCACTGTCTACCAGACATAGATCTTCTTTGCTCATTTTTTAAACACTGAACATATGAAAATGATCCATGTTTCTTCATAAAAGGAAATAATTACATTAAGAAAAACAATACTTAAAATATACAAAAGTTACTAAAAAAAAATATGAAGATTGATAAAAGAAAACAATAACATTAAGTCTAGATATTCTCAAAATCAAAAGAAACACTTGATATTCCATCAACTACGGCAATCTTCTCTTCAGAAGATTCAAAGAAGTCCACCACATCCAAATTTTTCATATGGGACGGGTCAAATATATCATTATCCTTGTATGTAAAATTTGCTTCCACATTTTTTCCTATTTCCTTCGGGAGGCTTGATAGAGGTCAACTAAGTGTTTTGACATATGACAGGTACGTGACCAATGTCCAGTCATTTCGCATAGGAAGCATTTATTTTCAACACTTTTTGAACTCTTATTTTGTGGAGTTTTTCATTTGTGCTCATCATTTTGTGTAATTCTTTTGAAATTTGAATGATTAAAACGACCACCACGAAAATAATAATTATTTCTTCCTCTGCCACGGTCACGACTTCGACCGCAACCACGACCTTAACCACAATTAATATTAAAATTCACAACATTCACTTCAGGGAATAGTGTCGTTCCGGTTGGTCGATATTCATGATTTTTCATCAATAATTCGTTATTTCATCCAGCCACGAGAAGATGTTAAATTAATTCACAATACTGTTTAAAATCTTTCTCTCAATATTGCTACTGCAGGAGCATATTCGAGACATGAAATGTAGAAAATTTCTTCCCTAACAAATCAACATCAGTAATTTTTTCTCTATATGATAACAATTTTGAACTGATTTTAAATAATGTGAAATTGTAATCACTTACCTCAAATGCATCCACTCACAACGAGCTTTAGAAAGAATAACTGTCTTTTGATGATCATACCTTTCTTTCAAATTTTTTTACAAAATACGGGGATCTTTTATTGTAAGATACTCCATTTTTAATCCCTTGTGGAGATGATGACAAAGGAAAATCATAGTTTTTGCTTTGTCCTAACTGGATGTTGTATTTCCTTCTTTAATTGTTTCTCCTAAGTTCATAGCATCTAAGTGAATTTCGGCATCGAGCACCCATGACAAATAATTATGGTCATTAATGTCAAGGGTATGAATTCTAAATTTGTAAGATTTGTCATGGCAACACTATCACAAAATATTGTATTTATATTAGAAATTTAATAGATATTGAATATGCACAATAACATTAAATTTATTAATTATAACGAAGAGGAAAAAACCGACATACCTTTAGGACATACCTTTAGTGGAGAAAATGACAGGAGCTCGTGCTGATAACGTGTTATGAAATTGAGGAGCACAATGAGAATACGTATCAATGGATGGATGTAGACTTACATGGACACCAAATATGAATAACTACAAGACATATGAACAATATGAAGGATAACATATGACTTTTGAAACAGTAAGCAATAAGCATCTATTTATTATTATAATATTCATAATAGTTATAAATTAAAAGTTTAATCAAAGGTTTAAATCTTATTTTATTATAATTATTGGACTATTAAAAAATTAGTAAAATTGAGATGAGAATTGAACTCCCGATTGACTATGGTGTTTATTTTATGATTTTTTTTCTTTTTGCTCAATGTATATCGGATTCTATTAATTTCCTTAATAGTTCAACTTTGCATATTATGTTAATTAACCCAATTCAATTTTCAAAATTATCTACAAAATTTAGAGTGTGAGTTTGATTTACATTCTAATTTAAACATTTTTTAAGAAAATATATATTTTTATTAAAGCACTTCTTTTTTAAGAAAAATTAAAACACTTCTTATTAATTTCTATATGTTTGATTACATTTTCTTTAAAATAATTTCCATCATGTGTTTGTTTGATTGAAGCATAGATAAAAGTGATTTCAAAATGATTCTCTTGTTCAATCATTTCATAACTATTTTTCAGATCATAATCAAAACTTTAAACTGATTCTTTCAAATAAAAAAATTATTAAAAGTAGTTATTTTAATTTTTTTTGTCATCAGAAAATTATTAAATTTTAAATCTAATTTAACCTTTCAAAATCACTTAGCATATTAATCCAAACGCATTCTTAATCAACATAGTATGATCTCATCTATATGATCTCCTTAAAATTTAAGGTGCATTTGAAATATATTTTCAAGTGATTAATTTTAAAAAATTATTTTGAAGAAAATTTGAGTGTTTGACAACCATTCAAAATAGTTTTTCGAATGCATTTCAATCAGTTTTATCAAAAGAAAAAATATTTTTTTCTCAACTCAATCAAAACTGCCCATTGATTTCCTAAAGGACAACGTTCACAGAGTATATTTCTTAACAAAATTAGTGGAAATAACTTGGGGTTTTTTCTTTTTTTTTTTTTTTTATCTATGCTAATGAAGGGAGTGTAAAATAATAGCCATCCAAAGTTCTAAAGTGAAATGAGTCCATAGCCATCCCCAAGTCCAAAAGTGAAATGATGAGTCCAATTCATGTCCTTAGCTTTTGCTTGATCAAAACGCGGACTGATTCTCATTCTGATTATCAAACCAGTAACCCTTTGAGGAGACACTTTATTCACAATATTAATAATAATGCATGTTTTTGTTTTTAGTCCACTAGCTTTAAATAATATGTGTGTTTAGTCGTGAAAGTAAATTTCAAAAATCTACTTTTTCAGTCTTCAAGTTTTTTTAGAATAGTAGCATATTTTTTGTCTCCAAATTTTTATATAATATACATTTTTAGTCTTTTAAAGGGACGTTTGAGGTACTGAACTGATCATTGCAATCAGTGGTTACTATAGTTGTAGATTATAAATATATGTGTTTGAAGTGTAGACTATTTTAGTATGGATACATAAGAAATACTAAATACTATAACAAAGAGTGAAAAAGGGAATGAGTAGGAAATAGTAAACACTATAACAAATAGAGATTTGAAATAGTAATATTGAAGTTAATTGTAAATTATAATAGTTAGAAATACCAATTATTGTAATTAGAACCCAAATATGAACTATGTTGTAGCCCACTCCACCAACATCAAGTTGGTGGCCCAAATTAAATACCCCTAAGGTTTTAAGAAGAGGATTAGAGGGTTCCTAAAGTAACTATTTTAAATTATTATATGATATTTAAAATTTTTCAAAATAATTTTAGAGAAAAGAGATAATTTTAAAACTTTACTGATGACGAAGTGAATGCACTCACAAATCAAGTTTGAACATATGTTTGAGTTCTACTCTCAATGTGCATGCTTACGTACAACTTCCTTGACCATAGATCGGATTCTAGGTTCTTTCCTCTAGTCTAAAGTCGATTCAAGATCAAAGCAAAGGGCAGGTATATCGGATTTCATCCTCTGCTTATGTAGGGATTCAAGGCACCGCCTCAAAGCGTCATGGACACACTTAATTGTCTTGTAATTACATGAACTTGTTCAATCAGCCAATTTTTTTAAATCTATTTTAAAATTTAGTTACTAAAAAGATATATTTGAAAATATCAGAGATCAAACGCATATTATTAAATCATCAAACATAATAGAAGATTTTTCCATTAAAAATAATTTTGAAACATATATAAAAACTCAAGATGATATAGCAACATAAAGCTAGATTAAAAGAAATTTTTTTCTATATAATATGGGCTGTAAGATTTGTTTCCCTCCTTTGAGTTTGGTGTAAATATTGTCATTTGTTACACTCAATCTATCATCAGTCTTTGATCCCTCTCCACTAAAAAGACATTGATATGAAAGTACAACCATCCAATCCCATTCCCTACAAACTTCCCAATAACCCAAAAAGATTATTTGATTGAGATGGCTTCCTTTAAAATTAGGCAAATATAAGACATGCATCTATCTAATCAGTCATTTATTGATTCTCATGACTCAAACTTTAGTTTTTGTACATTTGACGTATAGAATTGAAATTGATAATTATTATTTGAAAAATTAGATTATTTGTGAAGTTAGATTGTTTGTATTTAGAATGTAATGTAAGTTGAATTAAGTTGAAATATCTATGTTTAAGGTGTTAAGTTGAATTGAATTGAGTTGCATCAGAAAGTCTATGTTTGGAGTATAGAGTTGAGTTGAGTTGGAATATCTAGTGCAATTTTGTAAACAAAATTGATTTTGTATTAGTTTTTTTTTAATTTTTTTTAATTTTCAACTATACACATAATTTTTTTTCTAAAATATTTAGTACTAAAATATGTTTATTTTTTTCATTCTTAAAACATAACAAATTCCTACACAGTAATATACATAAATTTTGAAATCAATTTTTTAACCCTCTGTTATATAACATATTTTTCTTTCCATTCCTAAACACCGTTATACTACAAACAAATGAAAAAAAATTTAAATTACTTAGCACTTGATCATTAATACTTAAAAAGTTTAAAAATTGAACAACTTTTTTGTTTTTCTTTCTTGAATAATATAACATATTTTCACCACACAATTTAAACACTCAATTGCATAACAATTTTATTTACATCTCAATGGCATGTCATATTTCAATAAATGAACATTTTTCTCTAATCCCCAACCTTCAATTTTTAACCCTCAATTAATCTTAACTCAACCATAAATATTAGTTTAAAAAATCAATTCTTATCTTATTTTTTGCTCATTAGTTGGAGAAAATGTGCAATTAATTTGGGTCCTACAATAAAAATAACTATAATTAGATTAAAATAAAATTAAAATTAAACATACTACAACATATTTTGAAAGGTTAGAATACATTAGATTAAAACAGCATGACTAAACAAGGCAGAGTAGAGATTGATCTAAAAAAAGATGTATGAAACAAAATTAATTCAACATCTAATTTATTATAAAAGAAAGGAAATAAAAATAGCTTTTTCGAGAAATAAAAAGTATTTTTCTAGCACAGTTTTATATGAATTTAAAAAATAAAAAACATAAGTGGAAAGCAAAATAGTTACAAAAAAGGATTGCACGATCTTTATATATATATATATAATCAGAAAAATTAAAAGGATATTGTCTTTTTAGAAACTATTTAGGAAAATATTGTTGTTTTCAAACTATTTGTAAAAATATTGTTGTTGTTTTTTTTAAATAAGTCGAGGGTTGAAAATTCGACCTAGATAGATCGAATTTTGAACCTTCGACCTTTCTTTCTTGTACGTCGAACTTTGAACCGTCGACCTTGCCCTTCCTAACATGATTATTGAGTCTGTTTAATTATCATTCCGGAGACCTTCCTCTATCAAAAGATCGTATTTCTAAATTTTCATAAGGTCCCCCTGGAATTCCTTCCAAAGCCTGTTGAATAATTTTTACGGATTCTGTCATCTCAGCAAGTCTGACTAAATAACGAACTAATGAATCTCTTTCTTTTTGCCACTGAACTTCCTAATCAAATTCGAGAGCGAGATAGGGAGATTTTGATAGAGAGCGAGAATAGCGTACAAATTTTCCTTTTTTTTTTCCTTTTTAATTATAACACATTCCACCTTCTTCTTTCTAATCTTTTTTTTTAAATTTTTCATTTTATAAAAACAATTTCTAAAAATATTTTATTATTTTGTTTAAACTCTAAAAGGAATAAATTAAAAAAATAATAACTCATAAAAAAAATGTAAATTAAATATCTCATTTATATAAAAATAATTACAAAAATCAATGTGTCCCACGAGGCAGACATCGTCGATTTCGAGCTGGTTGTCGTCGTTAACTTCGAACTTGAGGTTGCTTGGGTTCTTCTTGATGTTGCTCTAGTACCTCTACAGGCGCTTCATAATATAAATATTCATTATGTTCTCCACGACCCCGACCATGTCCATGCACGTATGAAGACGAAGGACCAGCCTCTGAGTCATAATGTCCTGAACCAAATTCGCAACCTCACGGAGTCTACTATTGTTCGATCTCCATCTCTCGACCAAGGCTGTGATCAGATGCCAGTCCAACTGAACAAATCCTGCCTCTCGATGTCTACAAGATATTTCTCCAGTAGTACGATCTCACCATAAAACATATGATCGATGAATGGACTGGTCGTACAAAACATCGGGATCAACAGATTCTAGGTTTATCTTGACGCTCCAATGCATCCCTTATTTCTGCTCTTCTTTTCTCGAAATAGTTCACGCATTTGAAGAATGTTATCTGAGCAAGAGCATTTATAGGAAACATTCGAGCTCCTTTGAGGACTCCATTTATGCACTCTGATAGATTTGTCGTCATCACCTATATCTGAATCCTCCATCATGTGCCTGAGTCCATTGCTCTAAACTAATGTTGCCAAAAAAACTTAGACAGCTTCGATTTATTCCTTTGATATCTTCAATTGCTTTGATAAACTTTTGAATTTGAAACTGACACCTGACACGATAAACATAATTTTTCAATGAATTAAATTTATACTTTTTTATTGAAGTTGCTCACGATATGTTGTAAGCATAAACGATGGTGACATTTCGGTCCCGTCCAACCATTTGCTGGGTTGTTCACTGCTGCAATTATACCAGCATGTCGATCTGAAATTAAACACACCTTTTCGTGTGTTACAATTTCTCTCAGGTGTTTCATACTTAGTGATCTCAAATAAGCCATCATACTGAGCGGTACTGTTCATATAACAAGTGGCAAGCATTCGGCATTCCATGCTCGCATTTTATGGCCGTTTGCTCACATTTTAACATGAACTACGAAGATCTTATTAAGGACTACTACAAATTGTCAACGTATGCTGAATGTTACTCTCTTCAATTTCAACCTGTACCACATGAAGATTACTAGATCACGCACCTAATATGTCTGTCTTACATCCTGATTCATCGTTGTTGAGAAGACCTGGTAGACCGAAAAGTTCATGTTATCACAACGAGATGGATTAGACAGAACCAGCCACTCGACAACGATGTGGATTTTGTAACTAGTTAGGAGATAATCGAAGGAAGTGTCCTTCGTTACTAAAACGGACTCCAGATAGTTAGGGATTGAATAATAAATAAATTTTTTTATTATATATTCATTTTATTGTATATTCAATTTTTTTATTATAATTTATTGTATATTCAATTTTTTTTTATAATAATCTACTGTATATTCAATTTTTTTTTTTTTTTTGTAATCAATAAAGTTTTACATTATAATAATCTAATATATTCAATTTATAGTATAATAATCTAATATATTTAATTTATTCAATTTATTGTCTAATGATTATTCAATTATAGTATAATAATCTAATATATTCAATTTATTGTCTAATGATTATTCAATTATAGTATAATAACCTAATATATTCAATTTGTTGTCTAATGAATATTCAATTATAGTATAATAACCTAATATATTCAATTTGTTGTCTAATGATTATTCAATTATAGTATGATTATTAGCTATTTTTTCTTTTTTTATATATATTTCTATGGAAAGTTCAAATAAAGTGAAGATTCTCGCTCTCTCCTGAGATCTCGCTCTCTCACTCTCGCTCTCTCCTAAGATCTCGCTCCCGCTCTCTCGTAAGATCTCGCTCTTTCGCTCTCACTCTATCCTAAGATCTCGTTCTCTCACTCTCACTCTGCTCTCTCCTAAGATCTCGCTCTCTCTCAATATCTTGCTCTCTCTGTCCATTAATGATTACTAGCTTTCATTTCTTCTGGAACAATCACAAACACTTTTTTTATTATGGATCTACTACCAGAAACTCAATGCGTAATCTTAGCATTCAATGTGTATTCATGAATAATCTCATTTTTCAATTATTCAATCATTTCATTTTACTAAATTCAATGTTAGTCAGATTAGTCAATATAAATTAAATCTCGCTCTCTCCAACATTCTCGCTTTGAATCTCGCTCTCTCCTAAAATCTCGCTTTGAATCACGCTCTCTCTTAAAATCTCGTTCAATATCTCGCTCTCTCTTACTATCTCGCTTTGAAGAATCTGCTTCAGCCTACTTATCTTTTTAATCGCTTTGAAGTTTCGACATGTGTGTAACCTTCGACAACCTAATATACAAAATTTTGTTTGTAGATAAAGCTAATTTGGAATTGTCTTTCATTCCAAGGCATAACTTGTATCCATGTGCTTCATATTTGTCTGGAGTTCGTTCCCAGAAATATAGCCATCCCCACCCCCTCACGTCAATCCCACAAGCCTCCGTCTAATTCGAAATGATAAAAAATGCATAGGTTGTTAGAAGCAGCTCGAGTACACATATACATATATTATACCATCTCATTACTTTATTTCCTCTATGAGGGAAAAAGAAAAGTAATAAACCTACAATCTCGAGAGTGGATGTGTGTCGAAACTTTAACCTTCGACAACCTAAGCGAGATTCGCGAGATTTTCCTTGTCGAGGGTTGAAGTTTCGGCTTATGTATTGTTTCCAAGTTTTTCTTTGTTTGTCGAGTTTTCAACGTTCGACCTCCACATTAATCGAGTTCTCAACGTTCGACCTCTAGCCTCGAACTCCCAAAACAACAATATTTCTCTAATAAGTTTCAAAACAACAATATTTCTCTAATAAGTTTTGATAACAACAATATTAATATTAAAGGTCCTATATAATCACATTTCTACATACAAATATTGTATTTAACATAGACATAATACTATTATTTATATAACCAACAACCCTACAATATACTTTAACGGACATAGAATGTATAAGTTGAACATGCACAAAGTTAGGGTTGTCATTATAGATATTTTACATGTTCACAAAAAATAGGGTTATTGTTAAGGGTCTCGTTAGAGGTGGCTTTCATTGAACTTGGTCCTTTAGTGAATGTTAGTGTTGGTTGTTAGAGGTAGTTGTCACTAGAGTTGATTATCCAAGGTGAACTATACACTTTATGTACTAATTTACGTCTCGGAGTGTGGTTAGCGCAATACTATATCGGTGTGAGTAACTCTCACATAAGTCAACTCGAAGTATGAGACCATATCAAAGAAGCTAGCTTGCAATTACGATGACGAGCGTGTCTGAGTTTCCTGTGCCAACAATAGTATCATTATATTATATCATGTAATAGTAATTGATGATATTTATTATCTTCTATGAAATTGGTTTTTTTATTAAAAAAGAAAAGAAAATAAAAGGAATTTTAATGCATTTAATTTAGACCCTGTTTGGTAACTATTTTGTTTTTTTAATTTTTGTTTTTAAAATTAAGTCTATAGATATTATTTTCATCTCTAAATTTCTTACTTTTTTATCTATTTTTTTACCAACTGTTTAAAAAATCTAGCGAAATTTTGAAAACTAAAAAAAGTAACTTTTTTAAAATTATTTTTATTAGTAAAATTTGACTAAGAATTCAACAATTATCCTAAAACTATGCAAACTGATATAAGAAATGATGAAGAAATAGGTTTAATTTTTAAAAATAAAAAACAAAAAGTGAAATAATTATCGAAGTTATACAAGTTTAAAAAAATCTCATACCAGAGATATAATTATTATATATATCATAGATCTCTTTAGTTAAAGTTTATTTGCTTCGTAGTAGTAGATACGAGCATTAAGCATCACTTTCTAAAGCAACAAAAAAATAAAATTGAAAAGATGAATGACTCTTTTTAGTAATCATTTGGATATCTGTATCTTTGTTTGTTAGTTTTTTAATTTTTGTTTTGTTTCTTAAATTTAGATAAAAATTCATATCTTTACCTAGAAAATATGGAATTATGATGATTAAAGAAAAAAAAAAATCAAGAACCAAAAATTAAAGTATTATTTGATTGTTTTTGTTTTTGAAAATTAAACCTATAGATACTATTTCTATCTCTACCTTTTACCGATGATTTAAAAAACCAACCCAATTTTTTAAAACAAAAAAAATAGCTTTTGAAAAATTGTTTTTGTTTGTGAAATTTGACTAAGAATTCAAGCATTATATCGAAGAAAGATACACATCATTGTAAAAAATGAGAAGAAAATAGATTTAATTTTCAAAAATAAAAAATAAAGAACAAAATGGTTATAAAATAAATCCTAAAAAAAATCAAAGCAGCGAATCGAAATAATTATTATTAAAGTTGTGAAGAATTCTAAAAACTATTGTAAAAAATATCGTATAGACTGGGGAGTAAGGCAGAGGTACATTAACTTTTAAAATTTTTTATATTGGTCACTAACATAAAAGTTTGATTTAATGCAGTCTGTACATCATTATGATGATTTATTGATATATAATAATACAAATTACACTTTATTTTTGAAAACAAATATTAAAAATGTATTGTCCACTTCATAATTAATGTTAATAGACAACCCACTGTTTTAAGAAATACGTGGACAAATTAATGTAAGTGTATTAACTAAACATTCGCATTTAAATATGCAAGTCAAAAACTATTTCTTTTACCCAACATTTTTCTAGAAAAATGAAGACTAACCATACATTTCTTTTTTAATTAAAACACAAAGGATAAGCTTTTAAAATGTTGAAAATAGACTGGACTACTTTGAGAAGTAACGGTAAAATTGAAGAATAAAATCATTAAAAGAAACAAAGAAAAAGAAAAAGAAAAGTGCGACCATCTATGTTTTCGTTAGAAAAAGGAAATAAAAATGAGACTGGTGGTGTTGAATTTTAAAACATGTTTCAAAAATGGAAATAAATGTGGCTTGTTCTCCAAACCATAGAAGTTTGCCCATGCTTTGTCAGTCCCAAGTTCTTTGGTAATTTCAATTTTTCCATTTTGACGGCTGACCCATTGCATGTAACACGTGCTAATTGTAGGGGCAAAATTACAAGTGACTTTTGTTGAATATATAACATCTTAATACACTAGTAAATTAATTACATCTCAACTAAAAACGATATACTAAATGTATAATATTCAAACTTAAATATACATTAGATGATATAACAAGGCTTAGATATATAGAAATAATCAAATACTTGAAAAAATCTCAAAATTTTTGGAGATTCAAAATATAGTCAAGACACATTTCTGATAAGTATTGTCTTGAAGACAATTATTCATTGTGCACAGGCTACAAATAGATTACATCGATTGTCTCAGTAAGATACAATGACTAAATCTAATATTTGCAGAACTCTTAGATACTTACTTTCAACTCATGAACAAAAGAGAGAAAGAAAGGAGATAACTAACTCTTCAATTTTGGGATGGGATGCTACAAATTAAGAAGCAAATTGCTATTTTTTAGACTAGCAACTTAGTAACTCTCCAAAATGCAAGATGAAATCAAATAAATACAAAAATTGAAATATCTTTTAAATTTAACTCAATTGAGTTGTTACTTGACAAAAATCGAATATAACTCATTCAAATTGAAGAAACTATAAATTTAACTTTCATACGTGTGAAAAAAGAAAAAAGAGAGGATAAGTAAAGAATGGTAGATATTGTAACAAAATAAGAATTTGAAATAGTAATATTGTAGTTAATTGTAGGTCATAATAGTCGAAAATACTAATTATTATAAATGTAGCCTCAAACATGAGGTGGACCACCATAACCTACTTTAGAAGTTGTTTCAAAGAGAAGAAAATATATGATAATGTTGAATTTTGTAAAGCAAGAATCAAAGGAGTGGAAAGGAAGTAAAGTGAAGAGTAGCTATCTTGAGATACAAGACAAAGCAATATCAGAGAATATTAAATGTGTTAAGGGTTGTCTGTTGATTGTTCCCTCATGGGGGCGTTTGACTCATTAAGTTGGAAGTTTAGGTCCAGTTGATTTTTAAGAACACAAATTCAGGACGTTTTAATTTAACTGTATTTTCAAGGGAAATTGCCGTTTTCCACCTACAAAACTTTTCAACTTAAAAAAAAAAAAAAATTAACTTTTTCTAACTTCCTTCTTTCTTTCTTTCTTTCTTTCTTTCTTTCTTTCTTTCTTTCTTTTCTTTTCTTTCTTTCTTTTTTTTTTTTATTTTTATTTTAAACGGAAGATTCACATGGTAAAAATACCATTTTGACCTTTATTGGAATGTTTTCCATTTTAGCTTACACTTGAATTTTAGATCTTACAAAAAAAATTTCCGTTAGAATTTCTTATAAGGATTAATATATTTTTTTTTTGTTAAAAAAAGTTCTTACGTGAATTATTTTTATGAATTAAAATTTTGAGGAAATTCCATAAATTTCAATTCTTACAGAAAATTTGTGTATTTGTTCTTAAAAAAATACATCCTCTTAGAAAAATTTCCTAATTTCAATTTAAAATAACTAACATAGACTTGCTGGAAAAAGTTGGAATTGAAATTGGTCAAAAAAGAATTAAATTAAAACGTCCGGGAATTGAAATTCGTTAATTTTTTTTTTTTTTAAGGTGGAATTGGTCTAGCTTAAGTTTAATTATTTAATTTCAGAAATACTTACTAGGAAGGAAATGTAAAGTTTTTTAATATTTTATTTATATTATAAATAATAAAAATAAAAAACCCACAGTCCAATTTTCCGGTAAGTCAGTGACTTACCGGAAAATTAAACTTCTTGATAAGTCACTTACCAAGAAGAGTAGTTTTTTTTTTAATAAATATATATATATATATATATTGTAATAACCCAACTCTCTAGGACCTATATTAGACCGTTACTACATGTATGCATGCATTTCAAATCGACACCTTTTCTTGATTTGGTAAAAACCAACTAAATACTATGAAATAAATAACTTTATTAAAAGTAAATAACTGAAAAGTCATTTAACAGGGTACCCTTAAAACCATAAATCAAAACTAGAAAATTCTCATAAAAAGTTTAAAAGCACAAATACCAAAACTTCAAGTTCAAACATCAAGACTAGAAATTTTAAAAAATATAAATCCTGAAAGCATGAGCGAAAGCATTGACTGATCCCAGTGGCTCGATCACGAACTCCGCTTGTCATTCGTCGGCAAGTTCTTACCCTTATCTGAAAAATAAACATGAGAAAGAATGAGTATAAAATACTCAGTAAGTAACCCTACTATCGGGGTCAAGCCAAGCATTTATGAACTGAACATCCTGAGTTGATGGGACCTAATTTGAAGTGCTAAAGTTGTACATGGATTGTCAACTGAGTGAACAATTTAACCCGCCCTACCGTAGGTGAGATGTACTCATATTGGTTGGTAAACCCGAAAGAACACATAACTAGTGGACCCGAAGGTGCACATAAACTAGTGGACCCAAAAGCATACGTATCTAGTGGATTTGAAGGCGTACATAAACTAGTGGACTCAAAGGCGCACATAATCTGGTGAACCTGAAGGCGCACATAACTAAATCTAGGTGTACATAGCTACTGGTAGGAGGGCAATTGTCATTAATTTGGTCTTTCAAGAAACATGCAATAAAATGGTCCCCTATCATGAAATCATAACATAACATAAATTCATGAATTCATAGCATAATATTTCATAAACTCATAGCATGCATAACTAAATTATTCCTTTCAGTTTCAACAATAAAGATATATCTTTTCTGAAACTATTGGACAAAACCAAGAATAATAGTTTAAATTTATTTTGCCTAGCACAAAGGCAGCTTCAGCAATATGTAGAATAACTTTCTTAATATAGGCCCATACTCAACTATCCTTTCAATATATCTCATAAACTCAAATTCATGCTCATACTTATAGCGTATTTCGAACATATCTATCACGTGCTTATATATCCTTTCTAGTCAGTTCATAAAATCTCATAACCAACAAAATTATCCTTAAACCTAATGCTCGATATGAAGGCGGTTCCAGTAGTAAGAATACTTACCTCAAAATTAAATCCAAAAAACCCAAGCAAGCTTATCTTCTCCTTTCCAAGCAACACCTAAAATAATAAATCCAATATTTAAATTAATCTTTTGGGTCTAACTCCAATTAAACAATTTATTCAAAGGTCTCCCGATGGGATTCGAATCCCGAGTGGAAGCATGTGAACACCTTGCATCCCGCAAATTAATTTTTACATAAACAAAATCAGTGTACTAAAACAGAATATGTGTAGAATAAACATGTGAAATAGCATGCTTTAGAGAAAGGAAAGAACCATTCTCACCTTTATAGATTCCCAAGCTTCTAAAATGATCCTCTTGATATTCCAACGAACGACTCCTACAACGATCTTGAACACGAATGTCTCCTTGAACAATCTTGAACACGACCACGAGAATAACCTTGTTATTCTCAAGAATTCCAATAGAATGATAGGTGACATCTAACTATTGGAAGAGGGTGAGGAGCAAAAACCTTTGGGAGAGTAGAGAGAATTTCTTTTTATGGTTTAGGAAAAAAATTGCACAATAAATGTTTTCTCCAAAAGGGCCATAAGGAAGACTTTATATAGAGAAGGGTCAACCCCCTTCTCCAAGTCTTTTTCCAATTTTTCCTTGTGCACAATTAATTAAATAACACTTATTTAATTAATTAACACATTAATTAAATAAATATTTATACATTAAATCCAATTTAACATATATGTATTTAATTATCATAATATCGTATGTCTACGTGTAACATCTCTCTATTTATTAATTAATTTTTGTGAATCTAATTCACTTGAATTAATTATTTGAATCTCATTGAAATATTTCTTTCCAACTTAATTTAAATTATATATCACATCCATAATCAATTACATATTAAACATATTAATATACAATTTCCTCAAATTGATTTAAACAATTCAAATCATTCCTCTATAATATCCTTTAATGGGTTAACAAAGGGACTTGGTGGACCTGTAGATCAGAAGCTCCAACGGTATGAGATTAATTGGCTAAACTCCTTATCCAAGTTAATCAATATTCGTTAACTGTGGGTACACTCTACTAAAGACCAATAGTTGCACTCTTCTCACTACAGATAATATTTCTATGTCCACGAATATAGACCAATAACATCAAGTTAGTCCTTCACGAGTGTTCGTAACTTCAACTGGATCAAATTACTGTCTTACCCTTGGGTTACCTCTGACTCCTTAAGTACCAGTGCTCCTTTAATGAACAACCTATTTGTGGTCCAACCAATAAACAAATATCCCTTTAGGGCCAATGAGAGGGTAAGATCCTTTGTTCCTGTCCAAGAGACACCATTTAAAAGAACACTCATCTACTTACTCTAAAGACGGGAATGAGTGAATTTCATCTTGTATTATTATATCCTCAGCTCTCCACTCGGTCTTGTCCCTAAAATGATAGGCTTATTGAATCAACGAACTGGTCACTCTCTCCTATACAAATCAAGGACAATCCCTCTTTGAACATGAGTTCATAATATACTCTGAATCAAGACTAAGTTGTCTAGGTCATCCTAGTGAAATAGAAACCTAATTAGTCAATGGTATTACATTTAGTGGTTACTATTTCGTGGTTTGGTCTTATGCAAACTCATTACATAGGATACCTCTACTTGCATG
Organism: Benincasa hispida; assembly: GCF_027475165.1. NCBI lineage: Eukaryota > Viridiplantae > Streptophyta > Magnoliopsida > Cucurbitales > Cucurbitaceae > Benincasa > Benincasa hispida. The sequence continues at coordinate 32,415,658 of NC_143480.1, forward strand.
TCACCTACATGAACACGTTGGATCATTGTGTTTGTATCAAATACAAAGTGGGTCGTATCCATAGTGTTACCAAGATAAGGTACCCAGTCTTATCCTGATACTATAGACTCTTTAGGTTGTATCTTGAACATTGATCCGTGTATGTCTCAATATACAGTTTAAGATTCATAAGGCAGTCTTGGATGTTAGTTTATTGGATTTAGGGTTATTAAAACAAAATAGAAAACAACACAAAAATATTTATTGAATTAACATCTATAATTCTTTATTGATGACGGTCAATTAATAACACTTACTATCTACGAGTTTTAAGGCATAAAACCCAACAAATTCCTACTTGAACTAAAACTCTAGTCAGTGGGTTGTACATGATATCAGAATCCAAAAGGCAGGATTATGATAAATAAATACAATAAACTAAGGTATCTGTATATCCATTACACATCTTCCACTTGCCCTAGATTATACAATGTACATGTCTCGTAGACCTAGGTTTTCTAGATGACCCTCGAACACTTTAGCTGAGAGAGCCTTCGTAAATGGATCAACAATTTTGTGCTTTGAGACATTTTTTGTGACAATCACATCTTCTCATTGTACAATCTCCCGTATCAGGCAATACTTCGTTTCAATATATTTTCCTCATTTTTTACTACGAGGTTCTTTAGAGTTGGCTACTGCTCCACTGTTGTCACAATATAAAGTGATGGGCAAGTTCATATTTGAAACAACTAACAACTTCCTTTACTGCTTTACAAGAAACTACATACTCAGCTTCCATAGTGGAATCTGCAATGATGCTACGCCATACTATAGCTCCTTCATTCAGGGTAATCACCGATCCTAACGTGGATTTCCTAGAATCCTTGTCAGTTTGGTAATCAAAGTTGGTGTATCCTGTCAAGATCAAATTCTTAGCTCCATACACCAACTTGTAGTCCCTCGTTCTCCTAAGTTGAGGATATTCTTAATCGCAGTCTAGTGGTCTAACCTTGGATTGGATTAGTACCTACTGACTATTCCCACTGTATAACAAATTTTTGGCCTAGTGTAGAGTATAACATACATTAAGCTGCCCATAGCTAAGGCATAGGGAATATGTCTCATATCCTCAACTTCATGAGGTGTCTTAGAATACTATTCCTTAGACAAGTGAACCTCGTGCTTGAAAGGTAATGAATCCTTCTTAGAGTTCTTCATCGAATATCGAGTCAACAATTTATTGATATAAGTTGTTTGAGACAGGGTAGCGTTCTGTTCTTGCAATCCCTAGTGATTTGCATCCCAAGTAAATACTGCGTCTCTCCCAAAACTTTCATTTGGAATTGGGCTACCAACCATTCTTTAATGTCAGTAAGGTACTCTATATCATTCCCAATGTGTAGGATATCGTCCACATAAAGTACTAAGAAAGGTACTTTTATCGTTGGGGATTTTCTTGTAAATACAAAGTTCATCGACGTTTTGATCAAAACCAAAAGATTTTATTGTTGTATCAAATCTAATGTTCCAAAATCTGGATGCCTGTTTCGACCCATAAATGGATTGATTCAACTTGCAAACTTTTTACCCCTGACCTTGGGCTGTGAACCCCTTAGACTGAGACATAAAGATATTATCTTCAAGATTTCCATTCAGAAAAAGCAATCTTGACATTAATTTGTCATATCTCATAGTCATGATGTGTGGATATGGACAAGAGAATTCGTATAGACTTAAGCATAGCAATAGGGGAAAAAATTTCCTCATAGTCAATCCCTTCCCTTTAGGTATAACCCCTTTGTTACAAGTCTAGTTTTGAACGTCAACACCTTTCCAGCTACATCTCTCTTTCTTTTATAGATCCATTTACACCCTATGGGTTTGACCCTTCAGGGGATCTACAAACTCCCATACTGAATTAGAGTACATAGGCTCCATTTGAAGGTCCATGACTTTAACCCATTGGTCTTTGTCTACGTCATTCATTTCCTGTTTATAGGACAATGGATCCTCATAACTATCATCTGGTATGACAACTTGAGTTTCAGTTAAATCCAAGTAACGGTTAGGATGTATCATAACCCTCCCACTGCGTCAAGACCCTTTCAATGATTGAGAAGAGTGAGACTGACCTGAAGTGCTGGCTTCTTCATTAACTCTTGATGAAAGATTAGTTGCATCAATAACCCTTATTTATGCTTCAGTAGCTTCATTTAATACTATTTTACTACGTGGTTTATGATCTCTCATGTAGTCTTCCTCTAAAAATGTAACATTTATCGATACAAAAATTTTATTTTCTTGAGAGTTATAGAACAGACCACCTTTCGTTTCCTAGGGTAACCAACAAATTGGTATAATCTTAAACGAGGTTCTAACTTCTTAGAATTTGCCACTAACACATGTGCAAGGCAACCTTAGATTCTGAAGTAATGTAAACTCGTTTTACACCTTCTACATAACTCGAAAGGTGTTTCAGAAACACTCTTCAAGGAAACATAGTTCAAGATGTGAACTGCAGTCACTACTGCATACCCCCAAAACGAGTTAGGCAATTGAGCATAGTTTATCATAAAACAAACCATATTTAATAAGGTTTATTTCTCCTCTCTGATACACCGTTCTGATGAGGTGTATCATATGTTGAAAGTTGGGATTGAATTCCATATTTTATCTTATAGTCCTGAAATTCTAAATCCATATACTCTCCACCTCGATCAGATCGAAGTGTTTTAATTGTCTTACCTAATAGGTTTTCAACTCCAGCCTTATACTCTTTGAACTTTTCAAATGCTTCAAACTTATGTTCCATTAGATATAAGTAATCATACCTCGAATAATCATCTATAAAAGAAATGAAGTATTTGTACCCTCCTCTAGTCCTTACATTCACTAGACCACAAAGATCCAAATGTATGAGCTTTAAGGGCTTTTTGACTCTATAACCTTTTCTACTAAAAGGTCTTTTAGTCATTTTTTTCTTTAAGACAGGATTCACTTGGAGGTAATGAATCATCTTCTAACTTGCTTAAAAGTCCATTCTTTACTAATCTCCTGATCCTATCGAGATTTATGTGACCTAATCTCAAATGCCAAAGGTATGTATCATTATTACTTGGAGAAATTCTTTGCATTTTGTTTAAGTATTCGCAGTTTTAATTTAAATGTGCTTTTGATCCAAATGGTCTTAACACATATAAGTTGTCTTCGAGTTTAACTAAACATATAGTCACACCATTTTTCATAATGAACGCTTCATTAGAAGAAAATGAAAAAGAGTACGATTGTTTAATTTGTTAGGGATGATGCCCTAAACTCTCACGTCCTGTAGTTTGTAAACACAGTTTTGTATGAACGCTTGCGATGTATCATTTACTTTATCACAAACCAATAAACTATGATCCCTGGTTGTCATTATGTAACTTAAGCATGTATGTGGTGACATACAAGTGGATCATGTCTTAAGTGATAACCAAAATAGTCTGTAGTATATGGATATAGGAGGAAAACCTTATCCTGGTAACGCTATGGATGCAGCCCGCTTTGTGGAATAGTTATAAGTATTGTAACTTACTACAGATGGTCTGATCTTGATCATTCATGTGGGGACGTGCGAGCGGGGACATCCTATACAAAGAGTTTGTATAAAACCTGACCACGAAATGTTAATGTCTCGTTACATAACACCGTTCATGATAGAGACTTCACTTCATTAGGATGACCATAGGTAACATGACCTCAATCCTGAGTGAGTTGGGAACTCTTACCTTTGAGGGCGGTTCTTTGATTTGCATGGGTGCGAGTGGCTAGGTCGCCAACTCAAACCTACCACTTTAGGGATTTGTCTGATTTGGGAGCTGAGAACTTAGCTACACAAGATGGAATTCACTCATTCTCTGAAGCAGGGGTAAGTAGATAGATTACTTCCTTAAGGGCTGATCCTGGGGCTTGAACGATGTGGTACCACACACCTTCTCATGGCCAAGAGGTGTCCACACATAGTAGGACTATATTGTATTATTCATTAGAGGGATTAGTGGTACTTAAGAAGTTAGATGTAACTAAGGGGCAAAACAGTAAATTGGCTCAACTATACTTACGAGCATCTGTGAAGGGTTATCGTACTGTTGATTGGTTATATTTGATGGACATAAAAATATATTTGTGATTAGAAGAATTCAGTTGTCGGTCTTTAGTGGAATGCCTGACAGTTAACGGATGGTGGATCTCGTGGCTAAAAAGTTTAGTCAGTTATTCACGTACTGTTGGAACTTCGAGCCATATGTCCATAAGGTCCCCTTGGTAGCTCAATGGATTCAAGTTGAGAATTAGTTTTTTGTTTAGTTTGAACTGTTCAAATTGACAAGAGGGAGTTCGATTATATATGATACAATTGAACTGGTTAATTATATTTGATATGATTGACTTTATGTATGAGATACATTAATTGGAGAAAATTGGATATAAGTATGATTTATATCTAGTGGAGGAGAAAACACTATGGTTTATATGTGATATTAAACTATAGGTTAATGAATATAATATGATTATATTTATTATTTTATTTTGACAATTATGGGATAATTATGCACGCCATTTTCTCCATAACCGTGCATTAGTGGAAAATTCCAATCAATTTTCATAACTAAAGAATAAAATGAAAATCGTTTTCATTTTGAAAAGATCACGTAATTCGCTCAAAAAAAGTGTGTGTTGCCTATCACTTAGTAAACTCAGAGACTTTACGATAGCTCAAATTTACTACACGATCACATATATATGTACGCCATCTTCTAAACGATCACCTACGTTTTATTAAACGATCGTCTAATGTCGAGCATTTATTAAACGATCGTATCGACGATCGTTGCCTTTTTTTCTACACGATCGTGCACTTCTTCTAAACGATCAAACATTTTGTCTATATGATAGACTCAGCCTTCTCCCACTTACTTGATCGTTGTATACGATCTTCATATCCTCCTCCCGTCTACCAAATTCTAACAGAGCCCACTCTTTGGATTCTCATACCGAGAATACCGAGGGTTTCAAGTGGTGGTGTCGTCCCCATCATTCTTCTGTTCGTGTGGAGACCATTCGTGAGTAGACGATCGGGTGTTGGTGAACGATTGGCTTAACGATCCAGCGAGAGCGAGAGGAGCCTGTTTGCTTGGAGAGAACGAGCTTTATTGTGAAGAAAGAGTCTTCAACTAGTATGTATTTGTTCTCTTGTTGGTTAATTGTTCTTAGCATGCTGATAATTTACAGTATGATGCATATCTTGTTTGTTTGAATGTAAATGTGATAATTCTGTCACAATGTATTTTGAACGATCCATTTTCGCTCAGATGTACTCTTGTATAAGAGTTCCTTCAATTGATATCAGAGACAGGTTTCTGATATTCCAAATTCATTGATGCAAATAATTGCATTTACATTCTCGGTGGGTGAAACATGTCTAATCTCTATTTAATCGTTAAATCGTCTGTGGATGTGTGGATTAATGGAGTTTCTGGGATGCAGCCTCTGATTTGTTTAATTCTTTTACATTTCAAGTTCATTGTAAAGGCCCCTGCATTTTTGGGAATATTAACTGCTATCAAGTCTGTAATTTCAAAGAGTTTGAGTCTGTGAGTCGTTCGTGAAGAAGTTTTGTAGCAAAGTTTGCTGTTCTTTGAGGATGAAGATGACCAAACGTTGGTCGAGTCGTGTAAACGATGGGGTGGACGATCGTTGAGTATCAGATACTTGGGAGCTGTTTTACACGTGCATACTAGACGATCGAATAGCTTAGCAAGCTTCATCGCTTAGTTATTAACTTTATGATCCGGAGTAAATTGTTTACCTATCGCGTGTTAAGTAATTTTCTAGACGATCGGGCTTCGCAACTTTTTTGTCGTCTAAACGATCATTTAGCATCCGCGTGTTTTAGTCTTGTGCACTACACGATCGTTTACCTGGCTGCGTTTATTAAACGATAGGGAGCTTCGCTTGGTAGTTCAAGACCTGGTTCCTCTGTGAATCGGTTTTCTCGGTGGAAAAATGTAATAGATAGAGTTTTCTTTCTGATTTTTTAGGTGGTTCATCCCGATCCATTAATCTGTGAATGTACATAGGATGTATGTTTTATTTATATGTCATATGGTTATGCATTGGTCATCTATCATCTCTTTATTATAAGTGTTATGATTTAGAGAAGCATGATTTAAAGTATGTAAGAGCATGCTCATGCGCAAAATAATATAAGAGTTATATTTAAACATGCATAAAGAATTGGCATGCATCATCCTTATATTATAAGTATTATAGTATAAGAGTGTATGGAAAGCATGTGTGCTTGGTTTGTTACTCATATATAAAAGTTATGTATAGTAATGATCGGACATTGCATGAAGCATGACACATAGGTTAAATTTATAATTATTATAAGTACCTAGTTATGTGGCAGTGTATGGTTTTAGTTATTTCTTTTATAAAGGTTATAAAGAAATTATAACTAAAATCTATAAGAAAGACATGCATGCCCACTTAGGTTTAAATCATGGTTTTAAAATTGTTTTAAACTTGGTTATGATAGACTTAAGATCACGGTTCTAATATGATTAGCAACCTTAGACTTTAATCTTTTAATCAATTTAATAGGATTAAATTGACTAATAAAAGGTTAAAGTGTAGCAAATCTATCTATAAATGACCTTTTTCTAAGGCGGGTTCTATCTAGGCTGGGGTATTTAAGGTGACGGAAACGGAACACTCCTACCTGGGAACCTACCTAGAAAGGTGAATTAGATAGATTTAATGCATGCATGCAAGGTTAAGGATAGTCCATTGAAGAGTTTAATGTGACTACTTGAACTTGTTTTATTTCAAAGACAAAAGTTGTTTTTGAGCAGATTAAAATATGGCTTAGACTAAAACTAGTAGCCAAATTGTCTAGGTTAATGAACCCTTAGGTAGAACATTTAGTGGAAGATACTTGGGGAATTTGATGCTTCATTTAAACCTCTTGTGTTTCTTTATTGTCCACATTATGAGACCTATCCTCGACCTCGTGGCATCCTGGGAGTGTCCCCCAAAAGGATGGTGTTTGGGTAGGTCAATATCAAGGTGGATGGAGAGAATGTTCATAGTAAGTGTGAGCGGAAAATGCGACAGCATATCCCACGGTCTCTCTCGTTAGATTGAATAAAGTTTATACGCGTCGCCTCGAGGCACCCTAGGAGTGTCCCCTATAGGATGGCAGTTTTGCACGTTTCTTTATTTGATCACCTGTATTGGATAAGGTTACTTAGTCTCTTGTCCTAATCTGCTTCTTCCCTACGGTGGGCACATTAGAGTAGGACTCTCGTACCGAAAACGAGGGGTTACACTTACGCAGGATTGTTATAGGTTAACAGTTCTGAACCGAACAAATGGTGGTTGTTAGATTCAGTTCCAAGAGTTGGCTCTACCTAATTGTTGAGAATGTCTCATCCCAGTGAAGGGGCATCTGATCACCCCAACGGTGATGTTTGTCCTGCCTCGCTGAGGCATCATTGCAAAATAGAAGTCTTAATCACTTAGGGTACTTAGTAACTGTTTTGCTAAAACTAATTGGTTAAAATGTGGTTTAAGCAAAGACTTATAAAAGTTTGTTCGTTTTTCAGCAACGGTTTTTAAAATGGCTATAGCCACTATTGCATTGCTAAGCATCGAAAAACTAATTGATGACAACTATTTATGTTGGAAACATATGATCACGACGATACTCATCATTCCTCAAAGCAGGGGTAAGTAGATAGATCGCTCCCTTAACGGCTGATTCCGGGGCTTGAACATAGTGGCCACAGCTTCTCTTTGGAAGAGAGGAATCAGTCATAGTAGGACTATGACTTATGTTCATTAAGGGATCAATGGTACTTAAAGAGTTAGATGTAACTACAAGGGCATAACGGTTATTGGCCGAGCTATACTTAAGAGCGATCTGTGAAGGGTTATCGCACTGTTGATTGGTTAAGATGAACATACAATATATCTGTGGTAAGGAGAGTTCAGTTGTCGATATTTAGTGGAGTGTCCGGCAATTAACAGATGGTAGATCCTGTGACTAAAGAGTTTAGTCAGTTACTCACGTACCGTTAGAGCTTCGAGCTACAGGTCCATAAGGTCCCCTTGATAGCTCAATTGATTCAAGTTGAGAAGTGGTTCTTGGTATTGATTTGAAATGTTCAAATTGACAAGAGGTAATTTGATTATATATAATATGATCGGTGTGGTGTATGAGATACATCAAGTGGATGATTAATATAAATGAGATTTACATTAAGTACCATGAAATAGAAAAAGAGTTATGATTTATATGTTTCATGAGATGAAATATTAAAACTATAGGTTATAAATATAGTATGGTAAGTTGGTTATCATATATATTTATAATAATATTAATTAATGAATAATTATCTCTTTTTCTCTAATAACCAATTGAGTGAGAGGTTATTGGTGGTTTCATGGTAACCATGAGATGAAAGGAAAAATGTTTTCCTAAATTTAGTAGTTGTTGTTTTGAGATTTCCATTCTCAGAAATTACTCACAAAAATTCTGTCAAGTAAATTAGATTTACTAAACGACAGCTAAAGAAAGACTAGACGATCGTGGAGTGTTTCTATACGATAGTCACTCAGTTGGCCGATGAGCTAAATGATCGTGTAGCTTCTGCTAAACGATCGCATAGCTTTTGATAAATGACTGGGCATCGTTTATACGATAGACACTGTCATCTCCCACTTGCTCAATTGTTTACACGATTGTTCTTCCTCCGGTCTCGTCCTCTAACCAAGTCCACACAGAGCCCACACGTCTGGATTCTCATATCGAGAATACCAAGGTAGCCATTGTGGTGGTGTCATACTCAACTAGACATAGTCGAGGTTTTATGGAGGTCGTTCGATGTGTTCGTGATCTAGGTGATCGTCGTGTTTGAGATTGTTGTGGATCGTACAGTGTAGCGGTGGAAGTGTTTGAGCGTTCGTGGTTGCTGTCTTACTGTGAACGATTGTTCGTGATCAAGGGTGTTGAAGATTATCTTCAAAGGTATGTTAATTCTATCCCTTGATCTTTAGAAAAGCATGCTGTAATTTTGATTTATGCATACCTGTTGTTTCCGTTTCTTGTACTATAATTGTTGTTGTTCGAATACGAATGGAATTTGGAACGATCATTCCACTGCTCAAAGAAATCTTCATGTCCGATTTTCTTCAGATACTTGGGCCAATTTCATTTCTAGTGACCATCTACATTGCAGTAGACGCATTTGCCCTTGTCAGTCTTAGCCTTACCCTTGCCCTTCCCAATAGCGGGAGCCTTCCCATTCCCTTCTTTCTTTTTCTGGATCTTCTTAGAACCAGAGGATGAAGGAACAAAGTGGGATTTTTTTTATGGCTTTTAAGTAATGGGAATTTTAAGTATTGTTATATGGATATTGGAGCGTCAATTGAAGGTTGGAAGTATTGTAGATCCAATATATCTATTGGCACATTCTTGAAATGTGAACATGTTGGGACTCTTTTTATGGCTTCAGCAATTGGCGATAACAATCATAATTTTCCTCTTGCTTTTAGTATTATTGACTCTGAAAAGGATGCATCATGGAAATAGTTTTTTTAGAATATAAAGAACAATCTTGGTGAATAAAAGGGATTAGTCATTATTTCTTATCAACATCTTAGCATTCCAAAAGATGTTATGAAAGTTTTTCCAACTCCTGAGTATTGTGTTTGTCAACAACATCTTTTGCAAAATATGAAGTTGACGTATAAGGGTTCTTTAATTGATAGCATACTTTTTAGCTGTACAAAAGCGTATACAATTGATAAGTTTGATTTTTATATGAAATGGATGGAATCGATATATCCTACTATTCGGGAATATCTCAGTAAAGTTTGTTTTGAGAACTGGGCATGTGTATTCTAGGAGAAGAAGGTATAATATGATTACTACAAATATTTCAAAGTGCTTGAATAATATTTTGAAAGAGCCTAAAGCATTCCAAGTTGTATCGTTACTTGATTCCATTAGAGAAATACTTCAAAATTGGTTTTACAAAAAAGATCAAACAACATTATCCATGAAGATTGTTTTGACTAATTGGGCTGAGTCTGAGTTTCGAGAGCAACACAATCGGTCAAGAAGCTTCAAGGTACAAAATTAGCCATTAGTTTACAATGATAATTTTTTATCACGTAGTTGATTATATTTTGTTTTCCAGGTTGATTCTATTAGCAATAAAGAATATTTAGTCGTTGATGGAGATGAGCATTTTGTGGGTAATTTGGTCTCTAAATCATACAATTTTCGTGTTTGGGATTTGGAGGAGATTCCATATGCTCATGCTTGTGCTATTCTTCATCGACTAAATTTAGATATCTATGCTTTTGTGTCAGACTATTATTTTTCCAATACACTGTTATCAACCTACAAAGGATCGGTTTGTCCTATTAGAAATCATTTTGACTGGAGCTCTGTTGATGTTGATGTGAATGTATTACCTCCAATAGTTAAATGTCTAGCTGACAAAAATAAAAATAAAAAATAAAAAATAATGTCAATTGGTGAAAAGAAAAGCAACTCAAAGTGTAGTCGATGTCATATTCATAACCATAATTGTAGGATATGCAAATGACCACCAGTTGTTTAATGATGTATAAGAAGCTTGTTTTGTTACAATTTATGAATGATACTTAGTGTGACAACCTGTTTTGTTATTGATGTTTGTCAATTTATCATGAGAGACAATGAGACAGCTTGTTTTGTTGTTATTATTTGTCGATTTATCAATGATAACTAGTGAAACAAACTTTGTTTTTGATATAATATTCTTTAACCAATATGATAATTGTGTTTTGATTGAATTTGCTTTAGCCACGACAAACTTGTGATATTTCTCTACTGATATAACACTATCAGTGATAGCTTCGATCACTGACATCACCCTATCAATGATAGTTTCTATTTCTAATATCACATTATCAATGATAGCTTCTATCACTGATATCACACTATTAATGATAGCTTATATCTCTAATATTCTCAAGTGTTTAATGTGAACAATCTAATCAGTGTTTAATTTTTGAAGAATTTAGTTCATCAATTTTAATTATCTAAATATCTAAATGATATAAATGTCTTCTCTTGCTGGAAAGTTGCAACTATAAGATAAGCATTTTGGCATAGTGATAAACAAAAACTATCAGTGATAGCTTCCATTAATGATATCATACTATCAATGGTAGAAGTTATCATTGATCTAATGTTTTAAAAACTGAACAACCTGTTGAACATCAAGTATTTATTTCAACAAAATTTCAATTTCATTTATGAAAGTACAAAACTAAAAGATATGCATTTTGACATAAAAGTGTCTTGTAAAATCATAACACTATAGTTTCAAAGAAAATCATAACCATAACAATCCAGTGTCAAACAGAAACCTACATATTTTCAAACAAACACCTAATTATTAGATGCAATTAAAGTTGTGTTATATTGAGATCAAAGTTTGGAGCGTCATTATTCCACCTTGGATTATGCCTTGTAGCTTTGCTTAGAGACATCTTTTGAGACACCTTTTTTTTGTCTTTTCTTAGATTTTTTGCATTCTCCAAAATTTTCTTGGTTGGTTTTGTTTGTCTCTTCGGCCTCTTCTCAACAACAAGATCATCTATATTTTCAGCACCAACATTTGGTCTACACTTTTTTGGACTATTTTTAAGAGTCTTTTCAATAATCTAAAGTCATGAAATTTAAAAAAAAAAAAAAAAAAAAAAACATGAATCTATCAATACGCTTTTAGTAAAGTAAATAAAGCTTAGTATCATTTGTACTATCTGTGGTAGAAGCTATCATGGATAGTATGTTATCAGTAATTAGAGGCCAACATTGATAGTATAATATCAGTTATGGAAGCAGTCACTGATAGCATGCTAATCCTACACATCAAAACATCAATCAATCAATACTTACCTTCTTTTATCATTCCCTTTTGTTTTCTATTTTCTTCATCTACATTATCTTCCTTTTTTTTTATCTTTATCCTCCTTTTCTTCCCGATCTTTCTCTTCATCTTCAAGATCTTTCTATGTTTTCATTATCTTGTTTCAGTTGGTCATTATCTTGGACTAATTACTTTTATAGACCATTAACAAAATTATTTTCATTAGATGGTTTCAAGTTGTCACTTATTACTTTTATAGATCGACGATAGTCTCTATCATTGATAGCATGTTAATAATAAATAAATAAAAGAATTAACAATGATAAAAGAATTATACCAGTGGCTTTGAAGATATTGTTATTGATGTGTTGCAAATCATTAGGTTCTTGAGATTCCCATTGAGCAATTCTTGGCCCATCACTTTTTATTCTTCTTGCAAATCCAATTGTAAGGTTGAATAGTCTTGGCATCATCTCAAAAGCCCTATAAACCAAGACAGGTGGAAATCCTTGGAGAAAAATTGAATATGATTTGTTGATGACACCCTTCTTAAAAAAATTCCATAGTAAGTTCAAAAGGCACCTTCCTCTAAGGATAAGATCTAAATTTTTCTTCATTATCCAACTCCTTTAGATGCTTCTAACTTACTTTATAATGTCCTTGTGTAGGAATTAAGAAGCTCCCTAAAAAATAGAAATTGGCAAGTTTGGCTTTTAGATCAATGGGTATATTGGCATTAGAACCTAACAAATTAAAGGTAGGTTAAAGCTCTCTCCTTACAATTTTTGTATTTTTCTTAAAGAAGAAGTTCTTAATTGTATTGTCCATAGATTGTTTTTCACTATAAAAACCATCTATAGGGTAGTCATCACAATTCAAACCTGTTATTAACAAAATTCTTTGAGGTCAAATTCTAAAATATGTCAAGCCAAGAAGTTATGTTTTGTAGTTGTGCATTGCCTTCTAATCAAGTGTGATATGAGTTGGATGGGCACCCTTTCATTTTCATGTCTAAGAAGTGCCTAAAAGGACCTTCCCTAAATACTTGGAGTAATAACTCATCTAAAGTTCCTTATGTTGAATAAGACTTCTAATGTTATGAAGAAGTTCACTTTCAACGAGTTTCTCCAATCACTTTCAAGAATAATTAATACATTTTCCTGATTATATAACAACATATATATAAGAAAAAGTAACTAAAAATATATAAATTTATAAAATATCATTAAATTGTGGACCTTGAGCTTCTTGGACTTTTTTCCAGATGTAGATGTTGATCCTTCCAATAGTTTTCTCTTTCTTTTCTCCATTTATATTAAAAACAATCAACAACAATATAACTTCGTAGAAACATTACCTTCATGTTAGTAGCCTATTAAGGATATCACTTAAAGATAGTATCAGTGATATCCTTCTGACTGTATATACTTTTAGTGATACAGTCAGTGATAGATACTATAAGTGATAGCAATAAAAGAGTATTATCGATAGTAGCTATCAAAAATATAAATTGATAACATAATTAAATAATAAGCAAACTACAGATGCTATCAATAATACCAATTGATAGCCCTGATTAAACAACCATAAAACTAATAATGTCAATGAATCACTATTGATATCCAACTAATGATATTAAGTTGTAGTATAGAAAGCTCATTTGTTACCTTCATACTATAGGAAACAGAGATAAATTCATCAACAAACATTAGATAGGAAATAGAGATAGTAGATTTTAGTAATAGATCTATCCATGATATCCTTTAACATTGATAACAATGTATAAGACTATCACTTATGTTGCTATCAATGTAAAAGCTATCACTTATGTTGCTATCAATGTAAAAGGCTATCACTTATGTTTTTTCAATTTGCATGCAATATACTAAATACCAGAAAGCCTAAAATAGCATAGTATCAACGAACTACCAACATACTATTATTAGAATAACAACATGCATAGAAAACATAGTGGTGATTACTTCCGAACTAAATTAGCAATCAAACACAGTACAAAAAGTTTCACATAATCAACTTTTGTTTAGAAAGAAAAACTATAACAGTGATCAAAATATGGAATAAAACTAGTAAAATACTAAAAAGCATGAAAAGGATCACCAAATATTAACCAAATAAAATAGTCCGAGAGGATGTAAATTGAAATTGAAGCAATAAATCACGGATTGTGATTAAAAATGAAGGTTTGATAGGATAAGAATCAGTGTTTATCGCATCTCACTAATTAATCGACTTAATACAAAATAAATTTCTCAAAATCCCTAAAAAAGATAGAGAATGCATGTAGCCCTAATTTGAAGGAAATCAATGAACTCTCAACAACATATCGTCAAATATCATTTGAAATCGAAATCAAAACTACTCACATTGATTTTAGGATTTTGGAAGAGGAATCGACAAGAATAGACAATAGCCGAAGAATCAAAATCACTACTATCACTGGAAGAAAAACGATGCCCTAAATCAGTAAGATGGTTTCAAATAATGGCTATCAGTGAAGAAGAGACAAAGAACTGACGAAGAAGAGTCAAAGAAGAGAAGAGGCGTATTTTTTTTAATTTTGGAGCAATATCGAAGGGAAGAAGAACAGTCATACTGTTTCAAAGGTTGGCTATAAGTGAATGTAGGCGCTTATTAATTGCATGGTTTGAAATGGGCTTCTCTTGAAATTGAGCTATACAGTGGATGTCCTTTTTGGTCTTTTCAAACATTTAGGCATAAATTTGTAATATATATGTAATTATTTTTTCTTTCTTTTATAAACTCTAATATTTATGGATTAGTGGCTATCTATACAAGTAGTCTTAAAAGAAGAAGAAGAAAATTGTTCTTATCCATTTTGGAATCAAGATTTGACTAAAATTATAATTTTTTTAATTTGGTTTCCCTGATTTGATATTTTGATGTTACTAGCTAACCAAGCAAACAAACTATGTAATTTATTGTTCAATTTCTTTTTTAAATAACTAAATTAAAAATAAAGATATTTATTTAGAGATTTGATTCTAAAGTAAATTAATTCTGGTTGATTATTCACCTTATATTGTTTGAATAAAAAATGGAGGGGAGAAAAAGATGACGACTAATTTTAATATTAATTGCATCAAGTAAAAAATTATGAAAATAAATATATTTTAATCTGGTTAATTAAAATTAAAAATTATTAATTTTGCTGTGTTTTAAAATAAAATCTCATATACTTTCCTTTCCTTAACCAATCTAAAAATTTTCAATTTTAATATAAGTTTGTTTTAAATTTATAGGATATTTAAAGATTCAATCTCTTTTTAAAAGTTATTTTCATAAATTTCTAAACTTTTTAATATTTTTATACATGGGATCTAATGGATTTTTGGAAGAAAAATACCCTGACATGTGGTGGGCGACTGGGGAGAGAATGCGGCAATGGAAAAATTTTCCATATTTACGAAACACTCCTTATTGTTGGCGCTAAAAAATCAAAGATCTGAGATAGAGGAATTTGGCGGAAAAGATCTTTGATTGAAGGTTTTGAAGAGAGAGTTTTGAGAGAGAAATAAAAGAATGTGAAAAGTTGTGGGTATTTGAAAATATGATGATTTAATATTTTTTCATTAGAAAAAAAAGTACGTCTCATTTAAAACTCATCTCTTCCCTATTTTAAAAAATTATAATTAACTTATGGCTGGGACTAAAGGATAATTCGGTCCTTTTATTTTAATTTTAAAGCCAACTTAGATATTTTTATAAATAATAAAAAAAGTTGAACATAATTAAAATATAGGACCTATGTTAGGATTTTATTTGTTGTTATCCCTAAAATTTATTTATTTGGACCTTTTTTGGGCAGGATCATGGGCCGATCATTTGGACGCCGCGGTCTAGTTTGATGGAATTTTATTGGAAAATTCCATATTGGCCCCATTTTTAATTATTGTTTTTGGTTTTTTCATAGGGTCTAATTGACCAAAAAGTTCTCTGATTTGGAAAATTTGTAATATAATTTTTTTTTTCTAACCTTTGCTGATATTTCTAGTGTAGACATGGAAGATAATTTTACTTTTTATCATATTTTCCATTTTTTCTAAAAAAAAAATGTGCAATCTCAATTAGAATTGATGCAATTCTACTTGGCATTAGTATGCAATCCCGGTTGGAATTGCATCAATGATAGTCGGTATTATCTCTCAAATATATCATAACTCTGGTTGATTTTTACATCTCTCCAAATGATAGAAAACAAGTCAAGCTCAACTAACATACAATATATGTTAGAGATCAAGAGATCTGTGATTTGAATTTTTTCACCTTCTATTATATTAAAAAAAATCTCCAACTAGCTTCTTTTTTTGTTAACTCTTAAGGGTCCATTTGAATTGATTTCAAAAAAGAAAAGTATTTTTCAAAAAACTCATTTTTATTTAAACACTTGACAAAAGTTGTTGAAAATACTCTTCAAAAGTTATGTTGAGTGGTTGCCAAACACTCCAATTCATTCTAAAATGATTTATTTTTTAAATTAAACATTTGAAAATGCATTCCAAACACATTTTAAATCTCAATTAACTTCTTTTTACCGTGTATTACTTGAGGGAGATCTCATAAAAAAAAATTCTCATTTATTATAGCCTAAATTAAGAATAAGGCCTAAATAAGTAGACCTACATTAAAAATAAAAAACTTACATTTTGTCGAATATAGTTAGGCACAAATTTTCAACACGTGTATAATTTAACTAGTTAAATTATATCTTCAGCCATCTTTATGTGGACTTTGATTGCACGTCTTTAATTTTGGCTAAACTTTGATTTGATATTTCCCTACATTTTCTATGTATTTTTTACTCTAAGACATAGAATTAAAATACATTTCAACCAAACTTTTCTACCAAGTATCCTAACCTAATGATCTTGCTACTTTAACACTACAAAACTTACAAGACTTAATCTACAATTTTTCCTTAAAACCATAAAACTATTTTTTGAAAAAACAAAATAGAAACAAGTTCATTTACTACTCCCAACAAACAATCTCACTTTCAATCGTTTTCTCACAGATTTTTGTAAGTTTCTCTTAAATTTTTGTCAATATCAATGTCCTCAGCAACATATTCCTAGCTTAGAACCTCAAATATTTCCATCTATAACACCAACTAGCATCAATTTAACCAAACCAAACAATGGTTAAATGTCAGCTAGCCATTATCATGAGCTTGGTTAGGCTAGGAATGAAGTGACAAATATTTGTCTACCTGGTGTTTTCTTTTTCCCAACTTCATTTTCCTTTTTTGTGTGTGTTTCGAGTCTATTAACTGTCTTGCAGAGAGCCTGCTGAGAATGATCCACCAAGGGTTCGTTGGTCAGCTAATCACACTCTAGCCACAAAGCGGTGGTTCGTCTACTGCACTATGATTCTTGTCTCTTTAGAATTCAAGGGCATTATTAAACTCGTAGTTCAATGGTTCGTAATTGATTGTGTATCTTTCATAAACAATAACTTGTTTACAAACATAGGTAATACAAAAATGGACTATATTTGGTCCTCATTGAATTTGAGTAATAGTGAGAAACTTTGTTTATGTTGATAACTTGTTCTCTTCTTTCATTTATCAAAGTTGGTAACTTTTTGGACTATTATCATTATTTGAAAGCAACTTGCTAACAACATAATTAATAGTCAACAATAACGGCATGGCCTGTTGTTTTCTTTTTCAGTCATTTTCTTTATTCCATTGTTCTTGATTAGTACAACTTACCTAGGCAAAAGATTTCACTGCACACACAATCTCTTGGTGGTTTCTGGCCTTGGGGTCGTTTTATTTGTGGCTTTCGGGAGAATTCTAAGCTCTTATCGTTTTAGAGGGTATGCATCAACCAATCCATCTAACATTGAATTTATGTTGTGTTATAAATGATCCTTTTCTTGAAGTTTAACCGTTCCTAACGAATACTTGGCATTTGAGTATTCCTTTACCAATATTAACTTTTGGTTTGTTCTAAAAGAATGGAACACACACACAATGTTTTTCCACAGTTTCTTTCTCTTCGTGTGATAATTTCTCTTTTTTGGTTGCTTTCATGTTCCAAGCACGTCACGCTCATACGTTGGCTCGGCAATGTTTTTTCGGAGTTTCTTTCTCTTGGTGTGATAATTTTTCTTTTTTGGTTGCTTTCATGTTCCAAAGACATTTTGTAATTCATAGGATTCATTCCATCTTGCTCTTGAATGAGATTTTATTGGTTTAAAAAAAATCCACTGGATTTCTAAAAGTAAAGATGTCCCCGCTAACTAGTTGTAGGGCAAAAAAATCAATTCAAAAATAGAATATCACAAAGAAAGGGATTATTTTAAGTCCAAACACTAATGAAAATATCCATATCTTTTGCTTTAAAAATGTATCCTTTGTCAAAGATCTGATCTTTGAATGAGCATCAAGTTTCTCATCCTCTACCCCACATCCTAGAAAAGTAAAAAACTTTTTCCATGTAGAAAAACCATCCTTCCTTATGTTAGGCCAAGCCCCATGTTCCAAAATATATATTATATGAAGAAAAATAAAGAGAAACCACTTGCAAGCCAAACCAAACCCCATATCCACATTCACATCCCCCATGTGCTGGCCCCAACTTAAGTTCTTTCTATAATAAATAATCTTTTCCAAGGTCAAAGATGACTAATGAACCACCTTTCCCCTGCCCCTTGATTTGATCCAAACCAGAAAAGCACAGTTGACATAAGACCAGGCAGTGACGTTTCAAGACTCGGTAGATGAACAACATATCAGTATTAGCATTGCTTATTAAGAGAAAATTTACGTGAAAAGTAGTATTTGATTCTCTTTAAACTTGATAGAGAAGTTAAGAATTTAATGATCAAAAGATGTAACAAATAGAAAGGATGATGATAAACCAATTCGACGATTACGGAGAACCTAATTTAGAAGATGTTTGCATTTACTGCATTGCCAAATATCACCAGTGTCTGCCTTGAGAACCACCGCCGCTGCCTTTGTTCTTCGAGAAGAAGGCATTCTTTGGCTTTGGGATCTCATGGATGTCCATGACTTGGATTGTTCTTTGCCTTTTAGCTTCAATAAAAAGAAACAGACAAACAGAAATTAGTATGGTTTGTTTGTTCCAAAAAGAGTCAGAAAATGAAATCAAATGGAAGAAAGCTATAGGCCAAACCATTTTCAGCTTCTTTATAATTCTCTTGAAGCCTTTTTCTAGCTGATGCAAGCTTTTGGGAATCAAAATTTGCTTCTTTCTGTTGTTCTTTCTGTCTCTGCATGCCATCAATTCAATAGATATAATAAGAAAACCTTCCTAAAACAGCTAATTTGCTGAAGACAAAATTTGGCAGACTGTAATTAAGACCATGCATATCATCTGGGACCTGAGAAAATTTAGACCTACCACTCAAAAAATTTTGTCAAATTTCAACACAATTGATGCCAGTTTGAGTTAAGTTTGTTATGTTTTCGGAAGCATAAGAATCGAAAGTTTCAATTTTCTTCCTCCATTTTTGGCAACCAAACATAGAGTTAAAAGACTCTAATTTGGTTACCATACATTTTGAGGAGTTAAAGACGATGTTGGAGCTGGTTGTGCTGGTTTAGGCGGAGCATCTCTTCTTGGAACGGATTTTCCCTTCGGTTCCGGTTCTGAGTTATTTCGATCAGACCCAGAACCTCCATCTAACAAGACAAAGAAAAAAGGAGAGAAAATGAGAAACCAAATCAATCCATAATAAATGATGACAAGTGAATCAAGAAGCTCAAATTCAATACTCACTGTGTGGATTCGGAGAGTATGCAAAATCAGGAACCTACACAACAACATATCATTAGAAACACGGCCGTAATGAAACTACAAAAAGGATAAACTTCTCGATCTTTTCACATAAAGAAAGCAGACATTAGAACCCATTAGATCAATGATTTCAGTTCACCTGATGATAACCATTTTGAGGAGCTTTTTGCTGGGGTGAATCACCATCAGCTGTCAATAACAGTAGAAACCATTCTTAGCTAAATTTTTCAACAACAGAGTGCCTAAGATTTAACCTTCTGAAGGAATTGAATTATGAAGTTAAAACTAGTTTCTACCTAAGAGTGTAGCTGTTTGCTCCCCAGGCTGATTCAACCTGACCCATTCATCCACAATCTCCTTCCATTTTCTGATAAAAACCCACAATACAAACCGAAGTTATTAACAATCATCAACCATTTATTCATATATGTAAAAAATTTATGTACCTGACAAGATGTTTCACCAATCGTCGAACATCGTTAGATGAATGCTTCCTCAACCGATTCACATGCCTTCCAATATCAGTTTCCTATATAAGAAAACAAGAACAAGAATACTTAAGAAACAGAGAAGAAGAAGAAGAATTTACATTCACAAAGAACAAGAAAAAACCCCATAAACGCTTACCTTGAGAGCTTGGAATGTTATATCCATGTCTGCTAAGTTTTGAAGCAGTTCAACCAAACCATCTTCAGGCTGAAACAAGCCAAAACAATCACAAATTGGTAAAGTTACGAGAAAATTCCCATAAGACAATCAAACAATATTCTATACAATCAGAATCAAAAGAAGAAAACCTGGTGAGGAATTTCGAGCTGCTCCTTAATTTCCAAAACCTTCTTCTGTTCATCATCAAACAAACCTCCATGTGGGTCTACTCCATCATCATCTCCGTCCACTGCAACAAACTGCGGCGTCGAAGGGGAAGCTCCCTTCACCTCACCGGGGCTCTGTTTGATTTCGCAGCCATTAGAGCGACCGTCATGGTTGCGATCCGTATCACAGTTCCGACATCGAGACGGCGGCGAAGTCAACGCATAGAGCCTCTCGACGATTCCATCTCTCCGATTCTTCAATTGATTACCATAATCCAATGAAGCGACTTCCATAGCTGTATCGATGAAAGTCCAAACATCGACACCGGCTGTATCTAATATAGTTCGGAAATCATCTAAATCCAACCGAACCATTTTTAGAGTTGTTTAGAAGAATCGAAGATTGATTGAGAGAAAGGTTATCTTCCCGATAAACAATCTGAAAAAGAAAAACGCTTGTAGTTCTCGTTTTCAGTAGTGAACTCTGGAAACAGAAACGGATCTACGATGGAAGTTTATTATTCCACTTCCAGACTCTGACAATAAACAAAAGAGAAAGGAGAGGAAAAAAAACGCTAGAAATTGCAGAGAAAACCCAGTGGTGGAAAAGCAAAATCGTCATAATCCATTAGGAAATTTTTTGAAAGAAACAAAAAAGAAAAGAAACCCAAATGACAGAGAATAGATCTGATTCGATCCTGAAGAAAAGTTTAACCGATCGTTTTCAGGAATCCAAACTCAGAGTGGCTGTCGAAAGGAAGAAGAAGAAGAAGAGTCGTCAAAAATTACACAAAACCCAAGTCACAAACAAAATTAAAAAACACAAAAAACAACTTGAACAATAAATTAAGAAGAACCCAGATCAAAAAACTGCGGAATATTCCTTGAGAAAACGAAGAACAGCCGGAATTTCGTCCTCAAAGAATTACAAGAAAATTTTTGGAAGTGGGTCAATTTACATTAGCTAGAAGAAGAAGAAGAAGAAGAATGTCCCAAAATCAAATACACAAGTAGAGAAATTTTTTTCTTTTCCCTTTTGGAGTTTCTGGTTTAGTTAAGAGTCTCATCCATCCATCATCATCACAGAATCAATCAATATTGAAATTGAAAGGAAACTCCACCATGAAAACGAGAAACCGAAGTTTCCGAAACGAAACGACGGCCGGAAAATTTGATCTGAGCAAAGAATTAAGATTATTAGGAGAATGAAAAAAAAAAAAAAAAAAGAAAAAAGAGATAGAGAGAGGGAATATTGAAGCGTGTTGGGTTGAAATTTGTTCCTATATCCAGATAGGATTTTTCCTTCCTTTCACAGCTCTGACCCTATGAATTCTTTTCCCATTCGCATTCATTGGCGCGTGCTAAAATTAATTAATTAATAAATTCCTCATTAATTAATGGCCCAAATCCATTTTTCCCAATCTTCAAATCCAGGCCCATTTATTCTACTATTTCAGGAATTAGAAGCTTCCCACATTTTACCCTTTTACCTAATTTGTTATTTTTATTTCTTTTCCCTTCCCTAAATCCTTTTTAACTACATATTCATTGTATTTACTTACCATACTTGAGGTATTTTTTGTCATTTTTATTAAAATAGATTGAATGGTTTAAGCTAACTCAATCTAAAGATAATAACAGTTGAGTAGGGTTTACTACTTTATTGTAGACATATATTTAGATCTGACAATTATAATAAATTATAGGTCAAAATCATGTTGTTATCTGACTTAATCTATAAAGTATGTTTATAAATGGAAATTTTTTTTATTTGATTTGTAATTTTAAGTTTAATCCTCTTTATATATATTTTTTAATATTACATTATTCTAAGTATGAGATATAGTTTCCTTTTTTAAAAAAAAGGACTATTTTAAGAGAAGTAAAAATTTCTTATATATTGAATTGGGTTATGTTTGCAACTAAAATAGGATATTAGAATCTTCATCTATGTGTTAATATTTATAAGAGGAAAAAAAACTAAAAAATTCAACCAAATTCTTTTATTTGGAAAAAAAAGATCAAAAGAGATAGTTGATGTACAACTTTTAATCATATTTTCTATCAAAGAATTTTTTTTTTCATAGTTTTAGAGAAGGTGAGACTAAGAAATCCAAAAAAATTTTGTCTATCACAATAATTTACACAATAAAAATTTATGGATGAATGCATGTTTAAGAAAGCAAAAAGACAGATTAATCTATATGACGATGAAGTAATTGTATGAGAGAAATTTTGATATAGATTACATGTAATTTCTCGTGTCGAAGGTAAATTTTAGGTCAAGAAAAATAAGACATTGGAGAGGCCTATGCTTGATAGAAACTACCTAGCATCTTTGGTGTAATGTAATCAAGGGAAAATCTCTATAATCGTAGCCAAATTTTGAAAAAGAAAAAGGTTGACTTTGGATGGGCATTAAATACAAGAGCCACCGCAGTGTTGGAAACATAACCAAAGTGAAAACAAAAACAACCGTGAGATTGGGTAAATAGAAGCTCTTTGAGCCCAAAAACAAAAGAAAAAAAGGAAATAAATAAATAAATAAAGTTATCTTTAAAAAAACATATGGGTAAAGAAATTCTATAAATTTCTTCGTTATTCACATATTTACATCTCACTTGAGCTATCTTTAATGTAAATCGAAATTGTAACATCCCGCATATTTTTAGTAATAATGTAATTTCAGTAACTTTATTATTTAAAATTTCAATAATTGTTATTAGTTGGAGGACATTTTTAGAATTTTGGACTTCAGATATAAGTACAGAAATTTAATTGTTGGCGTAAATTATTCAATTCGAAAATTAATGACAGAAATTAATTTTCTTTTGAAACGGAAAAGAATTTAATAGTAAAACGGAAAAAAATAAAATGTAATGGAATTTAATATTATAAAACGGAAAGGAATTAAATGTAATTATATTTTTTTTTTGTTTTATTATTATTATTATTATTATTATTATTATTATTATTATTATTATTATTATTATTATTATTATAAAAAGTCAAACTCCACCTCCCATCTGTTCGTTTTCTCCTTTCAACGAACAACGACAATGCCTACGATCTCCAAGCAATGTCCTCTGACACTGCAGCATATAACTTCAACGGCCACAATGTTTACGACTTCTAACAACTTTAAGCAGCATCTCGCATGATCAAAACACCCTAACAACAAAGTTTTTCCCCTTTTGACAATTGTTCAACAGTTCCCTATTCTATTTCAACGTTAGATTTGAGTTACCCACTTCTTAATGGCTCCAAATTTCGAACAACAACCAACAAGGATTAAAGTTGTTTTGCATGTTTGTTTGGTTCAATGTTCCATTGGGCAAGGAAGAGGTTGAGCTTCTAGTTTCTAGAGTTTGCGATTAAAGGTAAGTAATCTTACTACTGGAACTGGCCACGAGCCATACATTAGATGTATGCTAGCATGATAAATGAATGATATGGCAGAATGATAGCATGATGGACTGATAGTATAGTATGACCAATGTATGTTCTGGTATGAGATTTGAAAGATTTATTTGTGCACATAGACACTTGAATGCTAGCATGAGATGGTATGTGATTCCATATGGTTGTATTTGATCTATTGATGTTGAGAATTGTAAGACTAGTTACAAGG
Source organism: Benincasa hispida (assembly GCF_027475165.1). Classification (NCBI taxonomy): domain Eukaryota; kingdom Viridiplantae; phylum Streptophyta; class Magnoliopsida; order Cucurbitales; family Cucurbitaceae; genus Benincasa; species Benincasa hispida. The sequence goes on from NC_143480.1 coordinate 32,439,863, forward strand.
ATAATTTTGACTGTTCTGAGATTTAATAGACTGTTTAGAAAAGATATATGAGCATGTGATAATATGACTGAAGCACGTTAATGTATGAGCATGATTTAGAATTTTATGAAATATATTAAAAGGACGATTGGGCATGACCCTAAATTATGAGTTAAGCAACACACTACGGAAATGTTTTAAAGTTATGTGAAAGTTGGAATTTTGTTGTTGTGCTTATTGATGTGATTTATTATGAAAGTGCGTAAGTTATATGATGTATTATGAAATTTCAAATGTTTGATTGTTACATGAGTTAGTGCGTGAAAGTGATGTACTAGAGTGGATCCATTAATACTAGATTTATTACGTATGTTGAGGTTAACTAGCCTGATCTTGATCAGGAGATTTTAGAGGATTCATGATTAGATGAATGTTATATGTAATATGAAGTTAAATGTAATTTTTTTTCCTTTCCAGACTATGTGACTGCATGAAAGTGATGCACGTTCAAAAGCGCTAGTACATGAAAGAGATGTACTAGGGTTGGTGTATATGAAAGTGATACATACCCAGAGGGTACTAGGGTGTACGAAAGAGGTACATACTCAGTGGGTTATGTGTACACGAAAGAGGTGTATACATAACTAGATGTACGAAAGAGGTACATATTCAGTGGGTTATGTGTATACGAAAAATGTGTATATGTAAGCATGTGTACGAAAGAGGTACACAATAAGTGGTTTATGTGTATACGAAAGAGGTGTATGCATAACCATGCATATGTAAGAGATTGTGTTTCCTTCGAGATTCAACAGAGGTTGTGGATCCTTTACTAGAGGTAGTGGACATACATAACTATAGTAGGATAGAATTAAGTTTTCATGCATGTATGAGTCCCATGAGGACTAGAGCAGTTTATATGTTCCACTAGAGGTAGACATCTAGAGGACATAGATGTCTAGCCTGACCTCAGTAGTGGAGTTACTTACTGAGTATTTTATACTCACCATTTCTCTGTGATCGAGTCACTGTGACCAATTTTATGTTTCCGCTCAAGATGTTTAGATTTTTTTAATATTTTTCCACTTCCAATCTCCATGTTTCAAACTTACTGATTAGTATTCGTTTCCAAACTTTTACAGTTTTCTAGACTCATTAAATTTCTAATTATGATTTAGGAGTACCCTGTTATTTGACTTTTATTTAGTTTTAATGAAAATATTTTATTTGACTTTATTTAGTTAGCATTTATTTCACTATAAAAGAGTGTCGTTTTAAGTTTCATGCATACATGTATTTCAATAACGACCTAACTTAAATCCTAAGGAATCGGGTCGTTACAAAAATAGTTTGATTATAAATGATTGGTGAAGTTGCTTCACATTTTGATACATTATTATTAGAAAAATTGGGACATTAGTTAATTGGGATATACATATGTAGACCAATTTGAGCATCTTTTTAATGTGTCAGAGTTGATGTAGTATCTTTTCAACCAAAATATTATAGGTTTGAACCTCCACTTCTATTGTTGTTAAACTTGATGCAAAACCTTATCTTTCGTATATTGGGTTGTTTTTTGAGATGTTTAACATAAATGTTGGATACTATTATATTCAAATAACTATCATTTACCAACTTTTTTTACTACAATAATTTGGATTGGATAAATTTAAATTTTTACCTCTCGATTAGTCAAATTTTAAAACTTTAAAAAATATATGGGATGATATGTTTTATACTTTTCGTCCATTTTTGAATGATAAACTTCTATTGATGATTTCATTTTAATTCCTATTTTCAAAATGTTATTGATTACGAGCAATTTTACAAAAGGAGAAAAAAAGAGACTTCTCCAATAACTATTTGTTCTTAATTCATTTGTGTTAAAAAAAAGTTAAAACTTAATCATTATTTCTAAACATTTCTTTGTTTTTTTCTCACTCTTGAGCAATAAATTGTTTATTATAAACGTTAAAAAAGAAGAATAATAATTAAAGAAAACTATGAAAGTTTGTTGAGAATCAAATCATACAAAGAAAATAGTTAAAATTATTTTCAGAAAAAGAGTAATTTTTAAAAACTAAAAACCACCACCAAATTGTTTGCAAAAAGTTTGTATATTTGAAATGAGTGGTTTATAAAACCCAAAAAAAGAAAAAAGAAAAAAGAGATATGTGTTTGAAATTTAGCTTATAATTCAAATGAATTTTAAACTTTTAAAAAGGATGAAAAGTTTAATCTAATTTTAAAAACTGAAAATAGAAAACAACCAACTTTTTATTTCACCTCTTTAGGCCATCCAACTCTATTAAAATTTTTATGAATTTGATTATAAAAATTAAAAAAAAATAGAAGATATATTAATACGAAAAAGAACTTCCGTTATATATATATTAATTAAAAATAAAATACTTTTAGTTGTTTAGGCAACATACGTGCCGAAGTTGGTAGTCAAAAGGGCCATCGGCCTTTCCACGTGTTATTATAGGCTGATAGAGCAATAGAGTACAAGAAAAAAAAGAAAACTAAAACGAAAATATTTGGCCCATTCGCGTTATTAGCACGACGCTCTAACCAACTGAGCTAATAGGCCATATGTAGTTTAAAATAGATAATAACTATATATTTTAAAAATGGGAGAATCTTTGTTATTATACCCGATGTTATGGTTTTTTTTTTTTTTTTTTCTTCTAAATGAAATTAGATTTAATGATTCATTATGATTCAACCCATTGTTTCATGACATTCCAACCCTTTCATAATTTTAGATTTAAGGGGTAGTTAATGATTTGATTTAATTCTCTGAAAGAAAAACTTTCACATGTACTCTTTCAATCAAAGGAGGTAGAAGGCGATGAAACATTTGACAAATGATAGTGAGTGCGAATCCGAGTAAAGAAAAAAATCTCAAGTTGTAGAAACTCAATCGTAGTTTCATAAATGAAGAAAGGAGGAAGACATAAAGGAGAATTCACTCTCAAATTCTCTCTTTGTTTCAGAATCATCCTTTGCTTCTTGCAATAAGTTTTTTTTTTTAAAAATTTAATTTTGTTTAATTTTTTAGATTTTTATCAAGAGAAATACTTAAATCTAGGATTTTCATGGATTTAGGGAAAGGTTTTTTTTTTTTTTTTGTTGAATCTTTCGTTTGTATCTATTTTTTAAAAATTAAGTTAAAATCCTTAAATTGCTAGCCATTAAACTAAACACACCAATGAGAGATTTTGTTTCTTAAATTTTAATTAGGAGATTCATTTGATTAACAATATTTTTCTAAAAAGATAAAGAAAGAATGAAGTAAATAAATATTAATTAAAATTGAATAAAATACAATTTGATATGCAAAATTTATTTCTTTTAGTGTTTGTGGTTTTTTTTTTCTTGTTCCTTCGAGGGACATTTAAAAAAATAATAATTAAATATCCCATGAATACAACATGTGGTGGCATCAACTGAAATTTTAGAACTCAAAGTTTGTTATAGTCACTTAAATAAAACTCAAAGTTTGTTATAGTCACTTAAATGAAACAATTGAATTGGATATTAAAATACTTATATTTCATGTTTTTGAAATACTTTTTTTAGAATTGCTTATTTGTTGCCTTATATATTTAAAAAAAAAATCAAAAGAAATGAAATATTTTTTAAAAAAACTAATTTAAAGCAATAATTACTAGCTAACCATTATCTAATTATTTATTTTTTAGAATGTATTACTTCTTTTATGTATTTGTTCTCAATAATAAATTTACAGAAATATTAAATTATTTTTAACTTTTATTGAATTAATAAAATTGAATCCATTTTATAGGTATTGTATTATTTGGAATTTTGAATACATATATTAAATAATTATTATAGACTTTTTAAATCAAATACATGAAAAAAAAAGACTTTGAGATGAGAGGTTTTATTTAAAAAAATATTAACAAGCAATTCTTTTCTTTGGAAAATTACAAGATTCATTTTTTAAAAATTGGCTTTTATTTCCAATATCTTCCTTCATTATTTTTTCCCCTAAAAAAATCATTATCTTCAAAGAATTATATAAAGAATTGACCTATGAAATAATGATTAAGTTATATTATTGTGTTGTATCACTTTTATTCCAATCACGTCATTTTTATTATAATTTTATTCATTCATCTATTTCTATATTTCCTTTTCTCTTTTTATACTTTATTTCACATCAACTATTTAAAATTTAAATCAAATTATATAAGTATGTTCATAAAGGAACTCTTATACAAGAGTACCTCTGAGCGGAAGCGGATCTTTCCAAAGACATTGTGACCGAATTACCACATTTACATTCAAACAGACAGATATGCATCCAGCATGCTTTAAGATTAAATAACAAGAGAACAATATATATCAGTTGAAGACTCTTTCTTCACAGCAAAGCTCGTTCTCTCTAAGCGAACAGGCTTCTCTCGCTCTCGCTAAATGTCAAGCCAGTCGTTCACCAACACCCGATCGTCTACCACGAACGGCCTCCACATGAACAGAAGAGAAAGGGGACAACACCACCACTTGGAACTCTCGATATTCTCAGTGTGAGAATCCAAAGAGTGGCCTCTGTTGGGATTTGGTAGAGGGGAGGAGGATATGAAGATCGTATACAACGATAAGGAAGTGGGAGAAAGCTTAGTCTATTGTATAGACAAAATGCTTGATCGTTTAGATGAAGTACATGATCGTATAGGAAAAAGGCAACGATCGTCTATACGATCGTTTAGTAAAAGCCCGGACACTAGACGATCATTTAGTAAAACGTAGGCGATCGTTTAGAAGATGCGCGTGCATGTATGGGATCATGTAGTAAAATTCGAGCTATCATATAGTCTCTCAATTTACTAAGCAATAGGCAGCACACTACTCATGAGCGAATTCCATGATTTATTGCAAAATGAAAACGATTTTCATTTTATTATTCATTTATGAAAACTGAATCAAACTTCCCACTAACACACAGTTATGGAGAAAACGGCGTGCACAATTATCCCATAATTGTCAAATTAATAATCATAAATATAATCATAGTATATTTATTAACCTATAGTTTAATATCATATATAAACCATAGTGTTTTCTCCTCCACTAGCTATAAATCATATTTATTTCTATTTTCCTCCAATTAATGTATCTCATACATAAAGTCAATCATATCAAATAAAATTAACCAGTTCAATCATATCATATATAATCAAACTCCCTCTTGTCAATTTGAATATTTCAAACTGACCCAAAAACTAATTCTCAACTTGAATCCATTGAGCTACTAAGAGGACCTTATGAACCTATGGCTCGAAGCTCCAGTGGTACGTGAATAGCTGACTAAACTCTTTAGCCACGAGATCCACCATTCGTTAACTGTCAGGCATTCCACTGAAGACTGACAGTTGAACTCTCCTTATCGATATATTTTTGTATCCATCGGAGATAACTAATCAACTATTGGATCGATATGGCAACCTTAGAGGGGGTGAATAGAGTTTAATTAAACTTTTTTTTTTCTAAATTAACCCAATTAAACTAATTAATACACTTTTTATAAATAATAAGAAAAATTCAATTTATGCAACAAATAAGATGACAAAAATGTGATAATTTAATTCTACCAAATTTTAGCAAATAAATAAGAACAAACTAAAACATATAATAAACTGCTTAAATTTATTGCAAAAATAAAAAAGAAAGAGTTAGAGAAGAAGACACCGTAATTTTTATAGCGGTTCGGTAAAACTCGACCTACTCCACTCCTCAAGCGCCTCTTGAGAATTTGAATAAAATCTTTCTGACTCTTTCCATGGATTAGAGCCCAACTGTTACACCACCGCTCTTTTTACGGGTTCAATAGCAAACCCGATCCTTTCCACGGTTTAGGATCAAACCGTTACAAATGTTGGAATTTTTGAAGAACACAATACAACTCTCACTAGAGTGGATTTACAAGTTTAAGCACTCAACAAGTTTATCCTCACAATACAATAACAATCTCTCAAGAATAAGATGAAAAGAAAAAAAAAATTGGAAACTTAGAGAGAACAACAATGAAACTTTTGAGTTTTGGAGGATTATGAAATGTAAAATTTGTTAGTTTAAAATTTGGAGAGGAAGATCGTTTATATAGAGATGGAAAAATTTTTAGAAACCACAATTAATTTGGACCATTGGATTTTGGAAAAAAAAATCAATAGTAGCGATTTTAAACTAAACTAGTCGTTAGATACAAAAAAAAAAAATATAATATTAAATTACTTTTCTTTTGAAATTCATTTTATTTTTAAAATTAATCCAAAAAATAAAAAAACATACCATGTGTCAAAAACTACAAACATAAAATAATATTAAATTCATTTTTCTTTTAATTCATTTTCTTTTTAAAGTCAATCCAAAAATAAAAAGCATATTATGTATAAAAAACTAGCCATTAGACACAAACATAAAATAATGTTAAATTTATTTTCCTTTTAAATTTCTTTTAAATTTCATTTTTTTTTAAATTTTAAATCAATCCAAAAATCAAAAGTCTATCATATGTTAATCTCTTAATGATCCACCATTCAACCAATATGCTGCCACATGTTTACAGGCAAATGGTCGGGTTATACCACGTCATCCACCGCGATATTTTCCCTATAGACTTGTTTCGGTCATATCATCTTCGTTTTAACTCCGGTTTGAGTGATTCAAGAGGTGTTGAAATCGTTGTTCTGAGCTCTACGCCATGGACATATTAAAACACTAAGATTTTCAGTAATTAAAAATTGAGTTTTTTTATCATCAAAACATTGATTAATTAATTAATTTGAGATTAAGGGCCAAAAGGCCAACATCAAATAACCCTTCACAGATGCTCGTAAGTATAGCTGGGCAAATTTTACGTTTTGCCCCTGTAGTTACATCTAACTCCTTAGGTACCACTGATCCATCTAATGAACAATACAACATGGTCTATTATGTGTGGACACCTCTCGGGTCATGAGAAGGTGTGTGGCACCATATCGTTCAAGCCTCGGGATTAGCCCTTAAGGGAGCAATCTATCTACTTACTCCTGTTTCGGGGAATGAGTGAATTTCATCTTGTGTAGCTGAGTTCCTAGCTCCCAAATCAGACGAATCCCTAAAGTGGTAGGTTTGAGTCGGCGACCTGGCCACTCGCACCCATGCAAATCAAAGGACCGCCTTCAAAGGCAGGAGTTCTTAACTCACTCAGGATTGAGGTCATGTTATCTATGGTCATCCTAGTGAAGTGAAGTCTCTATCATGAACGACGTTATATAATGAGACGTTAACATTTCGTGGTCAGGTCTTATACAAACTGTTTGTATAGGACGCCCCCACTCGCACGTCCCCACATGAATGGTTAGGATCAGATTATCTATAGCAAATCACAACACTTGTAACTATTCCACAAAGCAGGCCGCATCTGTAGTATTACCAGGATAAGGTTTCCCTCCTAGATTCATATACTACAGATCATTTTGGTTATCACTTAAGATATAATCCACTTGTATGTCACCACATACATGCTTAAGTTACATAATGACAACCAAGGATTTGAGTTTATTGGTTTGTGGTAAAGTAAATAAAACATCCAATGTTCAAAGACAAGTAGTGAAGAAAATATCATATATTATACATCACAAATGTTCGTACAAAAGTGTGTTTACAAACTACAGGAAACGGGAGTTAAGGGCATCATCCCCAACAGTTCATATTTAAAAATTTTATTTCCCTTTAAAAAACTTCTAAAAAATTTTCATTGACATTCACAATTTCTCACATTCCTTGTATATAAACTTGAAACATGATTTTAGGCGCAATTTTTAAATTACTTCATTTCATGTCAAATATTTACTAATTACACTCAATAAATTGAATCAAAATTTTGTGATAAAGAACAATTAAATCAAAATTTAATATTTATTATAAAAAGATTTAAGTCGCGTACATCACACATGTCCTCTAACTAATACTATATTAAAAAGGAAAAAATGAGGAGAATCTTTATCTTTTCCATTTTGTCCCTCATTTTTTTATTATATCCTTAATATGTCCTTTGACTTAAATGGTTAGTTATTTAAACTCACGTATCAAAACCTCAAGTAGAGACACCTTTTCAACAAAAAATCCTTTCATTACCTATCAAAACCCTATTTAGGGGTATGTTTCATGTATTTAATTAATGTGGAGGGGATTAAAGATTTTAAGAAAAGTCCATCTCTTCTCCAAAGACAAAGGTAACTATCATCAATGTGTGTAAGTGCTTCTCCAAACCCTTTTTGTGGTATTGAATTCAACCATTGAAGGGAGAATGAAGAGACACTAGGAAAGAGGGAAATAATTCTGATAATTAGCACTTTCATTGCTAACATCTTCCGAAAAAGAAAATGGAATTCTCAATAAAATACTGTAAGTGCTTATTTTTGTTAAATACATTTTTTGTTTGCCAAATCGAAAAATCCTTCATGTATTGAATTCAACCATTGACAAGAAAATGAAGAGACAATGGAGAAGAGAAAAATAATTCTAATTACTGGCTGCAACATCTTTAGAAAAACATTTCCAATTAAGTACTTATTTTTTATGGAATCCTTCATGTTTTCAATATTGAGTTCAACCATTAAAGAGAGAATGGAGACACAACATGGAAGAGGGAGATAGGGAGAATTTAAGAAAAAGCTAGAAGAAAGAGATATTGATGGAGGAGTTAGAAAAATAGGGAGATTTTCTTCGTTTAAAATTTTCTTAATTTTAATAGCACAACCATTCATCTTCTCTAATTTCCAAAATTTTATTGTTCATAATTGTTATAATCATTATCCTTATCTTTCATGTGTAAGTTTTTTTCTCTAAATGAGTAAAGGTATAATCGATTAAAAAAAGAGAAGAGTAGATTGGTTGAGATGAGTGAGAAAAATGCGAGAATGAAGAAGATTGGGGAAGATATGGAGAGAAGACTTGAGAAGATTAGGGAAGATGGAGAGAGTTAAAATATAATATTCCTAATTTAAAATTTTAAAATCACAACGTGATTAATTAAATTATATTGATTCTCCTTTTTATTTTTATTTTCTAAATAAATTTCCTTGTATTTGTTCTCAATCACATAAATTTATTGCTATAATTATAAGTGCGTTAAAACTATTTTTAATTTTCCTTAAATTAATAAAATCCAACTAACTTTCTAATTCTATTCAGGCTGTGTTACTTGATTTAAGAGAGAGTATCAATGAATGAAATAGTATTTTGATTGAATGTTTCATAAAAGATTAAATTGCAAATAAAAAAAATTTCTTCATAAGAGATTCATTTATTATAATAATAATATTATTATTGTTATTATTATTATTATTATTACTACTATTATTATAGACCATAGATACTATCATAAATACTAAAAATATTAAACTTTTCAGGTTGTATGATTTTTAACCTATAAAAATAACAAAATCTTCAAAACGAAAAACAAAAATAATAATAATTATAACTATACATAAATATTCACAAAATTATAAGATTCATCCTATCAATATTATGTATATGTGTGTATATATATAAGACCAATACATAATATGTTAAAGCCATGATTTGGTATTTATTTATGTGGTTTATAAAAAAACGTAGTATTCACATTATCTATTAGTTTGTTATATAATTTTAGAGATAATTTCTTACCTATTTTGCTATGGCTAAATGTTTATATCAAAGTTAATAGGAGAGAGGCCCGCAATGACAATCTTTCCTCAATTTCATAATTAAAAAATCATCATAAAAAAATAAAGCTTTCATTTTTTCTAAAAACCTATTTGCAATTGTTAGAATGTAATGTTATTATCCAATCTATTAATTCAATTGGTAGCACTTCATTTTGAGGAGAAGTTTTCAAATGAATTTTTTTTTTGAAAAATTTTAAAGTACAACTAAAATTGGTTTTTAGAAAATAAAAAACAATATTCATTAAAAAAAAAATAATTAGAATAACTTTTTGTCCCCAAAAGTTACAAAATAAGTGGATGATTATTTCATATAATTTCTGGTGAAAAAAGGTTCACCATGGTTGAATAACTTGAATGAAAAATACATATTATTATTTTAAACATAAAACATAATATCTTTTTACGAAAATAAGATTAAAATAACATCTATCTACGATATAAATAAACTTTAAACAAAAACTAAGTACTCTTTAGTTTATATGAATTAAGGCTACGTTTGTTATTGCATTAGTGGCATAAAAAATCATTTGTAAAAAAATCTTAACCATTTTTTGCTTTTGGTAAAACATATTTAAATTAGAGTAATTGCAATTGGTAATATTTTTAGGGAAAATAACCATGTGTGTAACATCATTTAAAAAAAATTGTAAATATAGCCAAGTTTATCCATGATAGACTCTTACCAGTGATATGGTATATCACTGATAAACTATTTAAATTTGGCCATATTTATAATTATTTTTACATTATGTTATATCTGCTAATATTTGAGTTTAATGTCTATATTTGTAACTATCCCTTTAAATTAAATTTGTTAAAATCACTTCTAAAAACATGCTAATTTTATGTTGACTTTAAAAGCAGCTTTTAGATTCTCCTAAAATCAAATAGAATTTTTAATTAATATTCACTTTTCAATTTTATACTTTCAAAAGAAGATTTATTTTATATATTTATTTATTTTTCACTTAATCAAATCCATTTTCTTTTTTTCATAAGTTAAATGCATCATTTTTTAAAGTATACCATATTCATTTTAAAGCTATTTTCCTTAATATTTAGAAACTAGTCTATAACAAACAATATTTATCATACTAAACATTTATTTAAAATTTTAAACTACAAAAAAAAGATTAAAAATTGATTATAAGTCTATTTTAGTTATTATATCTAAAATAAGATATTTTTGTATTTATTTACCGGACACTTTAACCTACCTCTTCAAGTTTAAGCTTAAATTTACCACACACTATTTTAATTCTTTTCACAGTAGATTTTTCTAAAAGCACATCTGCCAGCAATTATATTAAAAGCTACAATAATCCCAAACGAAACCTAAAACTATATGATTTGAAATATACCTCTATAATACAATACCAAAATATTAGCGTATCTAATTTAAAATTTAATTACTAGCACAATTTTTACTTTGTATTAAATAAAAAAAAAAACGATAGTAAGGAGAGTAATTCAATGAGAGTAATTCAAACTCTAGTTTATCAAGAGGTCGTGGAAGAAAAAATTACTCAAGGTCAAATGGAGAAGGATCAAATAATGAAGAAAGATATGATAAAAGACATGTTGAATGTTATAACTGTCATAAATTTGACCATTATTCCTAGGAATTAGGAACAAAGTAGAAGAAAATGAAAATTATGCCGAGAAAGATGAAGAAAACAGTCAGTCATCTTTGCTTCTAGCATGCAAAGGTGAAGAAACATGTGAAAATAATTCATGGTATCTTGATAGCGGTGCAAGCAATCACATGTGTGGATGTAAGTCAATGTTTGTAGAACTTGATAAATCTATTGGTGGTAATATCATATTTGGTGATGCCACAAAAATTTGTGTCAAAGGAAAAGGTAAGATTTTGATGAACTTGAAGAATAGGAAGCATGAGTTTATCTCTAATGTTTATTATGTGCCTGATATGAAGAACAATAATCTTTTGAGTTTGGGACAACTTTTAGAGAAAGACTTTAATATTTTGATGAAGAATTATAGTCTTTCGATAAGGGATAATCGTGATAATATGATTGCTAACATGCAAATGACGAAGAATAAAATGTTTTTTTTTTTTTTTTTTATATTAAACATTCAAACTGATGTTGCTAAATGTTTGAAGTCATGTTTAAAGGATCCATCTTGGATTTGACACTTGAGACTTGGACATTTAAACTTTGATGGCTTGAGACTATTAGCAAGGAAGAACATGGTGAAAGGACTGCCATATGTTAAACATTCAGATCAATTTTGTGAAGGTTGTCTTTATGACAAACAAGCAAGGAAGAGTTTTCCACAAGAGTTTTCTTCAAGAACAAGGAGACCGCTAGAGTTAGTTCACACTAATTTTTATGGACTAATTAAACCAAGTTCTTTTTGGTAAGAAGAATTATTTCTTATTATTTATTGATGATTTCAGTAAAAAAAACTTGAGTTTATTTTTTCAAGAGATTTAAAGCTCTTTCTTTTTTGACAAGAGCTCTAGGTGACCCTCGAACACTTTAGTCGTGAGGGCCTTTGTAAAGGGATCAACAACGTTGTGCTCCAATGCAATCTTCATGACTATCACATCACCGTGATGCACAATCTCCCTGATCAGGTGATATTTCCATTCTATGTGCTTATCCCGACGATGATTTTGAGCCTCCTTCGAATTTGCCACAGCCCTGCTGTTATTACAATAAATAGTGATAGGCAAATCTATATTTGGAATAACTTCCAAATATGAAAGGAATTTCCTCAGCCAAACAGCCTCTTTAGCTGCTTCACAAACGGCTACATATTCGGCTTATATAGTGGAGTCCGCGATGTATCCTTGCTTGATACTTCGTCATACTATAGTCCTCCCCCATTCAGAGTGAACACTGACCCCGATGTCGATTTGTGAGAATCTCGATCGACCTGAAAGTCAGAGTCTGTGTATCCTGTAAGGATTAGATCCGTATCTCCATACACGAGCATGTAGTCCCTCATTCTCCGAAGATACTTGAGGATTGTCTTGATCGCCTTCCAGTGATCAAATCTTGGATTGGATTGATATCGACTAATAATCTCTACTGCATAGCAAATGTCGAGTCTGGTACACAACATTGCATACATTAAGCTTCCTATAGCAGAAGCATAAGGAATCCATCTCATCTTTTCAACCCTTTGAGGTGTCTTAGGACATTGATTTTTAGACAAAACGATTCCATGCCTGAAGGGTAACAATCCCCTCTTGGAATCCTGCATCCTGTACCTGATCAACATTTGATCAATGTATGATGCTTGAGACAGGGCTAACCATTTGTTCTTACGATCCTAAATGATCTGGATCTCTAGAACATACTGTACCTCACCCAAATCTTTCATTTGGAACTAAACAGCTAGCCAATTCTTAATGTCAGTCAGATACCCTACATTATTCCCAATGAGTAGGATATCATCCACATACAATACTGATGCGTTGTAAATGTGATGCGATTATGATGTATGTTTGCGGTGATGAGTTATGTGTTGCATATGCATGTTTTCCTAGTAAAACCCATGTATAAATCTCACTAAGTTTCCTGATAAGTCCAAGATCGAACATAAGGACTACTGAGTTACTATGCGACAGTGAACTTAATTCCTTTGCAGTGACAAAAACAAATAAGTTGGTTGGTATTTTGTTTAAGTATAAATCCTATGCGACGGGTCTGAGTAAAGAATTGATGAAATCGAGAATGACAATGAGTATGCGATTAACGGGTTGAGAAGGGATTTAGCTAACACTTCCTAAAATTTCATTCAAGTTATGCGATCATACTACACACACACAACAACATGTCATCTCTAAATGCAAATGCCATAGTTTTTAATTCTAGGACACATGCGATGTGTACGATAATGTCGATAGGACTTATATCTAAGCCTCTATTCTTGTCTATGTGATGATGAAAGATGCACATATACACAAGGTGACCACATACTATCATATCCTACTTTTAGGGTGCATGCGATGTGTAATAGCAAATAGAACTTATGTCTAAGTTTCTATCTCTTGCTTATGTGGTTTTAATCTAACTCTCTCAAGCCTAGATTCTAATTTGACTTTCTCAAGTCTAAATTCTTTCTTTAGACTACTCTCTCAAGTATCTCTAAAGGGTGAATGACGCATACATAAGACAAGATGATCGCATAAAGTGAAGATCTTAGGTCATGCTAGCTAAGTACTTCTCAACCCATTCGGAAATTTAGCTACTCATGCGAATTGTGGAGAGATTGAACAGACATTGAAATGAGAATTCCATTTTCTATAAATAAAGTGCAGAATACAAAACAACAATGGAAAGTAGGGATAAAAAGCCTGGTAGCAACGTCTTTCTTCTCGTGGCTTTTAACTATTTTTTCACTCCAACGCTGCCCATAAGAATATCCTTGCTTTCACAAGTGTCGGCCCTTTTTCCTTTTATAATGCTTTCCAACAGTCTTTCGAGCTGTCCAAGAATGTCCTCTCGGCGTCTTCTTCTCTTTGCTCGCCTCTGCCTTCTAAGTATAAGAATAACTATAGACTAACGACTTATCTACTTTTTATCTGATCTAACTTGTTTATGTGTCGAACTCCTTTAATGATGGTGGCCTTTGGTATTTATAGAGCTCAAGGTGAAGAAGATTTTCTTTCTAATGATTGCAATGATGGGCGGTCATTAAATCTTATGCTCTGATGCGCCGATTAATGTTCAACGAAAAGTTGAGTGTGTTTGCAACAGTGTGTCGTTAACAGCTTGTCAACTAAATTCGGATTCGACCGTCATCAGCTTTCCATCCCCTCATGATTTATTATGCTTTCACCTTGATGCGCCATCTTTATGCGGCCATCTTCTTGAGCAACTTCTCACGAGCGCATATGATCGCATGACTTTGCGATCACAATCTTTCAATGCGCGCGGACACCAAATTCCTTGGATCGCAATTTTACTTGTGCCAACACATTTTTCCTGCAAAAATTAAGTAAATTAGTTGCTTTTATGCGATGGGTGCATGCGATCGCAATATTCTCAGTTTAACGCTTTTGGACATGATTTTGTATATTTTTACTGTCATATTCCCTCATTGTTTTACTTATTTGCGATGTAATAACATGCATTTCTACCTGTTATCAAGTACTAGGAAAGCTACTGAGCTGTTGATAATTTTCTTGTATACACAAGGCTCATCAACATTCTGATCAAAGCCAAACGACTTGACAGCAATATCAAATCTGATGTTCCAAGATCTAGATGCTTGTTTCAGCCCATAAATGGACCTATTAAGCTTGCAAACTCTTTGCTCTTGATCTGGAACTATGAACTCCTCTGGTTGAATCATATAAATGGTCTCCTCAAGATTACCATTAAAAAAGACAGTCTTGACGTCCATTTGCCATATTTCATAATCATAAAATGTGGCTATGGACAGGAGAATCCGGATAGACTTGAGCATGACAACAGGTGAGAAAGTTTCCTCATAGTCAACTCCCTCAACCTGGGTATAACCCTTTGCCACGAGTCTAGCCTTAAAGGTTTGCACCTTTCCATCTACACCTCTCTTTCGTTTATAGATCCACTTACACCCAATAGGTCTTACCCCATCAGATGGATCAACAAGCTCCCAAACGTTATTAAAGTACATAGACTCCATTTCCTGGTTCATGGCAAACCCATTCATCTTTGTCAACATCCTTCATTGCTTTCTTAAAAGACAACGGATCCTCGACCCCATCATTCGAAATGACGTTTTGGGATTCATTCATACCCATGTAGTGATCCGTTGGGTTCATAACCCTCCCACTACGTCGAGGCAGTCTCAACTCTTGAGCTGGTTGACTAGACGTTCCGACCTCAACAAATCTTGTTGATCTGTCGACCTATTCAAAAAATCTTATTGAACCCTCAACAGTCTTAGTCTCACTAGAGATCTCACGTAAAACAAGCTTACTTCGTGGCTTATGATCCTTCATGTGGTCTTCTTCCAAGAAGATAACATTTGTAGAAACAAACACTTTGTTCTCACTCGGATCATAGAAGTATCCCCCTCTCGTTTCCTTGGGGTAGCCTACAAAGAGGCAAACTTTCGAATGCGGTTCTAACTTCTTTGGGTTAGTCACTAGCACATGTGCCGGACAACCCCAAATCCTGAAGTGGCGTAAACTACCTTTACGCCTCTCCATAACTCAAAAGGTGTTTCAGAAACACTTTTCAAGGTAACATTGTTCAGGATATAACTGTCACACCCTGCCCCAGATCATCCTCTTAGCCTAGAGAAAGGCGTGACTGCAGCAATTATCAACCCTTAGGCTAACTTCTTCAGATCAGAATCCTTTAATTGCTCAAGTAGAATATTTTCTACAAGAGTAAGACGTACTTGAAATAAGGCTAGTAATCCTCCTTTTCGATCGATTAATAATGCTGCCCTAGCATTATACAACTCATGGATCAATCTAGCCTTCATTGAATTAATACTAGCTCTAGCTGATCTAGTTTTTTGACTTAAGGCATCAGCTACCATATTTGCTTTACCTGGGTGATAGTCAATTGTATAGTCATAATCTTTAATCAATTCAAGCCATCTTCTCTGTCTTAGGTTTAGTTCCTTTTGATCAAAGATATGCTTTAGATTCTTATGGTTTGTAAATATATGGCATCACTCATCAAACAGGTAATGTCTCCACAATTTTAGAGCTAACACAACTGCTGCTAATTCTAAGTCATGTGTAAGTTAATTACATTCATGCTTCTTTAACTGTCGCGAAGCATAGGCTACATTTCCCTCCTGCATCAGCACACATCCTAATCCTTGTCGGGATGCATCACAATAAACTTTAAACCCCTTACCTGTGTAGGTAGAGTTAATACTGGTGCTGATACTAACCTTTGTTTCAACACTTGGAAACTATGCTCGCATTCTGGTGACCATTCAAACTTCGCATCTTTTTTGGTCAAGTTTGTCAATGGAAGGGCTATCTTAGAGAAACCCTCCACGAATCTCCTATAATAACCTGCTAAACCCAAAAAATTGCGTACTTCAGTTACATTCAGGGGTCGTTCCCAATTAACTACTGCTTTTATCTTTTGGGAATCAACACTAACTCTGTCAGCTGAAACTATATGCCCAAGAAATATGACTTGATTTAACCAAAAATCACACTTACTAAATTTGGCATATAACTTCTTTTCTTTTAAAGTTTGTAATACCATCCTTAGATGTTCTTTGTGTTTTTCCACACTACTAGAATACACTAGTATGTCATCTATGAATACTATCACAAACTGATCCAAATAAGAATGGAATATCCTATTCATCAAGTCCATAAATACCATAGGGGCATTTTTCAGTCCAAATGGCATTACTAGGAACTCAAAATGTCCATATCTAGTTCTGAATGTAGTTTTAGGAACATCTGTGTCTTTCACCTTTAACTGGTGATAGCCTGACCTCAAATCTATCTTAGAGAACACTGTTGCTCCCTTTAACTGATCAAAGAGATCATCTATACGAGGCAATGGGTACTTATTCTTAATGGTCACCTTATTCAGCTGTCTATAGTCTATGCATAATCTAAGAGTACTATCTTTCTTCTTAACAAACAAGACTGGTGCTCCCCAAGGTGATACACTGGGTCTAATGTACCCCTTATCCACAAGTTCCTGTAATTGAACTTTTAACTCCGTTGGGGCCATCCTATATGGTGCTTGGGATATAGGTGCAGTACTAGGAATTAACTCAATAGTAAATTCCACTTCCCTATCAGGCGGTAAGCTTAGTAATTCTTCAGGGAACACATCTAAGAATTCTTGTACTACAGGTACATCCTCAAGTTTTAATTTCTTATCTTGGGAAACTACTACAGATGCTAAATAAGCTTCACATCCTTTACTCAACAGTTTGCTAGCTTTTACCGCTGATATTAAACTTCCTGGGAGTATTCTTTTACTTCCTATCAGAGTTATTTCTTTTTCACCGGGTTTCCTAAACACTATTTCTCTTCTAAAGCAATCCATAGTGGAATAGTGTTTACTTAGGAAATCCATACCTAAGATAACATCAAATTCTAGTAATTCTAATGGAATCAAGTCGACCCAAAAACTTTGGTCTCTAAGAATTACTTCACAATTCTTATAATACTCATATACCACTAGAGTATCTCCTACAGGCATAGAGATAAATAATTCCTCATCCATACGTTCAGGTATTTTATCTATATGTAATGCACACATACTAGATATGAATGAGTGTATAACACCAGGATCAAATAATGCATAAGCGGATTGATTACATAAAGTTATCGTACCAGTTACGACATCTGGAGCTTCTTCCGCTTCCTGGTGTGTCATAGCGTACATTCTACCCTGCTGCTGCTGCGGTTGCTGTTGAGGTCGTCCAGCTACTCTTTTCTGCTTAACTACACTGGATCTCTCACCTCTAGTTCTGGTCGTTCTAGGTTGGTTCCCCGTCTGTGTTACTTGTCTTTGTTCATTTTGTGTTCCACGACTTAGCTGAGGACAATCTCTTTTGAAATGCCCAGCTTGTCCGCACTGGAAACACACATTCCTATTACCATAACATACTCCTGTATGAGGCCTACCACACTTTACACAAAGTGGTTTCCTCCCCATACTAGCCACCGACTCACTAGCACGACCTGATACTGATCTACCACTTTGTTTAGCTACAGGTTTGGACTTCTTTCGACTCAAACTTTGTTGGCTCATGCCCCCAAAACTCCTTATCCCCAACTGTCCAGAGAACGAGGATCTAAATTTTTTACTTCTTGTTTCTCCAGGCACTCTAAACTGTCCTTCTCCTGGTTGAAGTTCATCCTCCTTCGCTACACTCTGCTCTACTCGGATAGCGGTCTCAACTAACTGAGTGAAATTCACCCAATTAGATGTAGAGGTAACAGGTGTACGTATTTTTCTTCTTAGGCCACTCTCAAATCTCCTACACCTCTCCTTCTCTTCCGCGATGATCGGAAGGGCATACTGAGATAACTCAGTAAATTTTTGCTCATACTAACAACCGTCATCACTCCCTGAGTTAGCCTAAGGAATTCCTCCCTCTTCGCATCTCTAAAAGAACTAGGGTAGTATTTATCCTCAAATACTTGTCTAAACTCAGACCAAGTCATAGTTTCTGAACTACTCCTTCTAGCCTCTATCACTTTCCACCATTTCTCAGCCCCTTTTTGCAGCAAGAATGCCGCTAACTCGACCTTACGGTCCTCAGGGCATCTCATAACTTTAAAACACTTCTCAATCAAATCCAACCAGATTTCAGCATCTAATGGATCTGTGGTTCCATCGAACGTCGTGGCTTCTAAAGCTTTCAGCCTCTCGATGCGAATTTCTTTTCTGGATCGTTTTGAATTGATCCTACACTCGCCGCTAATCTTTGAGTGATTCTATCGAATACTCGATCCTCCATCTGGGGTTCTACATCTACTTTTGGTGTACTAGACTCGTTTTCAGAAGTTGCCTCCTGTTCTACTGAGTCTCTAACTCTTTTCCCCTTCGGATCTGGGTCTGACGAGACCTCAGGACCTCCACTGGTAGGGTCAATATTCCTCTTCTCAGTCTGCTTGCTCGGTCTGCCTCTTTTCCTCAGCATCTTTGCCTAATTATTAGGTACACATGTTAGGGACTTATCTATGGGACTTTAATCTAATGCATGAACTCTCTCTTTCACCCAAAGTCTTATGTTTTAGTACTAAGCTAGCTTAAATCTTTCCCAAGTTTACGTATAACCTTTAGTACCAAGCTAGTATCAACTTAGACTTTACACCAAACCTTTTCCTAAGGTTACGTATAACCTTTGTTCCGATACCAAACTGGTACCAGCTAACTCTTTAACCTTCCCAGAAACTTATACTGGATACCAAGCTGGTATAAACTAATTCCTCAATTGTCCCAAAAACTTATGCTCTGATACCAAACTGTCACACCCCGCCCCAGACCACCCTCTTAGCCTAGAGAAGGGCAAGACTGTAGCAGCTATCAACCCTTAGGCTGACACTTACTGCCTAAAAACTCTTGCGGAATAACTCTGATACCAAATACAAATTATATGCAACGGGACGGCCGTAGGCCCACAATTTATTAACTTAGAAACTTAATATGTTTAGAGTATTTACAACATTAGATTTACAAGTCCCAAAACCCACAAACCCTAGTCCCTATATGAACAATAGTAACATGTGTACAATATTAACAGTAACCACCTAGCAAACGGTTACAAGTCTTTTCGTCCTTTAGTGGCAGAGCAGATACTGAGCTATCTTCAGAGGATTTGACCGCTACCTGTGGGGGGGAAAAACAAAAACATTTGAAAACGGGGTGAGCTTACGCCCAGTGAGTGACCGAGAAAACATAGTAAATTCTCATGCATAATTTCAGAAGATAGTTTTATCTGAAATATAATTTAATGCAGCATAAACAATTTCCAAGCGTAATGTATATAAAACTGTTTTAAACATAAAACAGTAAAATCATTTCTCAAATCAAAGTACTGTATAACTGGTAAAATAATCCCAACACCAACTACTAGTCCAGAGAGAACCCTTTTGCTCAATCTCTGACTTTATTCACCTGTGGCCACATTAGGTACTACTGCTTAGATACCTTCTCCTTGTACTTCAGTATCGAGCTACTAGGATACCTTCTCCAACGTACTTCAGTATCCCGTTGGCTTGGTACCTTCTCAAACATACTTCAGTACCAATAGATACCTTCTCCTTGTACTTCAGTATCTAGTTGGGTGGATGCCTTCTCCTTGTACTTCAGCATCGCATTTTACCAAAATTATTTATAAACAACTTTTCTCTTTAAAGCATTGTACAGTATAACACATATACAACAAGACTTTAAAGATGATAATGCATGCTGGATAAAATCAATACATATACATATGTAAATAGTTTTTCAATAATATGCATGCGTTCAAATCACAATTCAAACTTGCTTGGAAACCACTTTATAAAACTAGTAGGCATGAGAATATTTTTGCAAACATGCTTTCTGTAAAACGTTTGTATTCAAACTAGTTTAAAACGTTTTAGTTCGAAAACATTTTACCCACTCACCTTGATTTCTTAGGAGCTTTTCACTCTAGTAGTTCTTCGGGTCCCTTTTTCACCCCTAGAATCCAGATTCAAATTACAACTTAGATTACTCATAGTTCCGAACCTTATTTGAAAATACTTCCTTCTACAAACGTATTCTAAAATGTCTTAGGAATCTTACCCTAAAATTTAAGCTCAGAACTTCTCGTGGTTTGGCCGGAATCTCAAAATCTTCAAGATTGGCCCAGACTGATCTGACAGTCTGACCCTTCTACCTTCTTCTCAACCTTTAGCCCAGTTCCTTTGAGCCTTTTCCTCCGGCAGCCCTACTCTGAAAACTAGATTCTAGAGCTTTCAGATGGCTTTGGAATCACTTCAAACGCACGAGTAGATTGGAAGATCTTCTCGTCCAAAGTTGACACATTCCTCTAAACCCTCACTGCTCTCTACTTTCTCTACGAAATTTATGATTTTTGTGTGATTTGAAAATGAAATCCCAACTCCCTATTTATAGGCGTTCAAATTTCTCGTGAGATTGACAGCACCTACTTGGCTGCATGGCCAAATGTTTAATCCTCCCTTTATCAACGTAAGCTGACTTCACCCTTGTTCAACGTGTTCTTCCCAAACGCATCAAACACAGTTTCTTAGGGTTTAAGAATTTCTCTTAATCGGACACCTGAATTTTAATTGACATTTTCCCTTACGTCTTCAAGCTTCGTTTGTATTCAAATTAGGGTTTTTAAATGCATAATCCACCCCAACGTGTCCAAATACATTGCCCAGAAGCTTGCTCAAAATCTCGCTCTCTTCACTCTCGCTCTCTCCAGCAATCTCGCTGGTCTTGCTCTTTCCAATCTCGCTCTCTCCAGCTTTCTCTCCTACTTTTCTCTCCACTCTCGCTCTCTCTAGGTTTCTTGCTGGTCTCGCTCCCTCCACTCTCGCTCTTAGCTATTGCGAACATTGTTTGTCTCCATGCAATTTCTACACGATTGTGCCACTAGCCACCTGCCTTCCAGTGCTCTGTGCGCAACACGCATTTCACATAAATTTTCCATACTTAGCCAAATTTTCCCAAATTTCCCAAACTCAATGTCCATATTTTTCTTTTCAAATCCCCATTCCTTCTTCACCTTTTCACACTAACTTCCTCATCAACCTACTCAACTTATTTATACAAATTTAAATAGGGACACACAATTAAGTGGAAAATTAAGACAATTTAAATAAGAAAACACACTTAAGTGTAAAATTGGGATTCGAGGTTCACAATAACATGCAGTCTCCACTGTAAAATCCTAAAACGAGTCTGGAAGATGAGCATAACTTATCATAGACCGAACCATGTCTAACAAGGTTCTGTTTCTCCTTTCAGATACACCATTCCGTTGAGGTGTACTAGGGGTCGAGAGCAATAGTTAACATTTCTTGTCAACTAATAACTTCAGCCTGCCTACAGCAACAGTTGAAACAACCTCACCAGTGCCAACTCGAAGAGTCATCTTTCCCTGTGGCAACGATTACTAGGAACTGAATCCTTGGTAAGAGGAACTGACATGATTGGTAGCACCCGAATCAAGGATCCAGGCAGAATCATCATTCTCTACCAGACATGTCTCCTAGACCAATAAATCAGATTTATAGTATTGTCTCATCTTTTGGAGAGTACTGAGATCAAGTTCATTTGTCACGAAATACATTTCACACGATTCTTTCCACTGTAAGTAGTCGGTCATATTAAAAGCACTAAACGGAAATACTAACGAGTTGCTGAAAAGAAAAACACATTGACCTACGTTAGGTTTTAAACAAATATCCGTTGTAAAAAAAAAAACAACATCCAATAAGGTTTTAGCAAAACTAATATGAACCCCATGTGACATCTAGTTTCGCAATGACGCTTCAAAGGTTTAGGACAAAAGTCGTCGAAGGGAGGTTAGTTATCCCTCCTTTGAATTGAGAAGTTCTCAACCAGTCATTAATACCAGAACAACTCTTGCTTCTATAACAACTAACCATCATTGATTTGACCAAGAGATCATTAACTTACTTAACAATCTCTCGTAAGTGTGACCCACCATTTTAGGCCCTAAAGGTCCGTCCCAAAAAGCCAATCCCAAGGGGAAAAATCTGATTGGGGAAAAACCTAAAGCGACCATATCCATTTCTGGAGTTCACCTTGATCTTGACCAATTACACAAAACTCATCCGAAGGGGGATGTTCAAAGGCAACACGAGGGTGTACAGAATGATCTCAAGGTGTGAACCAATGACAGAGACCATAGGACGTGTTGACACACACCCTTCACCCACTTACTATAAACACTCTCTCCGTTCACCTTGATATTGACTCATGCAAACACCATCCGAAAGGGGATGCTCCCAGGGCACCACAAGGCCAAGCAAGAATCTCACGGTGTGAACATATAGGGAGAAACGTGAGTGGAATCATATACATATCAGATACATCTCTTCCTCCCACTGAGTATTTTATAATTTAGGGTTTAGTTTACTTATAAAAAATACGGCTAAGGATTTTAACTAAGTGACTTTTAGGTTTTCCCAAGAGTAACTTTTACCTTGGATAGTTAAACAACTTTTGATCATAATCCATTAAACTCTTTAACGGAGTCTTTGACCAAATTGTCGCATGCTTGTTGAAAATATATCTAATTCACCATTCCAGGTAGGTTCCCATGTAGGGGTGTTACGTTTCCGTCAACTTAAGAACCCCAACCTAGCCAGAACCCGCTTAGACAAAAGGTCCCCTATATATAGATTTAAAATGAATTTAATCTTTTATGCCAACCAATTTAATTCTATTAAACCGATTTTAAAAGATTAATCTAGGTTACTAAACTCTTTAGAACCACTTTGAACTTAGATCTATCTTAGTCTAATTTTAAAACCCTTTTAAAAAACTTGAGTTCACCTTAAGTCTGCATGCAACTCTTTCTTATTGATTTTAGGTCTAAGTTCCTTTATAACACTTATAAATGGAAACCAAAACCACAATGTGAAGCTAACACATGCAAGCATTCATAACGATTATAAACAGCCTAAGTGTCATGCTCAATGCATTGTCTATTTATTGCTACTTCTTTTATATAACACTTATACAAAACAACAATGAAACAAGCAAAACATGCTTCCATTCACTCTTATACTATAACACTTATAATAAAAAGGATGATGCATGATAATGCTCATTGCATGCAAAATATAACTCTTATATTTCATGATGCATGCCCATGCTTTTAAGTAATTTCTTCATGCTCGATTATAAAATTTATAATACATGATGCATGAATAATTGCACAACCTAAGGTGGGTTTTAAACTATATTTCAAACACTTTGGCATATAGGCACCATACATCACATGTATAATAAATAAAAGTTGATGAACCGAGTAAAATTGCCTTAAAATCACAAAATTAAAGCTAACTATTACAAAGACAAGGAGTCTCTGGTTCAAACAGGCAAACTGGGTCTTGAACCGCTCAGGCAAAGTATCGCGTCTCCAACCATCATGTACTAAACTCCCCACGATCGTCTACATGATAAAACAAACGCTTTGTTCCATCGCTTACCAATGCTCCCAGAGCTAAATGATCGTTTAGCAATTACTACACCATCATGTACCTTTTACTAAGCGATGAAGCCTAAGGTACATGATCGCTTAGCGCGTTCCGCACGACACTCGCCTTCCACAATCATCTAAATGACTACGATGCCGTAAAGCACCATCGCCTAAGCGATCGCTAGCTAGCACCTCCGTATCGTATATGCGCGATTGTGTAGGTAGTAACTAAGCGATGAGGCTTGCTAGCTAACACGATCGTCTAGCACGCGCCTTTTACTAAACGATGAGAATTACATACTCCCACTACGATTGTCTACCTCTAGCACCTATGCGATCGGGCAACCAACGTTACACAATAGAGTAAACGATTTACCCCATCGCTCAGCATTAGCTAAACGATCGTTTAGTAAATACTACACGATCGTTTAGAAAAATCTAAACGATCGCTTAGTTAAATCCCAACGATCATTTACCTTAAGCTACACGATACAACCAACGCTTGGTCTTCTTCCTCGTTGAGAACCGCATCTCCATGCTTTGAAACTTCATCATGAACGACTCGACTAACTCAAACTCTTTGAATTACAAACTCGATTGAAAGTTAATTATGCCCAGAAATACAAGGGCCCTTACAAATTAACACTTTGTAATTGAAGAAAGCTTTAACTAAAGGCAATTAAACCCAAAACATTCATCAACTCCATCCATAAATGCACTTATCAATTAAATACAAATGCAGAAGCTCACCGCGACTATAAAATGAAGTTCAAAATAGACTTGTAATTTGGAATATCAGAATAACCTGGCTTTGATACCAATTAAAGGAAATCGATCACGAGGATTTCCATGAGCAGCGGAAAGATCATTCCAAATTACAATCATGTATGAACATTACAATTACAGTCATAAACAGAAACAAATGGTTATGCATTCATTACAGAAATTACAACATGATAATAGAAATAAACAAGGAGAGTTCTACACACATTTGTAGACTCGCCTCCACGCTTCTTGCTCACGAACGTTCGAACACAGCAACCTTGACTGCTCGTCCAACACGACCGCTACACAGCACGAACACCGCGCACTCGAACTCAGTGATCGCTTCGGTCATGAACACCTCAACAGCACAAACGACCTCCACAGAACCTCGACAATGTCGAGTTGAATATGAAACCCCCAAGAAGGCTATCTTGGTATTCTCGGTGTGAGAATCCAGAGGGTGGGTTATGTGTAAACTTGGTTTGATGCAGAAGACGAAGGATACGACAATCGTGTAAATGATTGAGCAAGTGGGAGAAGACTGAACGTATCGTATAAGTTGATACCTAATCGTTTAGCAAA
Organism: Benincasa hispida; assembly: GCF_027475165.1. Taxonomy (NCBI): domain Eukaryota; kingdom Viridiplantae; phylum Streptophyta; class Magnoliopsida; order Cucurbitales; family Cucurbitaceae; genus Benincasa; species Benincasa hispida. The sequence continues at coordinate 32,465,557 of NC_143480.1, forward strand.
AGCTAAGCGATCGTCTAGTAGAAGCTAAGCGATCGTTTAGCTTATCGCTTAGTTCCGTGGTTGTCGCTTACAAAACACTACGCGATCATTTACCTTAGTCAAGCTGTCACTTAGTAAATCCTATTTACTTGACAACTTCCGTGAGATTCTTTTTCCGAGAGAGAAATCTCAAAACATTTTTGCCAAAAGTTACTAAAATTAGGAAAACAATTTTCCTTTTATCTCACGGTTATCATGAACCACCAATAACCTCCCACTCAATTAGTTATTAGAGAAAAAGATTTAATCATCCAATAATTAATAGTATTATAAATATAAATGATAACCAACTTATCATACTATATTTATAACCTATAATTTCAATATTTCATCTCATGAAACATATAAACCATAATTCTTTTTCTATACCATGGTACTTAATGTAAATCTCATTTATATCAATCCTCCACTAGATGTATCTCATACATCATACCGATCATATCATATATAATCGAATTACCTCTTATCAATTTGAATATTTCAAATCAACACCAAGAACTGATCCTCAACTGAATCCATTGAGCTACCAAGGTGACCTTATAAACCTATAGCTCGAAGCTCCAACGGTACGTGAATAATTGATTGAACTCTTTAATCATGAGATCCACCATCTATTAACTGAGAGACACTCCACTAAAGACCAAAAGTTGAACTCTCCTTACCACAGATATATTATGTGAATATCTTAACCAATCAGTAGTACGACAACCCTTCACAGATTGCTGGTAAGTACAGCTTGGCCAATAATCGTTATGCCCTTATAGTTACATCTAAATCTTTAAGTACCACTGAACCCTCTAATGAACATAAGTCATAGTTCTACTATAATTGAATCCTCTCTTCCAAAGAGAAGCTGTGGCCACTATGTTCAAGCCCTGGAATCAACCTTTAAGGGAGCAATCTCTCTACTTGTCCCTGCTTCGGGAAAAAAGTGAATTTCATCTTGTGGATTGAGTTCCCAGCTCCCATATCAGACAAGTCCCTGAAAAGGTAGGCATGTTGAGTTGGTAATCTGGCCACTCTCACCCATACTAATCAAAGGGCCACCCTCAAAGGCAGGAGTTCCTAAAACACTCAAGATTAAGGTCGTGTCATCTATGGTCGTTTAGGTGAGATGTAAGTGTTGGGATTGGTGTCCTAATTCTCCCAGAGTCTCATTGTTTTGTAAAAATACACATTGTTCAATGAATAAAATAAGTGTTATTTAATTCTGAAATTTACTCATATCCAATAAACAAAGCTCATTGGTTATCTTATGTGAACTTAAGCATGTATATGTGATATACAAGTGGATCATGCCTTACGTGATAACCTAAATTGGTCTGTAGTATAAGGATTAAAGTGGGATACCTGATCCTTGTGACACTACGGATACGACTCGCTTTGTAGAGGTTTGCAAGTGTTATAAACTACTACAGATGGTAGATTCTGACCATTCGTGTGGAGACGTGGAGCAGGGGTGTCTTATACAAAGAGTTTATGTAAGACCTGGACCACGAGATGACTAGACTCTGTATATAACGCAATTGATACTAGAGACTTAGATCTCACCTAAACGACCATAGGTGACACGACCTCAATCCTAAGTGTTTTGGGAATTTCTGCCTTTGAGGGCGGTCCTTTGATTAGTATGGGTGAGAGTGGCCAGATTGCCAACTCAACATGCCTACCTTTTTAAGGACTTGTTTGATCTGGGAGTTGGGAACTCAATCCACAATATGAAATTCACTCCTTTCCCGAAACAGGGATAAGTAGAGAGATTGCTCCCTTAAAGGTTGATTCCGGGGCTTGAACATAGTGGCCACAACTTCTCTTTGGAAGAGAAGACTCAGTCATAGTAGAACTATGACTTATGTTCATTAGAGGGATCAGTGGTACTTAAGGAGACAGATGTAACTACAGGGGCATAACGGTTATTGGCCCAGCTGTATTTACGAGTGATCTGTGAAGAGTTGTTGCACTGCTGATTGGTTAAGATGGACATATAATATATTTGTAGTAAGGAGAGTTCAGCTGTCAGTCTTTAGTGGAGTGCTTGCTAGTTAATGGATGGTGGATCCCGTGACTAAAGAGTTTATTCAATTATTCATGTACTGTTGGAGCTTTGGAGCTACAGATCCATGAGGTCTTTTTGGTAGCTTGGATTCAGTTGAGGATTGGTTCTTGGTGTTGATTTGAAATGTTCAAATTGACAATAGGTATTTTGATTATATATGATATAATCGATATGATGTATGAGATACATCTAGTGGAGGATTGATGTAAATGAGATTTACATTAAGTACCATGGAATAGAAAAAGAACTATGGTTTGTATGTTTCATGAGATGAAATATTAAAACTATAGGTTATAAATATAGTATGATAAGTTGGTTATCATTTATGTTTATAATAATATTAATTATTTGATAATTAATTCTTTTTCTTTTAAATAACCAAAGTAGTGGGTAGTTATTGGATCATGGTAACTGTGAGTTTAAAAGGAAAGTGGTTTCCTATTTTGAAAAGAAGTTTTTACAAAAGTTTGAAAAGGTTTTGAGTTTTCTCTCCGTGCAAAAGAAACTCACGAAGTCGTCAAGTAAATTCAGATTTACTAAACGACGGCTGAGCGAGCTAAACGATCATGCAGGTGCGAGCTAAATGATCGTGCAATGTTTACTAAACGATCGCATAGCTTTGCTAGACGATCGCTAGCCCAAGGTAAACGATCGTGCAGAGTTTGTAGGCGACAGATCGAGCTAAACGATAGAGCTAAACAATCACATAGCTTTTGCTAGACGAATGCATAGCTTTATCTAAATGATTGGGCATCGACCAATACGATAGGTCTCCACCTTCTCCCACTTGCCCAGTCGTGTACGCGATCGTTGTTTCCTCGTTCGTCTACCTCATACCATGTCCGAATAGAGTCCACCCTTTGGATTCTCACACCGAGAATACCAAGGTCGCCTTGTTGGTGGTGTCAGACTTAACTCGACATCGTCGAGGTTTTCTGGAGGTCGTTCGTAGTGCTTTGGAGGAGTCCGTTCGTGTTGTGGAGGAGCTCATGACTGAGGAGATCATTGAGGATGAGCGCGAAGTGTTCGTGCGGTGTTTGTGCTGTGTTGCAGTCGTGTAGATCGAGTGTTCACGGTCGCTGTTGTTCGAGCGGTTGTGCAACGGAGTGTGGAGACGCTTCTGCCTATGTGCGTAGAGTTTTACTCTCTATTCCTTTGTATTTTACATGTTGTAATTCTCTGTATTATTTGCATAACCATTTTTTTGGAAGTCGACTATAAATATATGTTCATTCATGATTGTAATTTGGAATAGTCTTATTCCGCTGTTCATGAAAATCTCGAATTCGATTTCCTTCAATTGGTATCAGAGCCAGGTTCTCTGATATTCCAAATTACTGATTTGAATTGAACATTTTTTTACAGTTTTGATGGGTTTCTGCATTTGTGGTTAACCGTTTTCTGCATTTGTGGATGATTTTGATGAACATTTTGGGTTTGATTGTCTTTTTGTTAAAGCTTTCGGTATTACAAAGTGTTAATTGTAAGGGCCCCCTTGTTTTTGGGTGAAATTATCTTTGCAATTAAGTCTGTAATTCGAAAAGTTTGAGTTCGTTGAGTCGTTCGTGATGAAGCTTCAGCGCATGGCGATGCAGTTCTCAATGAAGAAGAAGACCAAGAGTTGGTCGGATCATTTAGCCTTAGGTAAACGATCGTTGGGATTTTACAAAGCGATCATTTAGATATTTTTTTTCTAGACGATCGTGTAGTATTTTTTAAACGATCGTTTAGTTAATGTTAAGCGATGGCGTAAATCGTTTACCATATCGTGTAGCGTTGGTTGTACGATCGCATAGGCGTTGGAGGTAGGCGATCGTAGTGGGAGCATGCGATGCTCGTCGTTTAGTAGAAGGCATGCGCTAGACAATCGTGTAGTTAGCAAGCTTCATCGTTTAGTTACTGCCTATGCGATCGCGCGTGTGCGATATGGAGACGCTAGCTAAGCGGTCGCTTAGGCGATGGTGTTTTGTGGCATCGTGGTCACTTAGACGATCGCAGAAGGCGGGCGCTGTGCGAAGCGCGCTAAGAGATTGTGTACTTCAGGCTTCATTGCTTACTAAAGGTATAGATCGTGTAGTAAAAGCTCAACGATCGTTTGGATTTTTCTAGACAATCGTATAGTAATGCTAAACGATCATTTAACTCTAGGAGCGCTGGTAAGCAATAGAGCAAAGAGTTTGTTTTATCGTGTAGACGATCGCAGGGTGCTTAGTACACGATGGGTGGAGAAGCGATGCTTTGCCGAGCGGTTCAAGACCCGGTTCGCCTGTTTGAACTCCTTGTCTTTGTAATAGTTATCTTTCCTTTTGTGTTTTAAGGCAATTTTACCCGGTTCATCAACTTTTATTCTTTATACATGTGATGTTGGTGCTTATATGTCAAAGTGTTTGTCATATAGTTAAAAAACCACCTTAGGTTGTGCAATTACTCATGTATCATGTATTATAAATATTATAATCGAGCATGAAGAAATTACTTGAAAGCATGCGCATGCATAATGAAATATATGAGTTATATTTTGCATGCAGTGAGCATTATCGTGCATCATCCTTTTATTATAAATGTTATAGTCTAAGGGTGAATGGAAGCATGTTTTGCTTGTTTCATTGATGTTTTGTATAAGTGTTATATAACAGAAGCAGCAATGAATGAACAATGCATTGAGCATGACACTTAGGCTGTTTATAAGCATTATGAATGCCTTGCATGTGTTAACTTTGCATTGTGGTGGTTGTTTCTGTTTATAATTGTTATAAAGGAAATTATACCTAAAATTAATAATTCAGAGTTGCATGCGGACTTAGTCACAACTCTTTGCACCTAGTACGCCTCAGCAGAATGGTGTATCAGAAAGAAGAAACCGTACCTTATTAGATATGGTTTGCTCTATAATGAGCTATGCTCAATTGCCTGATTCCTTTTGGGGATATGCACTTGAATCTGCTGTCCATATTTTGAACAATGTTCTCTCTAAAAGTATTTCAGAAACACCTTATGGACTATGGAAAAGGGCGTAAAAGTAGTTTACGTCACTTTAGAATTTGGGGTTGCCCAGCACATGTGTTGGTACAAAATCCAAAGAAATTAGAACATCGTTCAAAATTATGCCTATTTGTAGGTTATCCAAAAGAAACAAAGGGTGGTCTGTTTTATCATCCTCAAGAGAATAAGGTATTTGTATCGACATATGCCAAATTCTTAGACGAAGACCACATAAGAAGTCATCAACCTCGCAGTAAACTAGTATTGAATGAAATTTCCAAAGACGCTATAGATAGAGCTAGTTCATCTACTAAAGTAGTAGATAAAACTAGTACATCAGGTCAGTCACATCCTTCTCAAGAGTTGAGAATGCCTCGACGTAGTGGAAGGGTTGTTCAACAACCTGACCAATACTTGGGTTTAACAGAAACACAAGTTGTCATACCTGATGATGACATAAAGGATCCATCGACCTATAAACAGGCGATGAAAGTTGTGGACCGTGATCAGTGGATCAAAGCCATGGACCTCAAAATGGAGTCTATGTACTTCAATTCTATCTGGAAACTTGAAGATCAACCAAATGATGTAAAACCAATTGGTTGTAAGTGGATCTACAAGAAAAAACGAGACCAGGCCGGTAAAGTACATACTTTTGAGGCTCGACTTGTGGCAAAGGATTATACCCAGGGAGATGGAGTGGACTATGAAGAAACTTTCTCTCCCGTTGCCATGTTAAAGTCGATAAGAATACTCTTATCCATTGCCACCTTTTATGACTATGAAATTTGGCAGATGGATGTCAAGACAACCTTTCTAAACGGCGATCTTGAAGAGAATATCTATATGGCTCATCCAGAGGGGTTTATTGCACAGGGTCAAGAACAAAAGGTTTATAAGCTTCAAAAATCCATTTATGGGTTGAAACAAGCTACTAGATCCTAGAATATAAGGTTTGATACTGTGATCAAATCTTATGGCTTTGAACAGAATATTGACGAGCCTTGTGTTTACAAGAACTTCATCAATTCTACTATAGCGTTCTTAGTTTTATATGTCGATGATATTCTACTCATTGGGAATGATGTAGGATATCTTACTGACATCAAACGATGGCTAGATACACAATTCCAAATGAAAGATTTAGGAAATGCGCAGTATATTCTTAGGATCCAAATTGTTCGAAATCGCAAGAATAGGACACTAGCCATGTCTCAAACATCTTATATAGACAAAATGTTGTCTAGATATAAAATACAGAATTCCAAAAGGGTCTGTTACCTTTCAGACATGAAATTCATCTGTCAAAAGGACAATGTCCTAAGACACCTCAAGAAGTTGAGGATATGAGAAATATTCCCTATGCCTCCGCAGTTGGAAGCCTGATGTATGCAGTGTTATGTACTAGACTTGACATATGCTACTCAGTAGGGATCGTCAATAGATACCAGTCTAATCCTGGATGTGATTATTGGATTGCCGTTAAGAACATCTTAAAGTATCTCAGGAGGGACTACATGCTCGTGTATAGTGCAAAGGATCTGATCCTTACTGGATACACTGACTCTGATTTCCAAACTGATAAAGATGCTAGAAAGTCTACATCTGGATCAGTGTTCACTCTTAATGGAGGAGCAGTAATGTGGAGAAGCATAAAACAAACCTGTATAGCTGACTCCACAATGGAAGCTAAATACGTAGCTGCTTGCGAAGCAGCAAAAGAAGTAGTATGGCTAAGGAAATTCTTGACAGATTTAGAAGTTGTTCCAAATATGCATCTACCCATCATCACCTTGTATTGTGACAACAGTAGTGCAGTTGCAAATTCAAAAGATCCTCGAAGCCATAAACGGGGAAAGCACATTGAATGCAAGTACCACCTTATCCGGGAAATCGTACATCGTGGTGACGTTGTAGTGACCCAAATACCTTCTGAGCAAAACATTGCTGATCCTTTTACAAAAACCCTTACGGCTAAAGTTTTTGAGGGCCACCTACAGAGTTTAGGTCTACAGTGTTTCTAAACTAGGACAAGTGGGAGATTATGTTGGGCATGAATGCCCTAGTTTATTGTATTCATATGTTTATTGTACTCATATGTAATATTAATTTCTCACAATTAAATTCAACATCGTTTGATCCTACTAGGAGTTTTAGTCCAAGTGGGAGTTTGTTGAATTTTATGTCCTAAAACTCGTAGTTTGTAATATCATATTATTGTTCAATAAAGCTGTTATTGAAAATCTTTATTAAATTTAAATTCTGTATTCATGAATCCAATAAACTAAGGTTCCAAGGCTATTAAGTTTAAGTTTGAACTTTATGTAGTGACATAAATGTGGATCAAGTTCAAATATATATAGCCAAAATGGTCTATAGTATATGAATAAGGTTGGGTGCCTTATTCTGGGGACACTATGGATGCGACCCAATTTGTAGTTAGTACAAATGATGTGATCTTAAACTGTTCATGTGGAGACATGAAAATGGGGGCATCCTATGTAAAGAGTTTACATAAGACTGAACCATGAAATAGTCACTTTTTATGTTCTAAATGCCGTTTAATGTATAAAACTGACTATTTCGTTAATTAATGATCTAGGTAACTTAATCTTAATCCTGAGCTAACTATAAACTCCTGTTCACTCGAAATTATCTTTAGATCTGCATAGGTGAGGGCAGCTCATTATCGTTGGCCCAATAAGCCTCCCATTTCAGGGGTAAGATCAGATGGATAGTTAGGAACATAGGGTGCAAGAAGGAATTCACTCCTACTCGTTATAGGGATAGTAGATAGGTTGTTCCGTTTAGTACTGAATCCAGGTCTTGAACAAGGGGCCCCACCCTCTCATTGGCCCGAGAGGGGTTCGGTTTATAGGTTGGACCTTAAACCAATTGTTCATTAGAGGATCAGTGGAACTTAAAGAATAAGATGTAGTCTCAGGGGTAAAAAGGTTTTTATGACCCAGCCGAGATTATGAACAACCTACGAAGGATTAAGTTACTAATCATGGTTATATCATATGGACACAAATATATCTATAGTGAGGGGAGTTCAACTATGAGACTATAGTGGAATGACCCGTGAGTTAATGAATGTTGATTAGCTCCATCTAAAGAGTTTAGCCAGCTAATCTCGGATCTTTGGAGCCCATGATCTATAGGTCCATTAGATTCCCCTACTATCTCATATGGAATAAACTTAGAACAATATGATAGAATAATTCGAACTGTTCGAATTAGGTGAAGAGAGAGAAACTGACAAGTATATGTGATATAGTGATCGGTTTTTTAATTTAGAGATACAGCTAATATTTAAATGTGATTTAAATATCAAGAATATGAATATGTTCATATTCGGAAGCTTGGAAATAATAGAAATGGTCAAAGATGTAAAAAGTCAAAGAGTTGACTTTTAACTTTAAAAAGTCAAACTTTGATCGACCTTATATTCAAATGTGATTTGAATTTCAAGAAAATGAATGCGGATTCATGCTCGGGAGGTCAAAATTAGTCAACACGGGAAAAATCATAAAAAGTCAAAATGTTGACATTTCGGTCAAAGTTTGACTTTAACAAAATGACTATTTTGCCCTTTGACTAAAGTTAGTGGGAAAATCCAAACTTTTGTTGGATAATTCCACTATCAAAATAGTGGGCTAGATGTTGGCTTATAGTGGAGACATTAAACTCACTCAGATAGTGGATTCTAGGTGTTGGGTTTTTATGAAGTTGTTTCATGCAATTTTTGCATGGCCCTTTTCTATAAATATGAACTTTTGAATTTAGATTAAAAACTTTTTGACATTTTGCAAAAATTAGTTTTTAAAAAATTGGACTGGAAAAACCTAAACCCAACCCAAAATTCATTCTTCTATTTCCATCTCTTTCTCTCTCTCGGGTTCTTAATCCATCGGGTCCCACAACCCGGTTTTGAGTCCAGAGGATAGTAGTCAGCTCTACTAGTTGTCCGGTTCGTGTTCGAGTAGAGATAGATGAGTTTTGGGAGCTTCAAAGGTAAGATTTCAAAAAAAAAAAAAAACCCTAATTAATTGATTTAGGGTTGTATGTTTAATTTATGTAATTAGAGTAAAATTGTTCCTCATTTCCGCTGCGCATGCCTATTTTTCCATCAAACATGACCTCAATCCTGAGTGAATTGGGAACTCCTGCCATTGAGGGAGGTTCTTTGATTTGTATGGGTGTGAGTGGCCAAGTCGCCGATTCAAACCTACCATTTTGAAGATTCGTCTGATTTAGAAGCTGGGAACTCAGCTATACAAGATGGAATTCACTCCTTCCCCGAGGCAGGGGTAAGTAGATAGATGGCTCCCTTAAGGGTTGATTCTGGGGCTTGAACGATGTGGCGCCACACACCTTCTCCTGGCCCGAGAGGTGTTCACACATAGTTGTACTATGTTGTATTGTTCATTAGTGGTGCTTAAGGAGTTAGATGTAACTACAATGGCAAAACGGTAAATTGGCTCAGCTGTACTTACGAGCATCTGTGAAGGGTCATCGTACTCATGATTGGTTATATCCGATGGACACAGAAATATATCTATGGTAAGAAGAGTTCAGCTGTTGGCCTTTAGTGGAATCACTGACAGTTAACGGATGATGGATCTCGTGGCTAAAGAGTTTAGTAAGCTATTCACGTACCGTTGGAGCTTCAAGCTATAGGTTCATTAGGTCCGCTACGTAGCTTGGATAAAGTCGAGAACCAGTGTTTGGGTTAATTTGAAACGTTCAAATTGACAAGAGGAATTTCAATTATATATGATATAATTTGGACTGGTTAATTATATATGATATAATTGGCTAAATGTATGAGATACATTATTTTGGAGGAAATTAGATATAAATATGATTTTGTTGGTACACGAGACATGCGCAGTGGAATAAGGATCTAATTGCACTCTAATTTCTTTTAATTAAAAGAAAAATAGCATGCAACCCTACTTAATTAATTAGGGTTTTTTTTTTTTAAGAAATTACCTTTGAAGCTCCCGAAACGTTTTCATATCCACTTGAACACGAACGGACCACCACTAGAGCTGACCTACTATCCTCTGGACTTAGAACCAGGTTGTGGGACCCGATGGATGAAGAACCCGAGAGAGAGAAAGAGATGGAAAAAAGAAATGAATTTTCTTTTTGGTGTGGGTTTTCTTTTTTTTTTTTAGCCCAGTTTTGAAAACTAAATTTGGCAAAATGTCAAAAGTTTTTTCATCCAATTTGAAAGCCCAATTTATAGAAAAAAAAGCCATGCAACAATTGCATGAAACAAATCCATAAAAACCCAACACCTAGAATCCACTATCTAAGTGAGCTTAATGTATCCACTATAAGCCAACACCTAGCCCACTATTTTGTTAGTGGAATTATCCAACAAAAGTTTGGATTTTCCCACTAACTTTAGTCAAAGGGTAAAATAGTCATTTTGTCCAAGTCAAACTTTGACCAAAAAGTCAACATTTTGACTTTTTATGAAATTTCCCATGTTGACTAATTTTAACCTCCCAATATGAATCCGCATTCATTTTCTTGAAATTCAAATCACATTTGAATATAAAGTCGATCAAAGTTTGACTTTTCAAAGTCAAAAGTCAACTCTTTGACTTTTTACATCTTTGACCATTTCCATTATTTTCGAGCTTCCGAATATGAACTTTTTCATATTCTTGATATTTAAATCACATTTAAATATTAAAGCTATATCTCTAAACTGAAAAACTGACTACTACATCACATATACTTATCAGTTTCTCTCTCTTCACCTAATTAGAATAATTCGAATTATTCTATCATACTGTTCTAAGTTTTTTCCATATGAGCTAGTAGGGGAACCTAATGGACCTATAGATCATGGGCTCAACCGATCCGAGATTAGCTGGCTAAAACTCTTTTAGACGAAGCTAATCAACATTCGTTAACTAACAGGTCATTCGACTATAGTCCCATAGTTACATTCCCCTCACTATAGATATATTTGTATCCATATGATATAACCATGATTAGTAAGCTAATCCTTCACAGGTTGTTCATAATCTCAGATGGGTCATAAAAACCGTTTTACCCCCGAGACTACATCTTGTTCCTTAAGTTCCACTGATCCTTTAATGAACAATTGGTTTAAGGTCCAACCTATAAATCGAACCCCTCTCGAGCCAAAGAGAGGGTGTGGCCCCTTGTTCAAGACCTGGATTCAGTGCTAAAGGGAACAACCTATCCCTTATTCCTATAACGGGTTGGAGGGAATTTCATCTTGCACCCCATGTTCCCAGCTATCCACCTGATCTAACCCTTGAAATGGGAGGCTTATTGGGCCAGCGATAATGAGCTGCCCTCACCTATGCAGATCTAAGGATAATTCCGAGTGAGTAGGAGTTCATAGTTAGCTCATGATTAAGATTAAGTTACCTAGATCATCAATTAACGAAATAGTCAGTTTTATACATAAAATGACATTTAGAATGTATAAAGTGACTATTTCATGGTTCAGTCTTATGCAAACTGATTGCATAGGATGCCCCCACTCACATATCTCTATATGAACGATTCAGAATCACATCGTTTGTACTAACTACAATATGAGCCGCATCCATATTGTCCCTAGAATAAGGCACCTAACCTCATTCATATACTATAGACCATTTTGGCTATATATTTGAACTTGATCCACATTTATGTCACTACATAAAGTTCAAACTACATTAAATAGCCTCAGGACCTTAGTTTTTTGGATTCAAGATTACTATTTCAATAACAATTTTATCGAAAAACAAAATAGAATATGTTTATTAAAGCTATATCTCTAAACTGAAAAACCGACTCTTAAGTGACCTTCAAACACTTTAGCTGTGAGGGCCTTTGTAAAAGAATCAGCAATGTTTTGCTCAGAAGATATCTGGGTCACTACAACGTCTCCACGATGTACAATCTTCCGGATCAGATGGTATTTGCGCTCAATATGCTTACCGCGCTTGTGGCTTCTTGGTTCTCTTGAATTTACAACTGCACCACTATTATCATAATATAGGGTGATAGGCAGATGCATATTTGGAATGACTTCCAAATCTGTCAAGAATTTCCTCAACCATACTGCTTCCTTTGCTGCTTGACATGCAACTACGTATTCAGCTTCCATTGTGGAGTCCGCAATACAGTTTTGCTTTACACTTCTCCACACTACTACTCCTACATTCAGAATGAACACTGATCCCGATGTAGATTTTCTTGCATCTTTATCGGTTTGAAAACCAGAGTCAGTGTATCCAGTAAGGATCAAATCTTTAGTACCATACACGAGCATGTAGTTCCTCGTTCTCCTAAAATACTTGAGGATATTTTTAACGCAGTCCAATGATCATATCCATGATTGGATTGATACCTACTGACTATCCCTACTGCATAGCATATGTCAGGTCTAGTACATAACATTGCATACATCAGGCTCCCTACTGTGGAAGCATAGGGAATGCGTCTCATATCCTCAACCTTTTGAGGTGTCTTAGGACATTGATCCTTTGACAAATGAATTCCATATCTATATGGTAATAGACCTCTTTTGGAATTCTGCATCTTATACCTAGACAACATTTTGTCTATATAAGTTGCTTGAGACATGGCTAGTATTCTGTTCTTGTGGTTCCGAATAATCTGAATCCCGAGAACATACTGTGCATTTCCCAAATCTTTCATTTGGAATTGTGTTGCTAGCCATTTCTTGACATCAGTTAGGTAACCTACTTCATTCCCAATGAGTAGAATATCGTCAACATATAAAACTAAGAACGCTATAGTAGGATTGACGACCTTCTTTTAAACACAAGGCTCGTCAACATTCTGTTCAAAGCTATAAGATTTGATCGCAGTATCAAATCTTATATTCCTAGATCTAGAAGCTTGTTTCAACCCATAAATGGAATTTTGAAGCTTACAAACCTTTTGTTCTTGACCCTATGCAATAAACCTCTCTGGTTGAGCCATATAGATACTCTCTTCAAGATTGCCGTTTAGAAAGACTGTCTTGACATCCATCTGCCAAATTTCATAGTCATAAAAGGTGGTAATGGATAAGAGTATTCTAATCGACTTAAGCATGGCAACGGGAGAGAAAGTTTCTTCATAGTCCACTCCCCCTCTCTTGGTATAACCCTTTGCCATAAGTCGAGCCTTAAAAGTTTGTACTTTACCGGCTTGGTCTCGTTTTCTCTTATAGATCCACTTACAACCAATTGGTTTTACATCATTTGGTTGATCTACAAGTTTCCAGACAGAATTGAAGTACATAGACTCTATTTCGAGGTCCATGGCTTTGACTCACTGATCACGGTCCACATCTTTTATCGCCTGTTTATAGGTCGATGGATCCTCTATGCCGTCATCAGGTATGACGACTTGTGTTTCTATAAACCCAAGTAACAGTCAGGCTGATGAACAACCCTCCCACTACGTCGAGGCATTCTCAACTCTTGAGAAGGATGTGACTGACCAGATATACTAGTTTTATCTACTACTTTAGTAGATGAACTAGTTCTATCTGTAGAGTCTTTGGAAATTTCATTCAATACTAGTCTACTACGAGGTTGATGACTTCTTATGTGGTCTTCCTCTAAGAATGTGGAATTTGTCGATACAAATACCTTATTCTCTTGAGGATCGTAAAATAAACCACCTTTTGTTTCTTTTGGATAACCTACAAATAAGCATAGTTTTGAACGAAGTCCCAATTTTTTAGGATTTTGCACCAACACGTGTGTCGGGCATCCCCAAATCCTAAAGTGACGTAAACTGCCTTTACGCCGTTTCCATAGCTCATAAGGTGTTTCTGAAACACTTTTAGAGGGAACGTTATTCAAAATATAGACAACAGTCTCTAATGCATGTCCCCAAAAAGAATCAGGTAACTTAGCAAAGCTCATCATTGAGCGAACCATGTCCAACAAGGTTCTGTTTCTTCTTTCAAATACACCATTCTGCTGAGGCATATCAGGTGCAGAGAGTTGTGACTTGATTTCGTGTTCTATAATATAGTCCTGGAATCTTAAGTCCATGTACTCCCCACCTCGATATGATCGTAGTGTCTTAATTTTTTTACCTAACTTGTTCTCAACCCCAACCTTATATTCTTTGAACTTTTCAAAAAATCAGACTTGTGATGCATTAGGTAAATATGACCATATCCTGAATAATCATCAATAAAACTGATGAAATATTCATATCGACCTCGAGCTTTGACATTCATCAGTCCACAGAGGCCGAATGTACGAGCTCTAAGGGTATTGTGGCTCTGAGACCTTTTCCAATAAAAGATCTCTTAGTCATTTTTCCCTCAAGACAAGACTCACATGGAGGTAAAGAATTGTCTTCTAACTGATTTAGAAGTCCATTCTTAACCAATCTCTCAATCCTTTTGAGATTTATGTGGCCAAGTCTTAAGTGCCATAGATAGGCATTAGAAGAATTTTTTTGTCTTTTATTATGAGTTTCGACTGTTCTAAAAATCTCAATATTTAAATTTTTTTTTGCTTTAGTTGGTCTTAACTTATATAAGTTGTTTACAAGTATAGCAGAATAAATTTGAATACCTTTTCTGAAAATGAACGCTTCATTAACTTCAAAAGATATTTTATACATTTGTTCCAATATACATGTGATAGATATTAAATTCCGTCTCATATTAGAAGCATACAAAACATCTTTAAGTATGATATATCTATCGTTGAAAAACAACTTCAAGTCTCCCACTGCTTCGGCCGAGACAACCTCTCCTGTTCCAACCTTGAGGGTGATCTCACCTTCTTCATGCTTTTTCCACGAACTAGTTTCCTGAAAAGAGAAGCAAATATGATTAGTGGCTTCTGAATCCAATATCCAGGTTGAGGTATCATACTCCACTAAACATGTTTCAGCAACTAGTAAATCATATTTACCTTGTGCTTCTTTCGAGGCAGGGGCCTGAGGAAATTCCTCAGTTAAGACAAATCTCAGGTCATCTATTACTATCGTTGAATTCATATTTGTTTTCCATGTTGAGTAGTTGTCACCGTTAAGTTTTTCAGAAGCTAATAGTTGAACTAAAGAGCTAGTCATACTGAAAAGAAAAACATATCCTTTTTAGTAAAAAATATTAATCTTTTAAATCCAATCAAATTTAGCAAAATATCTAATAATGTACCCTTCATTATTATATTTTGCAACGATATTTCAATGGTTTAGAATAACCTTCATCGAGGGGTGATCGACTATTCCTCCGTTGAACCAAGACTATCTTGACTAGATACTATCACCAGAATAACTCTTATTCCTATAGTAACTCAGTTATCGCTACTTTGGTCAAGAATTTACTAACACTTAGTAATTCTCATAAGTGTGACCCTCCATTTTCAGACCTCAAAGATCGGAATCATTATGCTCTCGAAGTTGGAAAGATAACAATGAAAATGGACCTGAGAGACCCTATCAATATCTAGAGTTCGTGGAGTTCCGAATCCTATAATACAACCCTCCGATTGGTAAGGTCGCTCCAGGGCAGACATGCAGGCGCATTATAGGAATCTCACGGTGCGACCTAATGGAAGAGACCGTAGGATATGTTGACACACTTCCTTCTCCCACTTACTATGAACAACTTCCCCTATTCACCTTGGTATTGACTCATGCAAACACCTCCCAATGGAGTCTGCTCCCAGGGCGGCCCAAAGCCAAGCATGAATCTCACGGTGTGAACTCTTATGGACACTAGTGCTAAAAGTACATTACTTCTCTCCAGCTGAAGTGTTCTAGACGGTTAGGGTATAAAATACTTAACGATACATTTTGGCTAACTAAACATATCCTAAGTCTAGGTGATTCATCCGAGTATAACTTTTATATTGTATTTTTAACCTACGATGTCTAGGTGATAAAAAGTTTTATTACCTCACACTGCTCACGCATGCTCATAAAACCGGTTTAACCTAACTCAGACGCCGACTTAATCTCCAGGTAGTAGGTGCTACGTGAATCGTCAACTTAAAAACCTTCAACCATAGTCATCTTATCTAACTTTTTGACAAGATCTTATCGGGTAAGTTTTCTTGTAACTTCGGTTTTACAAGATATCGACCTATTTTCTATGAAAATTGGGATTGCTCGATACTTAACCTTAAGTGAGCATGCATCTTATCTATATTATAGATTTTAGAAGTCTAGGTTATTTTATAACAATTATAAAATAAATTATAACAATTATAACCCTAGAGCATTCATCTATAACATGTTTCCTTCAATCAAACATGCTTTAATATAACACTTATATTAAAACTAAGCATGCATAGTATATATTTTATCACACTTATAAGATATAACAAATGCATGTCACATGCTTTTCCTATGGTGGGGTTTTAAAACTATATGGCATACTATATGCACACATAATCAAACAACATTATATATCACATGCATAATAGGTAAACAACACTAAAGTGGACCGATTTTGGCATTAAAAACAAACAAACAAATAATTATTATAGAAATCAGCAACCAGCTTCCCGGAACCGGATTCAAACACTTTTACCCATCTGGAACCGCTCAGAAATCACTCGAACCGACCCAAAAACATCAAAAACCAAGTTGAACCAGTCAAACCGGCTCAACCAGGTCAAACGTATCGGTCCAGACCGTCTGGACCGGCTGGTCAACACACGCTGGCATGATCAACGGAGGCGCGGGGCGGGTCGAGTTGAACGAAATGCGCGATTCGCAGAGGTGAGTGGTACGCGAGGCTGCTTGAAGCGGGTCGAAGTGCAAAACAGGCCGGACGGAAATCGCAGGCGCATGGGAGCACGGGTCGCGCGAAGCAGAGCGACCGATAAATCGGGTCAGGTTCCGAAACGGGCTGGAGCGCTTCGTCGACAGTTGGCGCACGGGGCTACTCCGAACTGAATCAGAACGCTCGGGCTGCGGGTCGTGTTTGGGAGCTTGTCTCGGGTCTGGTGGCCAAATTCGGGTCTGTAAGCAAAAATCTTCAATTTTTGATGCTGTCCTCTCTCCCGGAATCAAGCAATTACAACCTAATTTCAACTCTAATGACTCAAACAAATTTATAGACCCTTTTTCAAAC
The DNA here is from genome assembly GCF_027475165.1 of Benincasa hispida. Taxonomy (NCBI): domain Eukaryota; kingdom Viridiplantae; phylum Streptophyta; class Magnoliopsida; order Cucurbitales; family Cucurbitaceae; genus Benincasa; species Benincasa hispida. The sequence continues at coordinate 32,482,743 of NC_143480.1, forward strand.
ATTAATGCTCATAAACATGTGAGCAATTACAAATTTCCACAAGAAATTTAAAGAAAAAAAATGTCAAAATCTTAATAAATCCACTTTACTCCATATTTCATTCAATCTTTGAATAGAAAGGAAAAAAAAAGCACCCACCAAAAGCAATTGAGCATAATTATAGCATTCTCTGATACCATATGATAGAACACGAGACATGCGCAGTGGAATAAGGATCTAATTACACTCTAATTGCTTTTAATTAAAAGGAAAATAACATGCAACCCTACTTAATTAATTAGGTTTTTTTTTTTTTTGAAGAAATTAACTTTGAAGCTCCCAAAATGTTTTCATCTCCACCCGAACACGAATGGACCACCACTAAAGCTGACCTACTATCCTCTAGACTCATAACTGGGTTGTGGGACCCGATGGATGAAGAACCCGAGAGAGAGAAAGAGATGGAAAAAAGAAATGGATTTTCTTTTTGGTGTGCGTTTTCTTTTTCTCAACCCAATTTCGAAAACTAAATTTGGCAAAATGTCAAAAGTTTTTTAATCAAAATTGAAAGCCCAATTTATAGAAAAAAACCCATGAAACAATTGCATGAAACAAATCCATAAAAACCCAACACCTAGAATCCACTATCTAAGTGGGCTTAATGTCTCCACTATAAGCCAACCCCTAGCCCACTATTTTGTTAGTGGAATTATCCAACAAAAGTTTGGATTTTCCCACTAACTTTAGTCAAAGGGCAAAATAGTCATTTTGTCAAAGTCAAACTTTGACCAAAAAGTCAACATTTTGACTTTTTATGATTTTTCCCGTGTTGACTAATTTTGACCTCCCGAGCATGAATCCACATTCATTTTATCGAAATTCAAATCACATTTGAATATAAGGTCGGTCAAAATTTGACTTTTCAAAGTCAAAAGTCAACTCTCTGACTTTTTACATCTTTGACCATTTCCATTATTTCCGAGCTTCCGAATATGAACATATTCATATTCTTGATATTTAAATCACATATTAAAGCTGTATCTCTAAACTAAAAAACTGACCACTATATCACATATACTTGTTAGTTTCTCTCTCTTCACCTAATTCGAACAGTTCGAATTATTCTATCATACTGTTCTAAGTTTATTTCATATGAGCTAGTAGGGGAACCTAATGGACCTATAGATCATGGGCACTAACATTCGTTAACTCACGGGTCATTCCACTATAGTCCTGTAGTTGCACTCCCCTCACTATAGATATATTTGTGTCCATATGATATAACCATGATTAGTGAGCTAATCCTTCACAGGTTGTTCGTAATCTCGGCTGGGTCATAAAAATCGTTTTACCACCGAGACTACATCTTATTCTTTATGTTCCACTGATCCTCTAATGAACAATTAGTTTAAGGTCCAACCTATAAACCGAACCCCTCTCGGGCCAATGAGAGGGTGGGGCCCTTTGTTCAAGACCTGGATTCAGTACTAAAGGAAACAACCTATCTACTATCCCTATAACGGGTAGGAGTGAGTTCCATCTTGCACCCTATATTCCCAGCTATCCATCTGATCTTACGCCTGAAATGGGAGGCTTATTGGGCCAGCGATAATGAGCTGCTCTCACCTATGCAGATCTAAGGATAATTCCGAGTGAATAGGAGTTTATAGTTAGCTCAGGATTAAGATTAAATTACCTAGGTCATCAATTAACGAAATAGTCAGTTTTATACATAAAACGACATTTAGAATGTAAAAAGTGACTATTTCATGGTTCAGTGTTATTCAAACTCATTGCATAGAATGCCCCCACTCATATATCTCTATATAAACGATTTAGGATCACATCGTTTGTACTAACTATAAAGTGTGCCACATCCATAGTGTCCCTAGAATAAGGCGCCCAACCTTATTCATATACTATAGACCATTTTGGCTATATATTTGAACTTGATCCACATTTATGTCACTACATAAAGTTCAAACTATATTAAATAACCTCAGGACCTTAGTTTATTGGATTCAAGATTACAATTTCAATAACAATTTTATCGAAAAACAAAACAGAATATGTTTATTAATTTACAAACTATGAGTTTTAGGACATAAAATCCAACAGATTTATATCAAGTAGAGGAGAAAATACTATAGTAGATATGTGATATCAAACTATAGGATATAAATATAATATGATTATATTTATTAATTAATTAATTGATTAATTATATGATAATTGATCCATTTTTCCACGTTCAGATGTGGGTAGTGGGCAGCGTTGGTTATGGTAACTGACGGTTTAAAAATGAAAAGAGTTTTTCATTTTGGAGTGTGCATTCATTTTTTCTTCGACCGCCCAAAAGAATTCGTGAAACAATCGCTCGATAGCCTATATGATAGGTTCTTCTTTGTCTAAACGATCTTCTACCTCACGATTTATGTAAACGATTGTATACATTTTTCCTAAACGATCGTTCAGCTTTTCATATACGATCGTGTAGCTCCTCTATGTGATAAACACTTCTGCTATATGATAACACTATTTTATCTCTCACCTACTTATCGTCTACACGACTCGTTGTCCTCCGTCCTCTACCACATTCACCAAAGTCCACTCTTTGGGTTTTCACTCCGAGAATACCTGGGGCTCATTAGTGGTGGTGTCGTCCCCACTGTTGCGTTCGTGTTCGCATTGATCGTGCTATTGTAGTCGACGTTCCCGTCAGGCGTTGGTAGATTTCTTGGAGGGTTTCTGCTACATTGGAGTTCCAGAGTGTGAAGATAGTCTTCAACTGGTACGAAATTATTTCCCTTATGTTTATCATTGTTCTTAGCATGCCAATAATTAGATTTGATTGCATAACTGTATGTGTTGAATGTATTTTGTTATATTTCGATCACGGTGAGATCGGAGCGATCTGAACGCGCTCATGGAACTCTCGGTATAAGATCCTTCAATTGGTATTAGAGCCAGGTTTTGATACTCCGATTTCATCTGTTGCAACGAAATGAAATATACATTTATGGTGGGTGCATTTCTATGCTGTTTTAATTGTTAAATTTGCTGTGGATGTGCCAGATTAATGGATATTTTCGAGATGATTAGCCTCGGTTTGTTTAAGATCTTTTTACATTTGCGGTTATTTGTAAAGGCCCATGCGTTTTTTAGCATTAATAATCGTTATCGAGTATGTATTCAAAGTTTATTTGAAGTTTTGAGTCGTTTGTAGAAGTGTTAGGCAAACGTTGTGGCTCTTCGAGGAAGGAGGCGATCTAGGGTTGATCACATCGTGCAAAAGAAGTTCTATGTGATCGCTATTCATCGCATCATAAAGATGAAGGAGTATGCGACCGCGGTTGAATGCATCGATTAAATGATGGGGAATGCAATCAAGAGTTGGTCACATCAGGTTGACGATCGGGTACGCGATCGCTGAGTATCGTTTAATGCACGCGCTCGTTAGATGATCGTTTAGGTCAGCAAGCTTCATTGCTTAGTAACTGACTAAACGATTGCTTAGCATCACAAGGTAAATCGTTACCAAGTTGCACGCATCTTGTAGACGATGAGACGCTCGTGTATCGTTTAAAGCGCACCGCTAGACGATCGTTTAGAACATTAAGTTTCATCACTTAGTAACTGACTAAACGATCGCTTAGTAAGTCAAGGTAAATCATTTACTTGTCGTTGCACTACACGATCGCATGGACGGTCAGGCTTTGCAGCCTCGTTATCGTCTACGCGATCGTTTTCTTATGCTTCTATCATCTAGTGCGCGCTGAACGATCGTCTAACTGCTAGAGTTTGCTACACGATGAAGACCTCCTGGTGGTTCAAGACCCGGTTCGTCTGTGAACCGTTTTGCTTGATGAAAAATGTAATAGATAGGGTTTTTCATTCCGATTTTTTTTTTGTAAAGGCTCATCTCGGTCCATTAATCCTTTGTTTTATTACATGCGATGTATGTTTTATACGTCTTTGGTACGCACTTATAGTAAATCCCACCTCAGATTATGCAATGGTCATGCATCATCTCTTTATTGTAATTGTTATAATTTAGAGAAGCATGATTTAATTATGTAAGAGCATGCTCATGCATCATTAGTATAAGAGTTATATTTATGCATGCATAACAAGCATTGACATGCATCATCTTTATATTATCAATGTTATAGTATAAGGGTGAATGATAGCAAGTTTGCTTGGTTGTTACGTGTTATATAAAAGTTATATATAGTAATAACCGGGCATTGCATGAAGCATGACACATAGGTTATTTTATAAATGTTATAAACGCCTCGTTGTGCGCAATGGTTTTAGTTGTTTCTTTTTAAAAGTTAAAGAGAAATTAGAACTAAAAGAAATAAGAAAGACATGCATGCTCACTTAGGTTTAATTCATGGTTTTAAAGTGTTTAAAACTTGGAGCACATAAACCTAAGATCATGGTTCTAATATGATTAGCAACCCTAAGGCTTTAATCTTTTAATCAGTTTAATATGATTAAATTGGCTAATAAAAGGTTAAAGTGTAGCAAATCTATCTATAGGTCCGTCTAAGGCGGGTTCTGTCTAGGCTGGGGTATTTAAGTTGATGGAAACGTAACACCCCTACCTGAGAACTTACCTGGAAAGGTGAATTAGATAGATTTGATGCATGCATGCAAGTTAAGGATAGTCCATTAAAGTGTTTAAAATGTGACTACTTGAACTTGTTCATATTTCATAAACGTTGTTTATGAGCAGAGTTTAAAAAGACGACTTAGACTAAAATCAGTAGCCGGATTGTCTAGGTTAATGAATCCCTAGGTAGAACAATCAGTGGGAGGTACTTGGGGCATAAGATGCTTCACTTAAACCTTTCACTTTTCTTCTAAATAGTCCACACTGTGAGATCTATCCTCGGCCTCATGGCACCTTTGGCGTGTCCCCCCAACAGGATGAAGAGAATGTTCATAGTAAGTAGGAGTGGGAAGTGTGACAGCATATCCCTCGATCTCTCTCGTTAGGTTGAATAAAGTTATAGCACATCGCCTCGAGGCACCCTGGGAGTGTCCCCTTAAATGATGGTAGTTTTGCGCGTTTCTGTATTTGATCTCCTGTAAGAGGATAAGGTAACTTAGTCTCTTGTCCTAATTTATCTTTTCCCTACGGTAAACGCATTAGGGTAGGACTGGCACCGAAAACGAAGGATTATACTTACACGGAATAGTTAAAGTTTAACGATTCTGGACTGAAAAATGGTGGCTGTTAGGTTCAGTTCCAAGCGTTGGTTCTGCCTAATGGTTGAGAATGTCTCATCCCAGCGAAGGGGCAACTGATCACCCCACCGGTGGCGTTTGTCCTACCTCACTGGGGCATCATTGCAAATAGAAGTTTATAACTTAGGGTACTTGAAACTGTTTTGCAAAACTAATTGGTTTAAAATTGGTTTAGCAAAATCTAATAAAGTTTTGTTCGTATTTTCAGCAACTTTTTCAAATGGCAACAACCATCTTATCGTTGTTAAGCGCCGAAAAACTAATTGGCGATAATTTTTCAATATGGAAACACATGATCACGAAGATCCTAATCATCAAGGATCTCATGTTCTCTCTCACGGAGGCTTGTCCTCCTATTCCAGCTCTAAATGCAGCTCAAAATGTTCGGGAGGCATACGAGCGATGGACAAGGGCGAATGAAAAGGCCCGAGCCTACATCTTGGCAAGTATTTCTGTAATTAAAGAGTTTATTAATTATTCACGTATCGTTGGAGCTTCAAGCTACATGTCCATAAGTGTAGGAGTGTATCAGCATGCAGCGGAAGCAACAAGGATCAATAAGCATTCTAATTCATTAATTTTGGCTGTAAATAAAGCATGCTCATACAATAATATGAGGGTTTCAAGCAATACCTTTGTAGAACCTTTAGAATCTCGATTCTCAACTGTAAAACTTCTCCAAATCTCATTGTGAACCACCTCAAGATCTTCCCCAATATTCTCTTAGAGCTTTAGATTGAGTTGTGGGACTCAAAATAAGCTTGAATGAAGGGAACTTGGAGAAGAACTCACTACAACAACCCACTTGAAGAATAACTTCTTCAACTCGAATTTTTCAGTAAAACTCAATTGATGCATGCCTCAATTCCACTCATTCTCTATTTATTGCAAGATTCTCATGCAAAGAAGATGGCTGCATGAGATGCAGCTTATGCTTGAAGATTTGAAGCTTGAGTGAAGTGGATGTTGTGAGATCTACTTCATGATAGTGGAGAAAACCAACTTTCCAAAAGTTTGTGTTTTCCAAATTTATAATATCAAATCGATTTCCAAAATCCATTTTAATTTGAAAATTGAAAAAATTTATTAATCTTATCAAAATTAATTTCACAAATTAATTTTCTAAATAAAATAAATAAATAATTAATTAAACAATTTAATTAATTCTAATTAATTTAATATCAAATGTTAAATAACAAAAAATCCACCTTCATGAATTTAATATTTAAATCATATTTAAATATTAATTAATTCACCAATTCCGTTTAATTCTAAAATTAAACGCATAATTATATCTCATATAATTACTAATTTCCTTAATTCTAATTTGGACGTTTCAAATTAACTTATCACACTGCTCTAAAGCTAATCCATTTACGAGCTAGTAGGGGAACCTAATTGGCTAAATCATTACACCGAATTAACCCTCATTCGTTAGCTAATGGGTCACTCCACTAAAGCTCATAGTTGCACTCTCCTTACTGTAGATATATTATGTCCACTCGATATAACCATGATTAGTAAGTTAACCCTTCACAGGTTGTTCGTAATAACGGCTGGGTCAAATATTTGTTTTACCCCCGAGATTACCGCTTGTTCCTTAAGTCTCACTGATCCTCAAATGAACAATTGATTTTTGATCCGATCAACAAACCAAGTCCCTATTGAGCCAATGAGAGGGTAGGGCCCCTTGTTCAAGACCTGAAGTCAGCATTTAAGGAAAAAATCTCTCTATTATCCCTAAAAGTGGGTAGGAGTGAATTCCATCTTGCACCCTATGTCCCCAACTATCTACCCGGTCTTACCCCTGAAATGGAGGTTTATTGAGCCGGTGTTGTTGAGCCAACCCTCACCTATGCAAATCTAAGGATAATCCCGAATAAACTGGAGTTCATAGTTAGCTTAGGATTAAGGTCAAGTAACCTAGGTCATCGGTTTGAAATAGTTAGTCTTAAATAGTAAATAGCATTATAAAGTAAGAGTAACTAATTTTGTGGTCCGATCTTGTACAAACCCATTGCACAGGACACCCCCACTCCTTATGTCATAACATGTACGAATTAGGATCACATCACCTATAGCACTTTACAATTCCTTGTAACAACTATAGAGTGGGCCACATCCGATAGTGTTACCAGAATAAGACACCCAATCTCATTCATATACTATAGATCATTTTGACTATTTACTCGAACCTGATCCACTTCTATGTCCCTACATAAAGTTCAAGTACTCATGTAATAGTCATGGGTCTTTTAGTTTATTGGATTTCTAATAAGCAATACATATTTTCAACAACTTATTGAATTTTCATAATAAGTTTTATTGTTTACAAACCATGAGTTTTAGGACATAAAACCCAACAATAAGGTCCCCTTGGTAGCTTAAAAGGATTTAGTTGAGAATCAGTTTTTGGGATAATTTGAATTGTTCAAATTAATAAGAGGGAATTTATTTATATATGATATAATTAAATTGATTTAATTATATATGATATACTTGATATAATGTATTTGATATATTATTGTTTAATTGGAGGAATAAATATTTGAATATGATTCAAATATATTTTCTATGAATGAGATTCATAGTTGTTAAATTTAATATAAATATGATTTATATTAAATGCCATATAATAGAGAAAAAGAACTATAATTTATATTGTATATGACGCAATATTAAAACTATAGGTTATAAATATAATATGATAAGTTGGTTATCATATTTATTTATTATATTTATTATATTTGATAATTAATCCCTTTTTCTCTCTAACCACCTTAGTGGGCGATTAATTGATTTTTATGGCAAAATGAAATAAATAAAATATGATTTTTTTCCACAACTAATCTACACGAATTGTGAGTGATCTACACGATTCACACAGAGAATATATGATAGGCTCTTTTGCTAAATGATTAAGCAAAGACTCTATATGATAGTGTGTTCTTCTTCAATCGTCTTCCTCCTTCAATCTTATAAACTCCTTCCTAACCAAAATAGTCAGAGCCCACCACTCCTGGGTTCTCACCCTGAGAATACGAGGATACCAAGTGGTAATGTCTTTACTTTTTGGTTTGAGATTTGTTGTTCGAGGAGTTCGTGACTGTTCGAGGGATTAATGTGAAGAAATGTTCTTCAAAGGTATAATCTCTAAACTCTATTTCTTGTTCAAAAGTATGCTGTAAATTTTTGTTAAGATACATAATCTGTATGTTTGATGTAAACTTGATTTTTTAATGAAACGGAATTTGGACGATCCGCTTCCGCTCATAGATCTTGTAAATCGAGTTCCTTCACGTACATTTGGATTTTATGGAGTTGTCATATTGGGATTCATTCAACTAGATTGGCATCTAATCACAGCACTGATCGAGTGATGGAGACCTGAGACACATACATTTCATGTGCCCACTGGAGAGTGCACTATCACTCTATGGGACATAGAAGTGATGTTCAGGTTACTTGTTGATGGTGAGTCGGGCTCTGTAGTGATGCATGGTGACTGGTTCGATGTGACCCCATTCACCGATAAAGTTAAAGAACCGAGGTTAAGTTTGTCATGGTTGAGAACACAATTCTATGAGCTTGCTGATGATGCAGACGAGGAAATCATCATGAGATACACGTGAGCATATATACTACAGATAATGGGTGGAAGTCTGTTTTCTGATAAATGAAGTCATTTCATTCATTTGATGTTCCTGCCATTTTTAGTTAACCTCTATGATGTAGGACGGTATTCTTGGGGTGGAGCATGTTTGGTATGGTTGTATAGACAACTATGCAAAGCAACAAAACCTAAAGTTCATGAGATCGCTAGACCTCTAATACTTTTGCTATTATGGGTTTGGAACGATTTCCAACAATGGTTCCACAGCTTCGTCATGTAAATGATGCTCAATTTTGCTGAACGAGCCTACAGTTCTCGGTATGTTCTTTTATTTCAATTTAATTTAACAAATATTTTTATATGACTAATCTTGTTAATTTTAAATCTAAATTATTAATTTAAAAATATAGGTGGTGAGACAAATTTTGTGTGACTAGGACAACTACACATATAGTTAGTTAGTACAGATACATGTTTTATCTGCTTCAACCTGATCAGGTACATTAATATTGAACCAAATTGAATTTTTTTTACAATTTTTTTTTTTTGTATTTGTCTTTAGTATTTTTTTTAATATAATATTTTATATTTCAAATTATTTGGGAGCCTTACAAAGTTGTTATGGACACTTTGCCCAATTTCTTTACAAATGGTCAAGACATATGGTAGACGATAAGTCCTCTCATATATTTTCACATTGGTGAGTGGCATCTTCCTGATAGGGAATGAGACAATTTGGTTTCCAGCAGGATGTTCTATCGCCTTGTAATATTGAACCCCTATTGCATGACATCGACCTACGAACTGGAGATTAGTTTGAAAAAGTTGCACATTTGATAGTGCCATTCCTATCGTACAAGGTTTATTGCAATGGGGGATTTTATTAGGCAATTTGATAGGAATGGCACTCAAAATTACATCGACTGGTACAATATTATTACAAGGCGCTACTTTACTTGTCCGGAAGCAACTGTGGGTCATCTGGTACATAAATAAATATTGTTTAATTATTTTTAATTTAAATTTATTTTAAATATTGTCTAATCATTTTATAATTTACAGAGATCGAACAACAGTAGCCTTGGTGATGTTGCAAATGATCCAAACCAAGTCTTACTATATGCAGTAACAATAAAAGCTATATGGAGAAGATACATTATATGTACGATATACCTATTATTCCTCCACCAATTCCTAGACGTAGGGGACCCGTTCGAGAATAAGATGATGAGAGTGATGAGGTTACTCACAATATGGAAGAATTGCGTCCTATGACGCAGACTTAGTGCCAAACTAATTATGTTAGTCCAATGATGATGTGCCAACATTTGGTTCAGGATATTATGATTTAGAGGCTGGTCTATCGTCTTCATACCTGCATGAACATGGGCCCGGTTGTGGAGAGCATAATGAATATTTATATTCTGAAGTGCTTGCAGAGGTACCAGAGCAACATCAAGAGGAATCAGAGCAACCTCAAGTTCAAAGTCGACGATGTCAACCAGCTCGAAATCGACGACATTCGCCTCGTGGGACACATTGATTTTTTTATTTATATTTAAATGAATGAGATATATTAAATAGTTGTATTAATATGAACATTTTTAATTTACATTTTATTATTTTTGAATTATGAAAAAAAAAATGTGAATGAGAATTTATTATTTTCTTTGATGTCTCTTAGAGTTAAGAGTTAAGGGTATTGATTTTATTTATTATCAAGAAATACAACAACATCCAAACTTAAAAAAATGAGGACTTCACCCTCATTTTTTTTTCTTTTTTATCCAATGTTGAATCAATGACCTATGTTATGTATAAAGTAAGAAAAATTCTTTGTATTTCAAAAAAAAAAAAAAGAAAAAAAAAAAGAAACAACTTTGCTGAAAATTGTTTGTTTGGTCAAAATAGTCTTCCAAATATTCGGGTCTTGGATTTATGATCAATATATATATATATATATATATTATGTTTAGAGAATGGTGGTAAAAAATAATAAGGCCTTTGTCAATTTTTCAAGTATCGACATACATAAATAAAAAATAATAATAATAACTACCATATTTCTCTTAGTTTTCAAACTACAATATTCTTCTAATTAATTTTAAAAACTACAATATTAATCCAAAATTTCTATATTTTTTGGTTTCATTTGCGAAGTTATTGGTTTCATCTGTTTAGGTTGGTTTCATTTGTTTAGATGGGTTTCAGGCTTTAATCGGTCGCATCTATTTTTATTTTGGGTTTCGATGTATTTTCGATATGTTCTGCATTGGTTAAGAATAAAGAAGGTATAGTTAGAGCCAGACAAGGTAGAGAGCAAGTTTTACGAGAGCAATATAGAGTGAGAGCGAAAAGGGAAGAGCGAGACGGGCAAGAGTGAGATAGGCGAGAGCGAGATAAGAGAGGGCGAGACAGGCGAGTGGGAGATAAGCGAGATTGGTGAGAGCGAGACTTAACAGTATGTATTGTTAGTGATTTTTTAGTACGAACCTATTAACTGATAAATTGAATGTCCATACAATGCATGAGTAATTTAAGATGTTAAAAGCTTTGAAAATACATGAAGTTGATAGGTTTACCGAGCAAGTAACGAGCCTGGCCCACATTGTGAATGCCAACAAGATTGTGAAGGAGAAGCTTACCAGAAGGCAGTTAGAGATGTTCAAGAGAATAGTTTTTGGGCGATTTGTAGACGTTGAACTTGTATTTAACAGCTCACTTATCCATCATATGTTATTGAGGGAAGTGAATAAGTAGGGAGCAAACTTGATTAGTTTCTTTATTAGAGGAAAGGTCATCACATTTTCGAATGACGATTTTTTATTGATCACTAGTTTGTGGCGGTCCCCTACCTGAGTTGTACGGAATGAGGAGTCCTCATAAAAACTTGCGACGAGGTACTTTGGTAATCGGTTAACCTCAGACGCATTCCACTTGAATAAACTGGAAGAAGAATACAAGAATTTGGTATTTGAAAACGACGATGATGTTGTTAAAATCACCCTAGTATATTATAGGGGTTGTAATGATGGGTAAGAACAAGCAAAAGAGTGTTGTCGATCGTACTCTATTTGAAGATGTTGAAAACATAGATTATTACAACAATCTTGATTAAGGTACAATTATTTGGTAGAGGGCACTCGATGCCTTCAAGACTATACTAGATGATAAGGTCGATTTATACAAAGAGAAGGTGAGGGGAAATAAAAATTATGTTGTGAAGTACTCGCTCCATAGATTTCCCCAAGCATTCCAGATAGATGTTCCTTAACTTAACTTTATCTTTGGTTTAACATTAACATAGTTATAAATACAAATTTTTTTCATATTTAAGTGTAGACGTACGAGATCATATCCTCAAAGCAGAAAACATTGCCTCTTGAAAGAGCAAGGTAGCTATGCCCTCGTATATTACGGTGGTTATGCTCCCACTCATTGTCATTCACAGTACTTGAGAGAGACATTTTTTAGTCTTAAAATATAAGTATAATCTAGCCACAATATGTTTATTCGGTTATTAAATGTACACTGACCATCTTACTGGTTTGGATTCTTAATGCAGACAAAAGTCAAAGAGGGTCTCATCATGTCCAATGCTGAGAAGGAGTTTCGAGACACCCCAATTGATAGACGGTCCGTAAGACAAATACACTCCGACATCGAGAGGTCAGGGAGCTCTAGTAGTTTAAAGAGTGGCAGTACATCAGATAATAGTTCTGAAGGTGTGAAAGGTGATGAGCAAGATAATTCGGAAGGTAGAGTGAAGGACGACGAATCTGATGAGGACATGAACATCCACCAGGCTACTTACACCCCCAACAAGGATATGTTTCATGATGTGCTGGTGGGTGACGTACATCCTAATCCTGAGGAGAAGCGTTTTTTCCCCGAGCAGGATTGTTCTAAGCCTAAGGTTTCGAGTCGTAGGGAGGGATCCAATGTTGATCCTCTTGTATATTCATACCTGCGGATTATTGGCAGCTCAATATCGAGCTTGGATGGCCGTGTATCGAAGCTAGAGAGAGACACGAGAGACATCAAAACACAATTGTCAACCATTTTGTCTCTATTACAGTCTATGAAGGGTTCCACGGTGTTTGAAGCGACAAGGTCCCCCACTCCACAGACAGGCCACGATGCCACCATGTCACCCATCCCGACTCTATCTTGGTCACCCACCCAAACTCTACCTAGGTCACTTATTCAGACTTTACCTAGGTTACCTACCCCACCTCTACCTAGGTCACCTACTCCACCTCTACCTATGTCGCCTACCCCACTTCTACCTAGGTCGACTACCCCACCTTTACTTTGAAGGAACTCGTTTTACAGAGAACCTATGAGTGGAAGCGGATCATCCAAATTCCATTTTGATTGAAAACAAACGTTTACACTAAATAGTACAAACTATGCCTCTTAACATAAATTATAGCATGCTTTTGAACAACAAAAAGGGTTTAGAGATTATACCTTTAAAGAACTCTTTTTCAAGTAAATCCCTCATACTATCATGAACACTTCGAACAAACACGAACTCCTCAAGCAAACAGCAATAGAACTCAAACCAAAAAATGAAAGGACACTATCACTTGGTTTCCTTAGTATTCTCAAGGTGAGAACTCAAGAGTGGTGGGCTCTGACTGTTTTGGTTAGGAAGGAGTTTGGAGTTCAGAGTAGGAAGATGATAGAGGAAGAATAACACTATCACATAGAGAATTCTTCAATCGTGTAGAGAACAAAGTCTATCGCATAGGCTCTCTCAATCTATCATGTAGATCTTTTTGTTTGTCGTAGAGATACTCTCTTCAATTTGTGTAACTCTAGATATGGAAATACTAAAATCTTATTTTATTTATTCCATTTTTTCATAAAAACCAATTAACTTCCCACTAAGGTGGTTAGAGAGAAAAAAGGGAATTAATTATCCAAATAATTAATAATATATATAAATATGATAACCAACTTATCATATTATATTTATAACTTATAGTTTTAATAGTGCATCATATACAATATATAAACCATAGTTCTTTTTCTCTATTTTATGGCATTTAATATAAATCATATTTATATTAAATTTAACAACTATTAATTTTATTCATAGAAAATATATTAGAATCACATTTAAATATTTATTCCTCCAAATAAACAATAACGTATCATATACATTATGTCAATTATATCATATATAATTGAATCAATTTAATTATATCTTATATAACTAAATTTCCTCTTATTAATTTGAACATTTCAAATTAACCCAAAAAATTATTCTCAACTAAATCTTTTTGAGCTACCAAGGGGACCTTATGGATCTGTAGCTTGAAGCTCCAACGGTACGTGAATAATGAATTAAACTTTTTAATTACATTATCCACCATCTGTTAACTATCATACACTCCACTAAAGATCGACAATTGCACTCATATATTTCTGTGTCCATTGGATATAACCAGTCAATAGTACGATGACCCTTCACAAATTGCTCGTAAGTACAGTTAGGCCAAATTACCATTTTGCCTCCGTAGTTACATCTAACTTCTTAAGTACCACTGATCCCTCCAATGAACAATAGATCATAGTCCAACTATGACTAAATCCCTCTCTCACCAAGAGAGGGTGTGGTGCCACATTGTTCAAGACCCAGAATCAGCCCTTAAGGGAGCAATTTATCTACTTAACCCTGCTTCGAAGAATGAGTGAATTTCATCTTTTGTAGCTAAGTTCCCAGCTCTCCAATTAGACGAATCCCCAAAATGGTAGGCTTGTTGAGTCGACGATTTGGCCACTCTCACCCATACAAATCAAAGGACCGCCCTCATAGGCAGGAGTTCACAACTCACTCAGGATTAAGATCATGTTACCTATGGTCATCCTAGTGAAATGAAAGTCTCTATTATGAACGGTGTTATAGAATGAGACTAAACATTTCGTGGTTCGGTCTTATGCAAACTCTTTTGTATAGAATATCCCCGCTCGCATGTCTAATACATGAATGATCAGGATCAGATCATTTGTAGCACTTTACAACAATTGTAACACCTACAAAGCGACTCGTAGTATCACCAGGATAAAGTACCCAACCTTATCCATATACTACAGACCATTTAGGTTATCACTTAAACATGATCCATCTGTATGTCTCCACATACATGTTTAAGTTACAACGATAACCTTAAATGTTAGTTTATTGGTTTTTGGTTAATGCAACTAAAATATTATATATTTCATAGACGAAGTGACTAAAATATCAAATATTATTAATCACATATATGTTTGATCATACAAGGTTTACAACCTATAGAACCCTACGAGATTTAGGGCATCAACCTCAAAATACTTAGGTCACCTACCTCACCTGTACAACCTAACACTATATATCTCGATTCATCTATACAGCCTGATATCACGACCTTTCTTATCACTCTTCAACCACCCATAGAGCCTGATATCACATCATCATCTATTTCTTACCCTGTTACCTCAACTGCTGTCTTGCCCACTATCATTCCACCTTTAGATATGAGTAGAAAGGACTATGAGGTTCCATCTTTTGAGAAACACTCTGACACCATGCATCTCGATTCACAGGTATGATCATTATGTGATTCAAAAATCTCTTTCTTCATATTTGTTATTCGACATGTTCACCATTTTGTTATATTTCTATAGGTTATGGTCGAAAGTCGAAAAACAACTCATAAGAGAAAGGTTGTTGATAAATACACACCTTTGGTCGAACCAAAGAAGAAATTAACAAAACAGAAGGAAATTAAGGTTCAACTTCCTTTTTGAACTGTCTGGATATTAAGTACCCCCTCCCTATGGTACGTACGACACAGTTTAAAGCGACGATCCAGTACTCCTTGAAGCATAAGGTTCCACCTTCTGTATTCACGAAAATGATGAACTGGATTGCAGATAAGAATACAGACAACGAGGTTCGAGAAAATGCATTTTGGCCATTATCCAAGTCCTTTTTCCAAGAGTTGACCAAACCAAGTTCAAGGGTTAAGTGTGACGTAAGTTTACGATTCTTGTCCTTTTTACCAAGTACATCTGGTGAACTCCACTCTTATAACGTATATCTTATTCTAGATGCAAACCCTAAATATCCTACTTCAATTTGTAAAAGATAAATTCTATAGGCAACCAGAAATGTGTATGAACAGAGTCACCATCCTGCCAATTGGAATAATGGTAACCATTTACTGCACTTCTGAATAGGACTACGTTGGTTGACTATTATGTGTTTTTAGTGTTCATTTCGTTGTGTAGTGTCACCTTAATGCTCGAGATGGGGTTTATAAACATATTAAGAACAAGTCGACTTTGCATATTTTCGTAGTATAGGGGAAGAGACGTATCCAGATTATGTCATGGGTAAATTCGACGTCAAGTGGTTAGATGTGGACTTCGTGTACACGGCAACAAACATCGATCAACATTGGATATTGATTGCATTCGATCTAAATAGAGGTTGATTGTTCATATTCGATTCACTACCATCCATGACATCAAAGAAGAAGCTAGAGTTTTGACTTGAACCATTGACTTACACCCTACCATCACTTCTTCACTATTGCGACTTCAAATGTTAGAAGTCGGACATAGAAACGTCTCGTTAGAAAATATACTGACCTACTGCTACGAACACAAAACATGGGTCGCTAGATTTGGCAATATTTATAGTAAAATTCTTAGAGCATTTGGTGATGGGTAGTTCCCCTTTTGTAATCACTCAGGAGAAGATGAATAACTATAGGATGCAGTTGGCATGTCCGCTGTGGACAAACACTCCATATTATTGATGTACACGTATATTACATATATTATTGATGTAATTACTAACATGTTATTTGAATTGTCAGTGTAGAACTAACATGAATAGACAAATATTTAAGTAACATTAATAGACAAACTTGATTAAATTCCAGAAAGGTTTATAAATAGACAACCACTTAATTAAATTTATATAAGAGAGAACGAGATGAGCGAGAGCGAGACATTTCCATAGATTCATGAATATACAAACTTAATTAAATTTATATAAGGGAGAGCAAGATGAGCGAAAGTGAGACATTTCCAGAGATTCGTGAATAGACAAACTTGAGCAAAGTTGTGTAAGTGATAGCGAGATGAGCAAAAGCGAGACATTTCTAGAGATTCTTGAATAGAGAAACTTGAGTAAAGTTGTGTAAGTGATAGCGAGATTAGCGAGAGCAAGATACAGAGAGAGCGAGACATTTCCAGAAAGATTCATGAATGTATAAAGAGAAAAAGATATACATTTGAAATTGACAAGTCTGACTATGTACATTGAGGATTACAAGTAGCACATAGAAAATCACACTTGACCGACATTTAAATCATTTGTATTTAATTCAGTAGGTTTCCCGGACGTGAGCGGTTCACTGTAGTTTTGTCGATTATGCACATAGTGTTGGGGATGATGCCCTCAACTCTCGTTGGGTTCTGTAGTTTGTAAACATTGTATTAAACAAATGTTTGTGATGTAATAATATATGATATTTTTCTTTACTATTGTCTATGGAACATTGAATGTTTTAATTGCTTTACCACAAACTAATTAACTAAGATCCCTCGTTGTCATTGTAACTTAAGCATGTATGTGGAGATAGACAAGTGGATCATGTCTTAAGTGATAACCAAAATGGTCTATAGTATATGGATATAGGAGAGAAACCTTATCCTTGTAATGCTACTGGTGCGGCCTGCTTTGTAGAATAGTTGCAATTGTTGTGACTTGCTACAGATGGTTTGATCCTGATCATTCATATGAAGACATGCAAACGGGGGCATCCTATACAAAGGAGTTTGTATAAGACCGGACCACGAAATGTTATAGTCTCGTTATATAACATCGTTCATGACAGAGACTTCACTTCACTAGGATGACCATATGTAACATGACCTCAATCCTGAGTGAGTTGGGAACTCCTACCTTTGAGGGTGATCCTTTGATTTGCATGGGTACGAGTGGCCAGATCGCCGACTCAAACCTACCACTTTAGGGATTCGTTTGATTTGGGAGCTGGGAACTCAGCTACACAAGATGGAATTCACTCCTTCCCCAAAGCAGGGGTAAGTAGATAGATTGCTCCCTTAAGGGCTGATTCCGGGCTTGAACGATGTGGCGCCACACACCTTCTCATGGCCCAAGAGGTGTCCACACATAGTAGGACTATGTTGTATTGTTCATTAGAGGGATCAGTGGTACTTAAGAAGTTATATATAACTGTAAGGGCAAAACGGTAAATTGGCCCAATTGTACTTACAAGCATCTGTGAAAGATTATTGTACTATTGATTGGTTATATCCTGGACATAGAAATATATCTGTGGTGAGAAGAGTGCAGCTGTCAGTCTTTAGTAGAATGCCTGGCAGTTAACGGATGGTGGATCTCGTGGTTAAAGAGTTTAGTCAGTTATTCACGTACCCTTGGAGCTTCAAGCCATAGGTTCATAAGGTCCCCTTGGTAGCTCAATGAATTCAAGTTGAGAATCAGTTTTTGGGTCAGTTTGATGTGTTCAAATTGACAAGAAAGAGTTTAATTATATATGATATAATTAAACGGGTCAATTATATATGATATAGTTGACATGATGTATGAGATACATTTATTGGAGGAAAAGGATAGAAATATGATTTATATCTAGTGGAGGAGAAAATGACTATGGTTCATATATTGCATATGATGTGATATTAAACCATAGGTTATAAATATAATATGATTATATTTATTTTTTAATTAAACAATTATGGGATAATTGTTAGCGATTTTTTCTCCGTAATTGAATGAGATAGTGGGAGGTTGCATTCAATTTTTGTAACTGAAGGATAAAATGAAAATGGTTTTCATTTTGCAAGAGATCAGATAATCACTCCTCGATTAGTACACTACCCATCACCTAGCAAACGAGAGCATACACAATAGCTCAAAGTTTACTAAACGATCGTGTACACACGCGCTTTTCCTAAACGATCACATAGTCTTACCTAAACGATCGTCTAGCTTTTTCTAAGCGATCGCGCACTCGAGCATTTTACTAAACAATCGTCTATACAATCAGCCCCAGTTCACTACACGATCGTGAACCTTTTACTAAATGATCAAGCATGCGTCTATACGATAGACCTCAGATATATCCCACTTGCTTGGTCGTGGTAAACGATCGTTCCTTCCTCCTACCCTTTACCAAATCCAACAGAGCCCACCACTCATAGATTCTCACTCCGAGAATACCGAGGTTTCCAAGTGGTTGTGTTCTTCTTGCTGCCTTGTTCATGAGAAGCCCATTCGATGGTATACGACAGCATGATTTGGTGGATGATAGCCTTGGGTTCTCAGCGATAGTGAGAGTTGTCGTTCCTTGACGAGAGTGAGATTTAAAGAGAAGAAGAGTTCTTCAATTGGTATGTCTCTCGTCCTTTTTTTGTATAAGTTTGAAAGCATGTTGTAATTTGTTGTTCAATGCATAACTTGTATGTTAGATTATGAATACGGTATTTCTATCACAATAAATTTGGAAAGATCTTGCTTCCGCTCAGAGGTACTCTTTGATAAAAGTTCCTTCAATTGGTATCAGAGCCAGATTCTGATATTCCAAATTCATTGATGCAAGGAATAGCATTTACTTTCTCGGTGGGTAAAGCATGTCTGCACTCTGTTTAATTGTTAAATGGTTTTATGGATGTGGATTAATGGTGTTTTCTGGGATAAAGCCTCTGGTTATTGAATTCTTTTACATTCGAAGTTAATTATAAGGGCCCTTGTGTTTTTGGGCATATTAACTTTCTATCAAGTTTGTAAATTCAATGCATCATTTTCATATATCTCATGAAAAACACCCACCACACCAAAATTATACCGAATTGAATGGTTATATGATGCTTTGATACTAATTGTTAGAGTGTAATAACATGCATTGAAAGTATCAAGGATCCATAAACATTCAAATTCACTAATTTTGGCAGAAACTAAAGCATGCTCATCTAAATAAGAGGGTTTTAGATCATACCTCTGTAGAACCCTTCAAGATCTCAATCAAACAGCAGCAGTCTTCTCCAAAGATCATCGTAAACCACCTCAAGATCTTCCCCACTATACTCTTGGAGCTTTAGACTGAGTTGTGGGACTCACGAACAGCTTGAAGCAACGAAATTACAGAGAAAAGCTCATAGCAGCACACTACCGAAGAACTCTTTCTTCCAGCCGAAATTTTCTCTAAAATTTCTGTAGAATGCATGCCTCCAAATCACCCCATTCTTCTTTATTTATTGCAGATGAACATGCAAAGAAGAAATGTGCATGGCTTGCAGCTCATGCTTGGCATTTTTTTTGAAGAAGAGGAAGTGGGCTTTGTGTGAGCATAAAGAAGATGATAATGAAAAACCATGTATTTCCATTTATGCATGTAATCCGAATTTTCTAATTTTTCTTTAAAAACAAAACCAATTTCAAAATTCAATTTTGATTTTAAAACTGAAAAATCAAATTTCTAAAATTAATTAAAAAATAATTAATTTAATATCAAATATTAAATTACTTTTTTGCATAATAACCATCTTCATATATTTAAATATATATTCTCCTAATCCGTTAATTTTAATTTGAACGTTTCAAATTAATCTCTCAAGCTTCTTTAAAGCTTAACCATTTACGAGCTAGTAGGGGGACCTTGCGGACTTATCGATCATGGGCCCCAACAATTCGAGATTAATCGGCTAAACTCATTAGTCCGATCTAACCTCCATTCATTAACTAATGAGACACTCCACTATAGCCCATAGTTGCACTCCCCTCACTGTAGATATATTATGTCCACTTCATAACCATAATCAGTAAGTTGATCCTTCACAGGATGTTGGTAATCACAACTAGGTCAAAATAATCGTTTTACCCCTGTGAATACATCTTGTTCCTTAAGTTCCTACTGACCCTCTAATGAACAATTCTGATTCATAATCCCTATGAATCAAATTCTTTCTCTATCATGAGAAGGCGGGGCCCCGATTGTTCAAGACTTGGAATCAGTACTTAAGAGAATAACCTATCTGCTAACCCTAAATCGGGTAGGAGGGAATTCCATCTTGCAGGGCTATGTCCCCAGCTAATCATTCGATCTTATCCCCAAAATGGGAAGCTTATTGAGCAGTGTTGTTGAACTACTCTTACCGTTTGCAAATCAAAGGATAATCTCGAACAAACAGAAGTTCATAACTAGCTCAGGATTAAGATCGAGTTAACCTAGGTTATTTGATAAATAAAATAGTTAGTTTTAACAGTAAACGGTCGTTATAAAGAAAAGTGACTATTTTTGTGATCTAGTCTATATACAAACTCATTGCATAGGATGCCCCCACTCACATGTCTCAACATGAACGATTTGTGGATCACATCCTTTGTAGTAATTTATAACTTCTTGTAACAACTACAGAGTGGGCCGCATCCAATACTATTACTAGGATGAGATACCTAATTTCATCCATATACTAATTAGACCATTTAGGCTATATACTATTAACTTGATCCTATTTATGTCATTACATAAAGTTACAGTATTCAGATTATAGCCAATGATATGTTTATTGGATTTTCATAATAAGATGCAAAATCAAGATGTCATTATTATTGATAAATAGAATGTTTAACACGAACTGCGAGTTTTAGGACATTCCCAACAGTTTAGACTTGCATATGTAATGTTGGTGCGCTAAACGATCGAGTGCCTCATGCTTCATCGCATTGTAAATGGTATTCGATTGTAGCTAAATGATCGTGTATACCTGACCATGTTTACTAAACGGTCAGTGGGACCTTCGCCCGAGGGTTCAAGACCCAGTTTGCCTGTGAACCAGTTTTCTCGATGGAAAATGTAATAGATAGAATTTTAATTTTCGTTTTTGAGGCGGTTCATCCCGGTTCATTAATCTTTCGGGAATATACATTGGATGTAAGTTTAATTATATGTCATATGGTATGCCATATAGTAGAAATCCCACCTTAGGTTATGCATTGGTCATGCATCATCTCTTTATTGTAAGTATTATAATTTAGAGAAGCATGATTTAAATTACATGAGAGCATGGCCATGCATCATATAATATAAGAGTTATATTTATGCATGCATTAAGCATAAACATTCATCATCTTTATATTATAAGTGTTATAGTATAAGGGTGTATGGAAGCATGTTTGCTTGGTTCGTTACATGTATATAAAAGTTATATATAGTAATGAATGGACATTGCATGAAGCATAACACATAAGTCAAATTTATAAGTGTTATAAATACCTAGTTGTGTGCCAATGTGTATGGGTTTTAGTTGTTTCTTTTATAAGAGTTATAAGGAAATTAGAACCAAAATTTGTAAGAAAGCCATGCATGCGAACTTAGGTTTGAATCATAGTTTTAAAAGTATTTTAAAACTTGGTGGAGATAGACTTGAGATCATGGTTCTAATAAGATTAGCAACCTAAAGTTTAATCTTTTAATCAGTTTAATAGGATTAAATTGACTAATAAAAGATTAAAAGTGTAGCAAATCTATCTATAAGGGACCTTTTGTCTAAGGCGGGTTCTATCTAGGCTGGGGTATTTAAGGTGACGAAAACGGAACACCCTTACCTGGGAACCTACCTGGAAAGGCGAATTAGATAGATTTGATGCATGCATGCAAATTTGAGAACGGTCCATTAAAGAATTTAATGTGACTACTTGAACTTGTTTAATTTTAAAGACAATAGTTGTTTTTGAGAAAATTAAACTGACTTAGATTAAAATCAGCAGCCGGATGGTCTAAATTAATGAAACCTTAGGTAGAACATTCAGTAGGAGGTACTTAGGGTATTTGATACTTCATTTACACCTCTTCGTGTTTCTCTTTTTTTGTCTATACCGTGAGATTTATCCTCGACCTCGTGCACCTTGGAAGTGTCCCCCTAAAGAATGGTGTTTGGGTAGGTCAATATCAAGGTGGACGGAGAGAATGTTCATAGAAAATGGGAGCAAGATGTGCGACAACATATCCCACAGTCTCTCTCTTTGGGTCGGATAAAGTTTCTGTGCATCGCCTCGAGGCACACTGGGAGTGTCCCCCTATAGGATGGCAGTTTTGTACGATTTTTTATCTGATCTCCCGTATAGGATAAGGTCTCTTTAGTCTCTTGTCCTAATCTGCTTTTTCCTTACGGTGGGTGCATTAGGGTGGGACTCTAGGGCCGAAAACGAGGGGTTACACTTACGCGGAATCGTTAAGGGTTAACAGTTCTGAACAGAACGTGACACACCCCCACCCAGACTATTCTCTGAGCCTAGGAAAGGACATGACTGCAGCAGTTATTAACCCTTTTGCTGATACTTACTGCCTAAGAAGTCTAGTGGAAATAATCTGATAACAACATGCAATCTCATACACAGCGGCCACCTCTATGGCTAAACAACTGTTGGATTGATATGGAAACCCTAGAGGGGGTTGAATAGGGTTTAATTAAACTTTTTTTTCTAAATTAACCCAATTAAACTAATTAATACACTTTTTATAAATAATAAGAAAAATTCAATTTATGCAACAAATAAGATGACAAAAATGTGGTAATTTAATTCTATCAAATTTTAGCAAATAAATAAAAACAAACTAAAACATACAATAAATTGCTTAAATTAATTGCAAAAATAAAAAGAAAAGAGTTAAAGAAGAAGACAACGTAATTTTTATAATGGTTCGGTCAAACTCGACTTACTCCACTCCCCAAGCACCTCTTGAGAATTTGAATAAAATCTTTCCGACTCTTTCCATAGATTAGAGCCCAACCATTACACCACCGCTCCTTTTACGAGTTCAAGAGAAAACCCGATCCTTTCCACAGTTTAGGATCAAACCGTTACAAATGTTGGAATTTTTGAAGAACACAATACAACTCTCACTAGAGTGGATTTACAAGTTAAAGCACTCAACAAGTTTATCCTCACAATACAATAACACTCTCTCAAGAATAAGATGAAAAGAAAAATTGGGAACATAGAGAGAGCAACAATGAAACTTTTGAGTTTTGGAGGATTATGAAATGTAAAATTTGGAGAGGAAGATGGTTTATATAGAGATGGAAAAATTTTTAGAAACCACAATTAATTTGACCATTGGATTTGTGAAAAGAAAAATCAATGGTGAAGATTTTAAACTAAACTAGTCGTTAGATACAAATAAAATATAATATTAAATTTCTTTTCTTTTGAAATTCATTTTCTTTTAAAAATTAATCCAAAAAATAAAAAAACATACCATGTGTCAAAAACTAGCCGTTAGACACAAACATAAAATAATATTTAATTCATTTTTCTTTTAATTCATTTTCTTTTTAAATTCATTCTCTTTAAAGTCAATCCAAAAATAAAAAAACTAGCTGTTAGACACAAACATAAAATAATATTAAATTTATTTTCCTTTTAAATTTCTTTTTAATTTCATGTTTTTATAAATCAATCCAAAAATCAAAAGTCCATCATATGTTAATCTCTTAATGATCCACCATTCAACCAATATGCTGCCACATGTCTACATGCAAATGGTCTGGTTATGTCACGTCATCCACCACGGTATTTTCTCTATAAACTTGTTTCGGTCATATCGTCTTCGTTTTAGCTCCGATTTGAGTGATTCAAGAGGTGTTGGAATCATTGTTTTGAGCTCTACATGAACATATTAAAACACTAAGATTTTCAGTAATTAAAAATTGAGTTTGTTGTCATCAAAATATTGATTAATTAATTAATTAAAATTAATTAATTTGAGATTAAGGGCCAAAAAGCCAACAATCTCCCCCTTTTTGATGATGACAAACCATTCATAAAAATTGAGTTTGTTATCATCAAAATAGCTTGAAATACATGTAAACCATATGTAGCACATAATAAAATTTAACATATCATCATAAAGATCATTCTTGAAATTCACTCAAAAAAATAAATTCTCCCCCTAATTAATAAAATCAAAATCATAACAAATTTATAGCATATTTTTCTTTAAATTCTCCCCCTTTGGAATCATAAAAAAGAATAATTAAGAAAAATTTAGAACTACATAAATGTTTCCCTTAAAAACATGAACATAAATTTAGCACAACTCCCCCTAAGAATATTAACACATGCTTTCCATATCTCCCCCTATCAAAATGCCTTTTAAAATATTTAACAAGTAAAATTATAAAATCAAGAGGCATCACAACGAATAATACCGAGCTCAAGCCTATTTTTGGAAAAGTTTTTTTCATTCAAAGGCTTGGTAAAAATATCCGCTAATTGATTATTATAGCCTATAAATTCAAGAGTAATATTATCATTTTGCACATGCTCTCTAATAAAGTGATGCCTAATATCAATATGCTTAGTCCTAGAATGATGTATATGATTTTTAGTCAAATTAATAGCACTAGTATTATCATAAAATATAGGCACATATCAAACTTTAATCCAAAATCACAAAGAGTTTGTTTCATCCAAAGAATTTGAGTACAATAACAAGCAACTGCAATATATTCCGCTTCGGTAGTGGATAAGGCAATCGAATTTTGCTTTTTACTAAACCAAGAAACTAAGGAACTATCAAGAAATTGACAAGTCCCGCTAGTACTCTTACAGTCAAGTAAACTACCCGCAAAATCCGCATCGAAATATCCTACCAAATTAAATCCAACATTTCTAGGATACCATAAGCCTAAATCAATAGTACCAAGAAAATATTTAAAAACTCTTTTAACGGCATGTAAATGTGATTCCTTAGGACAAGATTGAAATCTAGCACAAAGACATAC
Organism: Benincasa hispida; assembly: GCF_027475165.1. Classification (NCBI taxonomy): domain Eukaryota; kingdom Viridiplantae; phylum Streptophyta; class Magnoliopsida; order Cucurbitales; family Cucurbitaceae; genus Benincasa; species Benincasa hispida. The sequence continues at coordinate 32,508,427 of NC_143480.1, forward strand.
ATTAAACATAATATCAGGTCTACTAGCGATTAAATAAAGTAAAGATCCAATCATACCTCTATAAGTTTTTATATCCACACACTTACCTTTTTCATCCTTGTCAAGCTTAGTGGATGTGCTCATAGGAATTTTTGCAATTTTACCTTCATTGAATTTGAACCTTTTGAGCAAATCCCTTGTGTATTTTTCTTGACTTATGAAAATACTCATCTCAAATTCACTATGCATACATTTAGAAAATTCTTCACACAAAGATGGATTAGTAAAACCAAAAATAATATCATCCACATATATTTGTACTAAAAGCATATCATTTTCTTTAGTCTTAATAAAAAGAGTAGTATCAATTTTACCCATTTTAAATCCATTCTCAAGCAAGAAATTACTAAGTCTATCATACCAAGCTCTTGGATCTTGTTTTAAGCCATAAAGAGCCTTTTTCAACTTATAGACATGATTAGGAAAATCAAAACTTTCAAACCCTGGAGGTTGTTCTACATAAACTTCCTCCATGATATAACTATTTAAAAATGCACTTTTCACATCCATTTGATACAAAATGAAAAAATGACACACACAAATAATATCATAACCTATCTCTAGGGTGCATGCGATGCAGGTTGGCAAACAGAACTTATCTCTAAGTCTATATCTCTTGCTTATGCAGATCTAATCTTGCTTTCTCGAGTCTAAATTCTAATCTAGATCTCTCAAGTCTTAGGCTCTTTCTTTAGACTCTCTCTCGAGTAGCTCTAAAAGGGTGTTAGGCACAGCATAAAACAAGATAATCGCATGCGATGAAGATCCTAGGTCATGTTAGCTTAGTTCTTCCTAACCTATTCGATAAATTTAGCTACTCATGCGTGCTTTCAAGAGAGTGAACAGATGTAGATAAAATTTCATTGTATAGATATAGAGTTGAAATACAAAATAACAATGCAATATGAGAATAAAGAGCCTGGTAGCAATCTCTTGCTTCCCAAGGCTTTTACACTGTCTTTTCTACTCTGTTCAAGAGATAGTCTCGCTCTCGCGAGAATCGGTCTGCTCTCTGCTTCACGCCTCCAGGTTCTCTCTCGAGTTGCCCTGAGCGATCTTCCGGCGTCTCTTCCCTTCTCTCGCTCTGCCTTAAAATAAAAGAAAAACTAAGAATAAGGCTATTCTTTCTCTAAAGGAAAATTCTCTAACTATCCGAACTCCTATTCTGAAGGTTGCCTTCAGTATTTATAGAGCCTTCGGGGTGAAAGGCAGCTTCTCTCTTATGATTGCACAGATGGGATGACTTTAATTCTCTGACTGATGTGCCGAATATTTGTCACCGAAAATTTGAGTGTACTTGTTATTGTTAGCGGCTTGTCAACTTAATTCAGATTGGACCGTCATCAGCTTTCTGTCCCATCGTGATTAATTATGCCTTTCACCCAGATGCACCCACCAAGTTGCATCGGTTCTATGCAAAAATCCCTCTTGAGCAGATGTTTGAAGCACAAATCACGGCAAGGCCTTACAGTAACGCTGCGCTCGATCGTTGATTTCTTGTGATCGTGCTTTCTGCCTTACGTTAACGCATATTCTGCATAAAAATACCAAAGTTAACTGTTTTTATGCGATGAATGCATGCGACCGCAATGTTATGAACTTAATGCTTTTTGGACACAATCTAACATATTTTATCAACGCAAACCTTTATTGTTTAATAACGTGCATTTCTGCCCGTTATCACACCCCCAAATTTAAACAATGCTTGTCCTCAAGCATATGCTAAAGATTTCTTTTAGAAAGTCGACCGCAATCTCTTTTCCTAGATTTCTCAAGGATACTTCATTCAAATCCTATACACCAGAATTTCCTTAATTTTTATTCAAGTCTCTTCTTAAAATATTTGTAAGACCTAGGGACCACAAGTTTAACCTTAAAAAAGGAATTTACTAGATTCCAGGACATCGCATGATTTATTTCAAAAAAAAAAAAATTCACTGGGGTGTCAAATGATTTTTATCCTTGCATATTTTTTACATTATTATTTTTTTCTGACCTTGCGTTGATCCAAGTGCCTCATCTTCGTTTTGGCTTGCCCCCACGTGTGTCATGCGGACATCCAACTACAAGTAAGGTGCTCTTTCTCAGACTAAACTCATACCTACTTGGCAGCAGAGTTGCGATCATTTATTTATGCATTAATCCTGGTGACTTACTTTCGTTTTGGCTTGCCCTCACATGTGTCATGCGGACATCCAACTACAGGTAAGTTCCCTTCATAATTTAACTCTTATCAACATGGGTTTCTCCATTGCGTTGACAGTGGAGTTGTTATTCTCAAAGTTTTCCTTTTTTTTCATAAGGCTAGAAATAGCAAGGTCGAAAATGAATACCGCACCCCCAAATTTAAAATGCGGCAATGTCCTCATTGCCAAAAGATTGAAAGAAGTCATGCGATGTTCTTAGGAAGCTACGTAAAGAGTCAATTTGAAAGAAAGCTATCAGACCACTAACTTCTAGAAATATTTCATGAGGTGACTGTTCTAAAATTAAGTTGACTCTAGTATATACGAAAAAAATAGGAGCATGTGTTTGATCATTGATATCATAATTGGCAAAGAGACAGCATGCGGCAACTTACTAAATTTATCAATGATAAATGATTGCAGTAATCAAAGAGGATGCGGTGATAAAACTTTCAAAATTAAAATGTGATACGATAGTGCAAAATTTGGAATAAAGTCAAAGAAGAATACAACCCCCAAATTTGCGTTGTCGCTCGTATTATTTGTTGACTCATCCTGCTTTGCGGCGATCTTCTTTCTTTGCAATGCGGTGATGAAATAAAGTAGTTGCGTCTTCGTGTAGCACCTCCACAATCGTTCGCCTCGATCGTTGCAAGAAAAACATCGAGAGGGTCAAATATTATTAAAAAAAAACAAAGTTAACAAAATCACTTACCACAATCGTTTAGCACGATTGCTCTTTTTTTAAAATAAAAAAGTAGATATGCGATAATAGATAATAACAAGATAATAAAAGTTCATGAAGTATTGATGTAGAAAAAGGATATTCAAAAGGATTGTGTCCCTAATTAGGTTGAGCCATAATGTAACTTAGGGACTACTTATTCCAAGCTGGTCTTTTCACGTCCACGGTGGCTTTTCCCTCTTTTCTCGATCTCCCGGAATCTTGATTGCCTTAATTCGGAGCCTTTCCCTATTGATGTTCATTATGATTTACCCCTTGTGCACATAAATTTAAGCGTGACCAGTTGAGAGGAATGGTCGTCCCAATATGATGGGTGCATCTTCATCCGCTTTATAATTCAAAATGATAAAGCCTGCCAGCAAGATGAATTTATCAATTGAGATTTTGGCATCTTTCAACTCTCCCTCAGGATGTATTCGGGATCCGTCCACAAGTAGAAGAATCTCTGTCGTGGGCGTGAGTGTGCCAATATTCAATTGTTTGAAGATTGATAGAGGCATTAGGTTTATACTCGCCCCAAGATCGGATAGTGCTTGGCCACTGTAGACCCCTCCAATGGAGCATGGTATCGAGAAAATTCCTGGGTCGCACATTTTTGGTGGGATCATAGCATTTTCCGTTGCTGCCATTGTTGTGATCTTGTCTTCATCATTTTGTTTCGATTTCAATCTTTGCGAAGCTGGTGGTAGCTGAACTTCTTCTATCTCATGTTCTGAAGGCTTGAGGGTGGACGCAACTTCGGGGTTCATTTTCTCGGGCTTTTTCGAATTATAATTCAACGGGTCCTTGGTTCTCACCACATTCAAGTTGGTCGTGATGGGCTCCTCCCTTACTTCCACAGTCATTTTGTCGCTTAGCATGGAAACTGCTAAGCATTGTTCCTTCCCGGTACCCCCAGCGTTGCGAGGAAGCTCAGTTGAGCTCAGCAACTCTCCTTGCGGTCTACTTTTCAGCTTGCCCGCAATTTGTCCTAGTTGAATTTCAAGATTTCGAATGGATGTTGCTTGATTCTGAAGCACTGATTCATTTTTCTCAATGTACTGATTCAACAAGCTTTCTAAGGATGAAGATTACGGTGGTTGCGAACTACTGGCATGATTGCTTGTTTGACCATCATTTTGCGGGAAAAATCCGGGTGGCCCTTCTTTATGCGCCACAGGTTGAAAGCTTTGTTGTTGATTTTTCCACACGAAATTTGGGTGGTTTCTCCACCCAGGGTTGTATGTATCAGACTAGGGATTATTTTTCATGAAGCATACCTACTGCGGATTTTCTGAGCATTCCTCCATTGAATGATCATCTCCGCAAATGACATAACTTGCGGTCGTTTGAGCAATTGCATTGACCTACCCTTTCATCGCTCCCGTGTTATTAATTGCGATGCCTTGAATCAAACTCATCATTGCAATCATCTGGCTCTGCAGGGATGCGATGGCTCTGTTGTTTGCGTCATTATCTTTTATTCTCAATCTTTGATCGCTCCCTCTCCAGTCCTCTTGATTTTTAGAGATGCGATCTAGGATGCTCTTGGCCTTGTCATATGTTTTCTCTAGTAGACTACCAGTGGCTGCCTGGTAATCCGTTGTGTGGACAGTCCCTTACCAGCTTCTTAAATATCGCCCAGGCATCGCTGAGCGATTCGTTAGTTTCTTGTTCAAAATTTGTTATTAATTTCCTTCTCCTAGCATTCTCAGTTGGTGGGAAATACTTTTTCATAAACTTTTCCACCACTTGTTCCCATGAAGTTATATCTCCCGGCTCGAGGGAATACGCCCATTTTCTTGCCTGATCACACAAAGAAAATGGAAACAGAGTTAGTCGAACTTCTTCAGTAGAGATATTCGGGAACATAAAAGTGTTGCAGATTTCTATGAAGCTTCGGAACTTTATCGAAAAACAAAACAGAATATGTTTATTAATTTACAAACTACGAGTTTTAGGACATAAAATCCAACAGTTATATATAGTATGATAAGTTGGTTATCATTTATATTTATAATAATATTAATTATTGGATAATTAATTCTTTTTCTTTTAAATAACCAAAGTAGTGGGTGGTTATTGAATCATGGTAACCGTGAGTTTAAAAGGAAATCGGTTTTCCTATTTTCAAAATGAGTTTTTACAAAAGATTGAAAAAGTTTTGAGTTTTCTCTCCGCACAAAAGAAACTCACGTGGTCATCAAGTAAATACGGATTTACTAAACGACGACTGGGCAAGCTAAACGATCGTGCAGTATTTACTAAACGATCGCATAGTTTTGTTAGATGTTTGCTTGCCCTAAGTAAACGATCGTGTAGAGTCTATAGGCGACAGACCGAGCTAAACGATGAACTAAACGATCACATAGCTTTTACTAGACGATCAATTAGATTTATCTAAATGATTGGGCATTGACCTATACGATAAGTCTCTGCCATCTCCCACTTGCCCAGTCGTGTACGCGATCAGTGTTTCCTCCTTCGTATGCCTCATACCAAGTCCGAACAGAGCCCACCCTCTGGATTCTCACACCGAGAATACCAAGGTAGCCTTGTTGGTGGTGTCAGATTCAACTCGACACCGTCGAGGTTTTCTAGAGGCTGTTCATGGTACTGTGGAGGACGTTCGTGTTGCAGAGGCATGATCAATGAGATTGTTAAGGACGAGAACGAAGTGTTCATGCTGTGTTCGTTGCGGTGTTGCGGTCGTGTAGATCAGGTGTTCAAAGCTGCTGTTGTTCGAGCATTCGTACGCAAGGAAGCGTGGAAACGCTTCTACCATTGTCCATAGAGTTTGTCTCTTTTGTTCATTTGTTGGTCATGCTGTAATTTTTCTGTATGAATTGTATAACGTTTGTTTGAAGTCGACTGTAAATGTATTGTTCATTCATGATTGTGATTTGGAATAATCTTGTTCTGCTACTTATGGAAATCTCTCTTTCGATTTCCTTCAGAGGAAACCTCGATGCAGTCGAAGGGTTGTGAACCCACCTGTTCGCTATCTAGGTTTCACGAAAATCCTGGCTATGGTAGCCGATGGCGACGTTGAGGGTCTGTTGTCTTATCAGAAGGCAATACAGGATGTTGATGAAGGAGATCAAAACTGAGGATTTCCATGAGCAACAAAATGATCATTCCAAATTTCAATTGTATATGAACATTAACAATTACAGTACACAAACGGAAACAACAGGCTATGCATACAACGATATTACAGCATGCTTTTCTACTGATAAAGGGATAGAAATAACATACCTTTGAAGACTCATCTTCAATCTCCCTTGATCATGAACGCTCGACCAAACAGCAAGTCTGCAAACCCGAATGCTCGAACACTTCGACCGCTACACTACATGATCACAGCGACCACGAACACAATGATCACCCAGATCACGAACACAGCGAACGGCCTCAAATAACCTCGACTATGTCAAGTTGAGTATGACACTACCACAATGGCTACCTTGGTATTCTCGGTGTGAGAATTCAGAAGTGTGGGCTCTACATGGACTTGGTTAGAGGAAGAGACCGGAGGAGAGCAATCGTGTAAACGATTGAGCAAGTGGGAGATGTCAAAGTCTATCGTATAGACAATGCCCAATCATTTAACAAACACTATGCGATCGTTTAGCCAAAGCTGCACAATCGTTTAGCTCATCGGCCAGCTGAGTGTCTATCGTATTGAAACACTCCATGATCGTCTAGTCTCTACAAGCTGTCGTTTAGTAAATCGTATTTACTTAACAACCTTTACATGAGTAATTTTTTAAATGGAAATCTCAAAACAACAACTACTAAATTTATGATAACATTTTTCCTTTTATCTCACGGTTACCATGAAACTACCAATAACCTCCCACTCAATTGGTTATTAGAGAAAAAGAGATAATTATCCAATAATTAATATTATTATAAATATATATGATAACCAACTTATCATACTATATTTATAACCTATAGTTTTAATATTTCATCTCATGAAACATATAAACCATAGCTCTTTTTCTATTCCATAGTCCTTAATGTAAATCTCATTTACATTAACCCTCCACTAGATTTATCTCATACACTAAGCCAATCATATCATATATAATCGAATTACCTTTTCTCAATTTGCTCATTTCAAGTCAACACCAAGAACTAATCCTAAACTTGAATCCATTGAGCTACCAAGGGGACCTAATGGTCCTGTAGCTCGAAGCTCCAACGGAACATGAATAACTTACTAAACTCTTTAGTTACGAGATCCACCATCCGTTAACTACCAGGCACTCCACTAAATATCGACAGCTGAACTCTCTTTACTATAGATATACTATGCGTCTTTATTAACCAATCAATTGTGTGATAACCCTTCACAGATCGCTCGTAAATACAGCTCGGCCAATAACCGTTATGCCCATGTAGTTACATCTAACTCCTTAAGTACCACCGATCTGTTGGGTTTTATGTCTTAAAAACTCGCAATTTATAAAATGATAAACATTTTCTATTATCAATATACTTGTTATTGATCTCATAAATTGTATGAGACTAAATCCAATAAACTAAGACCCATGACTTGTATGAGTACTTGAACTTTATGTGGAGACATAAGAGTTGATCGGGTTCGAGTAAATAGTCAAAATGATCTATGATACATGAATGAGGTTGGGTACCTTATTCTGGTAACACCATTGGATGCGACCTACATTGTAGTTGTTACAAAGAGTTGTAAAGTGCTATATACAATGTGATTCTACTTCGTACATGTTATGACATGAGGAGTGGGGGCGTCCTATGCAATGAGTTTGCATAAGATCAGGACTAAGAAATAAGTCACTCTTACTTTATAACGTTGTTTACTATTTAAGACTAACTATTTCACCTAGATGACCTAGGTAACTCGATCTTAATCCTGAGCTAACTATGAACTTCTATTTATCGGGATTGCCCTTAGATTTTCATAGTTTAGGGTTGGCTCAACAGCATCAGCTCAATAAGACTCCCATTTCAGGGGTAAGACCGGATAGATAGCTGGGGACATAGGGTGCAAGACGGAGTTCGCACCTACCCGATTTAAGGATAGAAGAAAGGTTATTCTCTCAAGTACTGAATTCAGGTCTTGAACAAGGGGCCCCACCCTCTCACTAGGCTGAGAGAGTTTGGTTTAGTGATTGGATCACAAACCAGTTGTTCATTAGAAGATCAGTAGGGATTTGAGGAATAAGACGTAATCTCGGGGGTAAAACAGATATTTGACCTAGCCGTTATTATGAACAACCTATGAAGGGTTGACTTGTTGATTATGGTTAAATCATGTGGACATAATATATCTACAGTGAGGGGAGTGCAACTATGGGCTTTAGTGGAGTGACCCATTAGTTAACGAATGGGAATTAATTTGGTCTAATGAGTTTAGCCAATTAATCTCGGATCGTTGGAGCCCATGATCTGTAAGTTCGCAAGGTCCCCTACTAGCTCGTAACAGACTAGATCTAGAATAGTGTGATAAGTTAATTTGAAACGTTCAAATTAGAATTAAGGGAATTAGTAATTATATGAGATATAATTATATGTTTAATTTTAGAATTAAACGGAATAAGAGAATTTATATATTTAAATATGATTTAAATATATAAAGATGGATATCTGTTAAAATTAATTTAATATTTGATATTAAATTAATTAAGTTTTATTTAATAATTAATTTATGAAATTAATTAAATTTTTCATTTTAAAATCAAAATAGATTTAATAAAATCAAATTTTGATTTTTTTGAGATAAAATTGAAAAAGGAAAAACAAACAAAACACATAAAATGGAAAAAGAGGTTTTTCCATTATCCATCACCAAGTAGCTCACTCAAATGGCATTATCTTTGCCTTGTCTTCTCCAAGCATGAGCTGCAACTCATGCAAATCTTCTCTTTGCATGTTGATCTGCAATATATTGAAGAGATTGGAGTGAAAATCGGGCATGCAATCTATAGAGATTTGAGAGAAAACTTAGTTTGAAGAAAGAGTTCTTCAGCTGATTTTCTACAGGGAGCATTTCTTCTTCTACCCTTGATTCAAGCTTGTTTTGAGTCCTACAACTCAATCTAGAGCACCAAGAGAATAGTGGGGAAGATCTTGAGGTGGTCTACAACAAGATTTGGAGAAGATAGTAGCTGGTGAAGGAGCTTTGAAGAAGTTCTACAAGAGGTATGTCTTGAAACTCACTTTTTTCTGCAAAAGCATGCTTTATATTTTGCCAAAATTAGTGAATTTGAGTGCTTAGATGATCCTTGTGCTTCCGCTACTGTTGATACAATCCTTCACGATCCCTCTAATGAACATAAGTCATAGTCCTTCTATGATTGAGTTCTCTCTTCCAAAGAGAAGTTGTGGCCAGTATGTTCAAGCCTCGGAATCAGCCCTTAAGGGAACAATCTATCTACTTACCCTTACTTCGGGGAAGGAGTGAATTCCATCTTGTGTAACTGAGTTCCCATCTCTTAAATCAGATAAGTCCCCAAAAGGGTAGGCATGTTGAGTTGAAAATCTAGACACTCTCACCCATACTAATCAAAGAACCGCCCTCAAAGGTAAGAGTTTCCAAAACACTCAGGATTGAGGTCATATCACCTATGGTCGTTTTGGTGGGATGTAAGCCTCCAGTATCACTAGTGTTATATACAGAGACAAATCATCTCGTGATCTGGTTTTATACAAACTCTTTGTATAAGACACGCCTACTCGCATGTCTCCACATGAATGGTCAGAACCTACCATCTGTAGTAATTCACAACATTTGCAAACCTCTACAAAGCGGGTCGTATCCGTAGTGTCACCAGGATCAGGTATCCAACCTTAATCCTTATACTACATACCTATTTAGGTTATCACTTAAGGCATGATCCACTTTTATATCTCATATACATGCTTAAGTTTACATACAATAATCATGGTGCTTTGTTTATCGGATATGAGTAAATGCCAAAATGAAATAGCTCTTATTTTATTCATAACAATGTGTATATTACAAATAATGAGACTCTAGGAGAACTAAGACACCAATCCTAACAATCTCCCATTTGTTCTAATGCCTCAAGATATTAATGTACAAGAACTAAGACACAAGAAATCAGCAATGTTGTGCTCCGACGCGATCTTTGTGACTATCACATCACCGTGACGCACAATCTCCCTGATCAAATGGTATTTTCGCTCTATATGCTTGCCCCGACGATGACTCCGAGGCTCGTTTGAATTTGCCACAGCCCTTCTGTTATCACAATAAAGAGTGATAGGCAAATCCATATTCGGAACAACTTCCAAATTTGAAAGGAATTTCCTTAGCCAAATAGCCTCCTTAGCTACTTCACAAACAGCTACATATTCGGCTTCCATAGTGGAGTCCGTGATGCATCCTTGTTTGATGCTTCACCACCTACAGCTTCTCCATTCAAAGTGAACACTGACCCCAATATCGATTTACGAGAATCTCTATCGGTCTGAAGGTCAGAGTCTGTGTATCCTGTAAGGATCATATCCTTATCTCCATACACGAGCATGTAGTGCCTCGTTCTCCGAAGATACTTGAGGATTATCTTGATCGTCATCCAGTGATCAAATCCTGGATTGGACTGTTATCGACTGACAATCCCTACTGCATAGCAAATGTCGAGTCGGGTACATAAAATTGCATACGTTAAGCTTCCTACGGCTGAAGCATAGGGAATTTGTCTCATCTTCTCAACCTCTTGAGGCATCTTAGTACATTGATCCTTAGACAAGATGATTCCATGCTTGAAGGGTAACAAACCCCTCTTGGAATCCTGCATCATGTACCTGATCAACATTTGAACGATGTACGATGCCTAAGACAAGTCTAACCTCTTGTTCTTACGATCCCGAATGATCTGGATCCCTAAAACATACTATGCCTCACCCAAATATTTCATTTGAAACTGGGCAGCTAATCATTTCTTAATGTCAGTCAGATACCCTACATCATTCCCAATGAGTAGGATATCATCCACATACAGTACCAGGAAAGCTACTAAGTTGTTGATGATTTTCTTGTAAACACAAGGCTCATCAACATTTTGATCAAAGCCAAACGACTTGACCAAAGTGTCAAATCTAATGTTCCATGATCGAGACGCTTGTTTCAACCCATAAATGGACCTATTAAGCTTGAAAACTCTTTGCTCTTGATTTGGAACTACGAACCCCTCTAGTTGACTCATATAGATGGTCAGATTACCATTAAGAAAGGCAGTCTTGACATCCATTTGCCATATCTCATGATCATAAAATTTGACTATGGACAAGAGTGTCTTGATAAACTTGAGCATAACAACAAATGAGAAAGTTTCCTCATAGTTAACTCCCTCGACTTAGGTATAACCCTTTGCCACGAGTCAAGCCTTAAAGGTTTGCACATTTCCATCTACACCTCTCTTTTGCTTATAGATCTACGTACACCCAATAGGTCTCACCCCATCAGGTAGATCCACAAGCTCTCAGATGTTATTGAAGTACATAGACTCCATTTCCTGGTTCATGGCTTGAATTCATTCATCCTTATCAACATCCTCCATTGCTTTCTTAAAAGACAACGAATCCTCGAGCCCATCATTAGAAATGACATTCTGAGCTTCAGTCAAACCCATATAGTGATTTGGTGGGTTCATAACCCTCCCACTATGTCGAGGCAGTCTCAACTCTTGAGCTGGTTGACTAGATGCACTGACCTCAACAACTCTTGTTGATCTGTCGGCCTGTTCAACAACTCTTGTCAAACCCTCAATAGTCTCAGTCTCACTAGAAATAACATGTAACACAAGCTTACTTCGTGGCTTATGATCCCTAATGTGGTCTTCTTCCAAGAAGATAGCATTTGTAGAAACAAAAACTTTGTTCTCACTCGGATCATAAAAGTATCCACCTCTTGTTTCCCTAGGGCAGCCTACAAAGAGGCAAACTTTCGAAAGCGGTTCCAACTTCTTCAGGTTAGTCACAAGCACATGTGTTGGACACCCGCAAATCCTGAAGTGGTGTAACTACCTTTACGGCCTCTCCACAACTCAAAAGATGTTTCAGAAACACTTTTCGAGGGAACATTGTTCAGAATATAGCATGCAGTCTCCACTAAAAAACCCAAAATGAGTCTGGAAGATTAGCATAACTCATCATAGACTGAACCATGTCTAACAAGGTTCTGTTTCTCCTTTTTGATACACCATTCTACTGAAGTGTACCTAGAGCCGAGAGTTGGGATGCAATCCCATGTTCTATCGTATAGTTCTGAAATTGAAGGTCCATATACTCTCCACCACGATCAGATCGTAGTGTTTTTATCTTCTTACCTAACAAGTTTTATACTTCAACCTTATACTCCTTGAATTTGTCAAGGGCTTCAGATTTATGTTGCATTAGGTAGAGATAGTCGTACCTTGAATAATCATCTATAAAAGAGATGAGATATTCATGCCCATCTCGAACCCTAACACTCATCGAACCACAGAGGTCTGAATGTACAAGCTCCAAGGATTCCTTGGCTCTGTAACCTTTTCCAGTAAAAGGTCGTTTGGTCATCTTGCCTTCGAGACATGTGTTGGGATAGTTTAGAGACGCGTTTTGTTTTGTTTTGTTTTTATCATTTAAGGACGGATGGATTTGAACATGAAATCATGCGTTAGACATAACTGATGTGCTTGCTCCCATGCGTCTGAGGTCATGCGTCGGAATGATGATGCATTAATCTTATCATGCAATGATCACGCATTCCTATCACAAGTTTTCTTATGCTTGCGCCAAGTACAATACAAACGCAAGTTTCTTGGGTAATCAGAGGTCAAACATGGGGACTTGTCACTCAATAATATTTTTGAAGAGATGCATTTGAGGCAATGAATAAGAATAAAAATAAAGCGAAGAAGGTTTAAATGTTTTACACACTACTCCTACTCCTAACTAAACAAATTGAGCAATAGAAGACTTGCAATGAGAATAAGTAGAGACGCAACAACCAATAATGCATAGTAATGTTTACTATCTTAAATTGCCCTAGTAATCCCAACTCATTGCACTAACCCATCACACCTCTCGATGGTCAGCCGCATAACTATATCTCTATAGTGCATGGTTGCATCAAGCATAAGATTGTGCCTATCTCTAGGAACAATACGAACCTTGCTTAGTGCGTTCCATCCCTTACTTTCTCAGGCAGTTAGACGCGACTACTTAACTTATAGACAAGCAATGCAGCATCCCATAGACAGGCGTGCCACAACCTTTCGCCAAGCAAAGAGGATTAACTCACTATACTCGCACAATGCACACCTCTCGGTGGGTTGCTACATGCATCCTGTCTCTAGGCTACACGATTAAGCATGCGATTGACTTTGATAAATAAACGCTGGGGATAAACTATGATAGAGATGAAGATGATGAAGAAGATGGTAATGAAGGAATTAAGATTTTCATTGATCGCAAAATATCTTAATATCTCAAGATAAAATGTAATACAATACAGAGATTAGAAGGGAGATGAAGGACTCTGCGTCAAAGCTGCCGGAAGTGCCATGGTTGAATGGTGGAGATGTCTCTCTTGAGCTCTCTGGAAAATGCTCCGATTGTCACTCGGTCTGGGTTGTGGAGATGAAGAATTCTCTCTGAAAGTCTCTTTCAAGCTCTCATCTATGATCATAAACTTCTGCCTTGAGGCAGAAGCTCGAATGTCTCAAAATGAAGGTCTCAAGGGCTATTTATAGAATTTGGACACCGACAGGTGTAATGATGAAGGTGTGGCTCACTTCTACCTTTGTCGCGATATGGGCATTATCACATCGCCTTATCTTGTTCATACTCCCAAGGTATGCGTCTGAGCTGAATTTAGCTGAAGTTATCAACGCGTTCTACCCATCTTGCGATCTTCTATTATGGTTGTCAATCCGTGGCCGCAATCTCTATTTTTTCACCGCATTCTCCATGCGTTGGGCGCATGCGATTACTGCAACTTCCATGCGTTGGATGTATGGGGTTGCAGTCTGCGTTCGTCGTTTGCAGTCGCCTGGCTTCAATGCATGCATTTTTCTGTGATTGCTTATTAGAAATGCATGCGTTTGATTCCTGCGATAGCTACAAAAATAGACACTTTGGCACGGAATAACGCATAATATTGGGTCAGTGAGGTTTTAGGTGCTTATCGACGTAAAACTCAATTTTTCACAAATTCTAAGTATTATCACTGCGTTTTCTACCTATTAGCTCTCATAATTCTAAATAAAAGGCTTATAATAACTGGCATTTCTACCAGTAATTACCCCCCCCCCCCAACTTAGAATCATATTTGTCCTCAAGCATGCGTTACACTCAAGAAATTCTTAACTCACCTTTCGGCATTCCTTTGCAATGACCAGATTTTCAGAATATAATTAACTCGTACCTCTAACCATGGCTGCAATGCTCTCCTCTACCTTGGTCTTCAAAGAGATCTTTTCTAAGTTGAAATCTGGCAAGCCTTTGCTCAAAAACTTTTTATTCATTCTTCGCAACTTTGCGTTCAGCTCATGAGAATGTGTTCGTCTAAAATAATTCAAGCTTATGTGTTTACTTATTCAAATGCGGCGTTGAACCTGGTTACGCTCTTCGTTTTGGCTTACCCCCACGTGTGTCATGCGGGCATCCAACTTCGGTTGCATTCCATATCAACTCAACTCATGTCTTGCTTAAGTTGGCTTGCGCCAGACAAAGGAGTTGCGCTGATGCGTCGATCCTGACAATTTACCTTCGTTTTGGCTTGCCCCCACGGGTGTCATGCGGACATCCAAATACGGGTAAATGCCTTTCACAACTTAACTCTTATCAACATGGATTTCCCCATTGCGTTGGCAGTGGTGTTGTTATTTTCAAAAGTTTTTTTTTTTTTTTTTTAAGGAAATGACTGCAATGTGATGAACGCAATTCTCCGAGACCGCTGCCACCCCCCAAACTTAGAGGGTGGCAGCATTCTCACTGCAAGCTAAAAGAAAACTCAACAGGAATGTGATAACAAATGCTTGAGCAAAGGTTTGCACATAATAAAACTATAGACTTTCATAATTTGAAGAGGCTATTAAAAGTAAGGGGTGTTTTGCGATACTAATTAGAGGACGCGGTGAATTATTTGTACCATTATAGATGCATCGCAAAGAACCGCAGTCGGACAAGGAGAATTCCAAAAGGATAATGCATAAAAGATAACAAGAAAAGAACCT